>NW_026947502.1:21306284-21906284 GCF_034190915.1 Cavia porcellus | reverse complement strand
CTCACAACAGCCAGACACACGGGTGTGATTTTACAGCAGGTAAAACTGAGGTTTGGGAACATTAACTTACCTGATACCACACAAGCAGCTAGAATACAAACTTTCATCTTCATACCTTCTAGTTTTTGTTGCCTGTTCTGTGTAACAGCCTATGCTGTCTTCGGTGATTACTTGGTTTTCTGGTTTTTGCCCCACTTTGCTAATCCTAACCTAAACGAGAGCAATATTCATGTTTTAAACATCTCTGCCTCCCTCATATCTTCCATAAATCTTTAAACAACGGAGCTTGCTTACTCAGTAAATGTTTGTTGACTGCTTGATCATTCATGCTCATGAGGATTAAAGTTTTGAACCACATTTAAATTCAGTGACACCATCTTTTGAGGAAATGGTTTCATCATCTTTTCTATGAACACACTATCAAAATTATACAAAATAACGTAAAATGCAAACATTACATATAAATGAGCCTGGCAGGCAGAAACAAAGGATGTTTTCTGGAACAACAACCAAATAAAAACAAAAATCAAACAAATAAAAAAAAACAATTTTAGGAAAGTGATCCTTATCAATTTGGTTCCTCATAACTTGGCATTTATATTCTACTTGAAAATGGGCCTTCAGGCCACTCATTCCATGCATGGAAAAGGGCCAGTTATTAGCTAAAAGTTATCCTTTTAAGGTTACCCGGGAAAGGCAGAAACAACCACTCAAACATCCACAGTATCCAGTCACTTTTAATTCCCCCTTCTAAGTTAATGCAATAATTATGTTCTCATATATTTGGTTTCTGGCTAAGTCTGTATAATATTAAAGCATCTTCCAACGGTATAAAAAGTTCAGCAACCACTATATTTTCCTGAATATAGGGTGATGAACAGTATATTTTTAACAAGTAAAATGAATATTTTTAATTAGTAACTACACACATGGTCTCCACCTGTTTGTGCACAAGAAGTAATGAACGTGTGAAATGCTTTGTGTTTCCCAGGTAGATTAATCAATGGTATTAAGCACTATTGTGTTACACCTGTCCTGAAGTATTTACATGAACTTGATGAAGTCAGGATATTTTGGTAATTCCTGGTACCTAAATCAGTGTGTAACCTACAGTGAGTGCTCCATACATGTGTGCATAATAAATGATAACATGAATAGTAAGTGGTGTCCTCCTCCATCAATTTTACCTAAATTTGCCTCTGTCTAGAAATGTTTTAAAACTTCCACCCAACTGGATTATATAGATTCAAGCATGTTTTATACTGATACTTTGTAATATTTGCCTTTCACATGGAATTTATTTTGGAAAATGTATGCTACGTTTTGTTCAAAATAAGGTTCCCTCATCCTTGAATCCTTTTTAGATTATGTTAGCTGACAGCAAATGTTCTTTCTTCAAATTTCAAGCTGCCCATTGTCTGGAAGACTTTATTACATATAATGTTTTCAATTAATCTTCTTTTGCCTTTGGGTATCTCTTTCTGTTGGTCAACTGTTATTCTTCTAATGTTACTGGGTCATTTTTACCAGATTCTTATCTTATTTGGTGCAGAGATTTTTGTTTCCTGAAGGTTCCAAGAATTGCCTTTATTTTTTTGTACAACACATATTGCTCTTTCTTTGAGTATGCATAGAATCTGCTCATGAAAACATGTTGATTTGGTGTTGATACTGAAGGTATCAGTATAGATTCATAGATGTGTATGTCTAGTCTTGAGAAATTGTAGCAATAACTTTTAACACTTTCGTTGGCCCTTGTAAAACTACTGTTAGAAAAAAGCTGGAATAGTGATAAAAATAAATAACATTTCTTATAACTTTTTCACCCTTCAGGTAGTATTAAAGGCTGCTCGTTCGTTTATTTCAGGATACCTATTTTTGAGTCTCTGCTTTTAGTCAACTATGTTCAAGTTAACGTCAAAATTAACTCATCTCAATAAATAGAGGATTGCATGGTTGGAAGATAGCAACTGCCCTCCAGAAGAACATAGTTTTCCCTAATCATTTACACATTAGTTGGAAGTTAGCTTGTGTTAACTCATCCGCTAAAAATTCTCATAGACACAGCTTCTCAGTTCTATAGGCTCTGTTCTACGGTGGTCATTTCAGATTCAGTTATATACTCATCCCTTTGGGAGGCTTATTTTTTTAATAAAATAAATCACAGAAGACACCTCACCCTAATAAGCCTTTCTCCTTGGACAAAAGTAACTCTTTTAGGGGGGATTTTTCACCCTCATCATGCTTCTGATCAGATTTACCAGAGATTTCTGCTACTGGAATTTTTTATAAATTTCTGTTTTCCTAAATGAAAACACAAACATTCTACAAAATAAAGAGAAAGAATATAACCTTTGAAACTTCAAAAATGTCTTTAATGCTTTCTTATTTAACAAAGACAAGATAATTTGAGTCCATTTTCCTGTTTCCAAAAATGCAATGAATACGTAATCCGATTAAAGGTTTGGGATACAGTTTTCTAAAATAACTTTATCAAATATTATAATTATATCAGATCTTACTTAGCCAATTAAAACCAATCATTTTGCTTGTAAAATGGCTAACATTAATTACTGTGTACTGGCATTTTGGTTTTGTCTGCTGAACAGAAGTTGGTCTTATTTGTTTTCCATTTCTGATTTGCATAGTGTTTTGAAGAACCCCTTCAGTGAAAACCAAAGTAGCAGCTGCCTAGTCATAAAGTAAAAATGGAAAGCAAATCAAGAGAGAACTTCAAATCTTGTCTTCCTATGGTGGACCAAATAAAGTTGGCCTCAATGAAACTCTAAGTAAGAATTTACGTTCCTCTCCATTGAGCTGAATACAGGCTTTGGTGCACTATTTGGTTCTTGTTACGGATGTTTTTCAATATGAGACATTTGAAAGCATCCAACCAGAAGTTTCACAATGATCACAGCCTTGAATGTATTCATCAGACAAATGCATTCGCTGCTACAGGTTTTATTTTTGCAGTAACTAGTGTGCCGCACTGTTTGCCAGTTTCTTCAGTACTCTTCCCCATGACAATCACAAAAGCAATTCACAGCCTGACTTATCAGATAGTTCTGTTTTACAATAATCTGGTTGCTATTTGTAAAATCCAGGATAAAACAGTGCAATTTCTGATGCTGAATATCTGAAAAGCTCTGGAAGCTGCTAGGGAGAGATATGCACTAAAATATGTAATGCGATGGAATTACAACAAACAGACATTCTGGAGGGTACACACTCTAGTGCATCTCAGAGTACGTGACATTTAATGGTGCGACTTTCGAGATTTGCAAATAAATTCTGCATTTAAACACTCCCCTCCACTCCGTTTTTTCTTAGCTCCAAGTTTAACTCTTACTTTAAAAATATGTAGAGCCCTTTCTCAACAACAATCAATCAAAAAATTCCCGCTGAATAACTGTTTTCAGTGAAAGTTAAACATAAAGATCTCAATTAAATAATTTACTTCTTGAGCCAAACTCTACATCTTTAGACATAAAGTGACAACATCTTCCTGATGAGAATTCAGCTAACACAAAAAGTGGTAATTTTAGCAGTCAGAGAATTCTTTTAATAAGTAAGGGGCTTACACTGCAAAAAACAAACTTCTTTTCAAGTGATCATACCATGCAGATATCAAAAAGAGTATTGCCATATACACACCCTTATAGAGCAGTGACACCAGTTACATCTTTTTGGATATTTTCATAACCATTTATCAGCGTGTGAAACAAATGAGAATAACATACACCACTGAGAGGCAGTATGGTGCAAAGAAAAAGTTATCATGTTTCAATCCCAGACCTGCCAACTCAATGTGTATCATTGACCAAATCACTTAACCACTATGGATAACTTCTCCATCCACTAAATGGAACCAGTATCCCCATTTATGGCAAGATTATTAAAAGCATGACTACACTTATAAAGGCAAAACCCCTTATCCTTTCTTTGTGCAGTTAGAGACTATCAAAACTCAATCTACTCCAAGTAAATAAGAAATTGCACTCTGGAAGGTAAATGCACTTCGGGAGCCTGCTGGGGCATCAATTAATAGAATGATGTGATAAGTCACTCAATAATCCTGCAGTGATCAAAAGAATTAATGCAGCTCACTTCTGTTGCTGAGTGCAATCCCATGAACTCAAAGGATGCACAATAAATATTAGCTGACAATGATATTGACATGGTATCATGTACAGTCACAGCACTAAGTGAATTACTAAGTTTACAGTTGTTCAGAAAACACACTAAATAATTACTGGCAATGAAAGAGACTTATCCCTGACCTCAATGACTGTATTATAATACCACTTAATGCATAGGGACAACATCACCAATCCCTAGAAATTTAATAGCCTGTCTTCATGACTTGTAAGAATAAAAATAAGAATACACTTCAGAATAAAATCAGACTCTGGGTACATTGTTATGGCTCTGGCATGGCCCATCATCCTTTATCTGCTGGATTATTACAGAGCCCTGTAAGTGTTCTCCATGCTTTCCAACTTGTCCCTGTGGCTAGTGTTACACTAAGATCTCTCAATGTATCCTATCTCATATATCTTTCCTTTTATGTGGTTCTCTTCTGTACTGACCGTGGGATGGCCTGGTAAATTGCTGTGGCCAATGGACATTAACAATCATGGTACAAGCTAAGGCATGATGAGTGTTGGAACACGGGGGTCCACCCAGATGAAACGGGGACTCCAAGTGCTGGCCTCCTAGAAGATGGGGACTGATGTAGGTAGACAGGTACAAGTATTTCGTGGGGTCTAGCACTGCCAATTGGTTGGAAATGCCTTAACGGGTTCAGGTACCCTAAACCCAAAAAAACTTCCCTGAGAATACTCCAAAACTTGAGAAATAATGAATTACTCTTATTTCAAGCCACCAAGGCTTAGTGTAGCTTGTCCTTTACCAATAGTTGACTGACACAGCCTGTCAATTCTCCAGTCAGGAGGAACCAGATAATTTTAGCATCCATCTCAGAGGTATGAAAGTCTTCACTGTTCTAATGACATGTAACTATAGCTTTGCCTTTCTCAGGGTACCAGATCCCAACTCTTCTAAATCTCTCCTTCATTCTTTCTTTTCCAGGTGCAAAAACCTCTGCCTAGCATGTACTTCCTCATTAAATTCATTATTCTCATGCCCTATTTGGGTGCTTCTTTGAACATCCTTTTTTACATTGATATCTCAATCACTACTCCCTTGGAACGATGGAATATTCCATCTTTCCATTTTTTTCTCCTATACACTTAGTGCCTCTAAATCACTATAAAATTTACCTACTTTAGTGCTTGTACAACTTGTTATCAGGAGTAAAACTTCAAGAGGGTAAGGTTCACTGTTGGATGTCCACACTTAGAAACATGACTAGTACACAGGATTGACTCAAGACTGTGTGCAAAAGCACAAAATGAAGCCCTGTAGGTTAAGGTGAAAACTGGGTTCTTCCCTGAAAGAGAATTCTGAGTGAGCAGATTCTGGAAGACACCTAGCTGGTGCAACTTACAGAGATGTAGGAGATATCAATTCATGGAACATGGAAGTAGCCTAGTGGTCAAGGACAAGAGAAGGTCAAGAAACCATTTATCAAGGGGCTTTTGAGAGGCTGGTGAGAGATGCCATCAAAAGCAAAAAGAGCACTAGAACTGTCACCTTGGAGAGGATGAGGAGGAATCCGAGGCAACAGGGTAGCCCTCCAAGCCTTCTTGAATCTAAAAAGCAAGTGTAGAAGGAGAAATGTGCCAACATTTGCTTAAGAGTAAATCTGATTTTTTTTCAGGAGGTGGGGAAGGCGAAGTTTATGATACATTCTGCATGCTTTTCAGGTGAAGCCTAAAAGTACAAAAGAAATAGGTGAAGCTTGGTCTCTTCGTGCTGAAATCACTGCAGACAGTGTATATTAATCCAACATTAGCGCAGTCCCTAGACACACACCCGAAGGTGCTAATCACTGGCATTCATATTCCACAAACGTGTACTGCAAGGCCCACCACCATTTTCCTAAAAAGCAGGCACTTGATTGAACGGATCACAAAATCAGCAAAGTACCAGACCCACACTTCTATTTGAATGCTTCAAAAAGAAGCTCTTCACGGGAGGAACAGCCATCTTCCAAAGACACAGCCGGGGCTGGCAGTGTGGCCACCAGCTTGCTGCACAGGTGTGCAGCCAATAATTTACTTTAGTTCGTGCAGAACAGCTGTGACCTGGGATGACTTAATTTCACCTTACTGACTCAGTCTTTGTGCAGATTTTTTCTAAAACCATCTTTTTTTCCCCTCCCGGCCAACACCTCATTTTCCATGTTGCTTTATAATTATTTATTATCTGGGACTGTAATTGTATTGCTTATAGCAACCATGCAAACTGTATTGTTAGGAGGAATAAAAAATGTCTCTTGGCCCAACTAAATTCTTGTATGTGGGAAATAAAGGATGTTGGTCTCTTAGAGCTCTTAATATACAGCTCTCTATGTTCAATTTTCCTAAAAATGAAAATTGCCAAGAAACAAAGTGTGCAGGAGATGTATGGTCGGATGCTGTCGCTGCTGTGCATTCTTGCTGGTGGATGGTGACCCTGGAGTGACTGGAGCCCTTGCTAACTCACTGCCATGGCTCATGCATTGAGAGAGCTGGCAACAGCCAGCCTTTCCCACAGCAAATCCCTGTGCCCCAAAACTACTCCTACAGCTTCACTTAGTGATTCTGTGCCTTTTCCAAACCACGACACAACCAGGCACAGCCATGGTTCCAGTCCAGTGTGGGGAGGGGGTACAGAGGGGATGGCACTAAGAATTAGTGTCATTTTCTTTATCATTCTGATGTATACATTCAGTGTCTGATCCCACTTATCATAAAACATTTACTTCATTGCCTGTGGTGGGGGGAAATGTCATTTTTAAAAAATTCGTTTAGTTTAATTACAAAAGATGTAAATATGATCTCACTTGTTAGGAAAAAAAGTTACTCTTAACAATGAGGTAGGTGTAAATTGGTGTCTGCTTAATCTGTTCACAGTAGGAATAAAGTCCAACATTCGCCTCCTCACCCTTATTTTTGCAATAGTACCTGGAAATTAGTGTGTCCTTGGGAGTTCTTGGAGCATTTCTGATTCCGAGAGAGAGAGAGAGAGAGAGAGAGAGAGAGAGAGAGAGAGAGAAAGAGAGAGAGAGAGAGAGAGGTGTTTCATGCTTGATCCTTTACCAGCAATAAGAACACCGATTTTACTCCATTCTCAGCATTTGTGGTGAACTGTGGACTGATGTTACATTGTCTGACCTTAGTCATGGGCAACAAAAAAGTCCATCCTTCTCTGTACTCCTCTCTCCCCACCATTTGCAGCCTCCTGCATATCCCAAAATGGAATGTAATTATTAGGGAACCGGCACGTTATTTATACAATGACCTTGGGCTCCTGGGGGAATTGAAGGCTCTATTCTTTCACTTATGATGTTTTACATTTCAAAGAGCCCTGCTCTCTTTGATATTAAAGAATGAAATGTGCAATGTAATTGTTATTGTTTTATGACCTTTAATAGGTTAATCAGGCTGCATCAGGTTTTCCACTGTATGGGTTCTGTTCCAAAAGAAATGATCTGCCTCATAAGAGATGAATTCTGACAAAAGGGCTCAGCATTAATATTTGAGAGAATGAATATTCTGAGATACATAAATCCTCAAAAAAATTGCAGTCACTTTGCTAACCTCAGTCTGTCTAATGGTCTGCCAGCTTTGATGATACTGGTATTTTGGGCCTGATCATATCTTGTTGTGTGTGTTGGGGAACAGCCATGTGCTGCGCATTCTGGGTCATTTAGCAGTGTCCCTGGTCTTTACTACCTTCCTAACAATCCTCTTCCCGCTCCACTTCATGACAATCCAGTGTTTCCACACAATGGCAAATGCTCCTTGGGGAACAAAATCTACCCCTACTATGAACCACAAAGTCAATAAAAATCATTGAGCAGGATGATGTGAGGGGAAGCTCTTTTTAATGATCATAACATGCATAGGACCTAATGTCCTAAATGATACTGGAAGTTAATATTTATCAAGAACTCACTATGAACCAATTAGCACCACGCTGACTGCTTTATATACCAGATCTCAGTTGAGCCGTGTAACAAACCTGTGTGATGGTAATTGTGATTTGCAATTTGTAGGTGAGGAAACTGAGGCAGAGAGGAGTTGAGGGACTTGCTCAAGACTCCCTAGCTGGAACACAGAAGAATTAAAAGCCATTTTTTCCAGTACTTCTCTTTCTGATTTATCTGCTCTTCCTGAGGTCATTATATGAGGATCTAAATAAAATTTGGGAGTTGATGAAGCATTCCTGTGTTCAGGAAATGCACCCATATACTAACCAGGTCTAAAAAGTAAGACAATCCTTGCCCTCAAGTCATTTATGTAAAGTAGAAAATATAATATGGAAATAAATAATACAAGAAAAACTTGTGAGGCTACTACAGAGGTCAGATCCTGAATGTTTTGGAACATCACTTCCCAGATTCTAATGTGACAGGAGTCGTCTGGGTTTTATTAGAATGCATGTGCTCATTCTAAAGGGGTGGACTGTAGCCTGGGATTCTGTTTTTCCAAGCAGCTCCAAAGTGATGTTGCTGCGGCTCTGAGAACTTCAGTCTGATCAGGTGGCCTTTAATGTGCTGGGAGATGTATCTTGAGAAGCCAGATTCAGCAGTGTGTATCAGCAACACCAAGAAAGCATCAACATGGCGTGTAAGGGGGAGGAGGAGGGGGTGGGGATTGCCTTGGCACAAGGAGCCACCCTTGTCTCTCAGCAATTCTCTTGGAACATCCATGGTGTGCCCACTCATGTTCACAGCCCACATATACAGCTAAACATCTGCTATTTTAAAGGACAAATATTAATTTGAAGCACAAAAACACCTACCCACCAAACATAGCTTGTTTTTGCAAACACATTTTTATGACCAATTTTGCATTTTGAGAAGAGATGTAGCTATGGACTTCACTGAAAAAAAAAAAAGAAAGAAAAAAATACAGAAAAAAGAAAGAAAGAGAGAAAGAATGACAGGAAGGAAGAAATTTATCCCCCCCCCTCACTTCCAGCCCCTCGAGATGCTGTGCTGAATGACGAGCTGCAACTGGCCAAGAATCTGCAAAACAAGAAAAAAAAATACATGTGGGAGGCTAAAAAAGCAAAAAAGTTTTTAATGCAGTGAAAGTCAATTAAAATGATGCTTATGAAGATTATGGACTGCATTGCCATTAATTTAGCTGTGCTCACAAAGACAGAAATGGAGTCCTGTAATAAACATTCATGAAGAAATAGTTTGGGAACTGATCTCCACTAATGGTTGTGGCCTTCTCACCCAGACCACGGTGACCGCTGCAGATCACAAATTGTTTTGTGACATCTGGGTTTGACTGCAGGTCAGCATGAAGGGGATGCATTTTCAGTCACTTGGCTCCGAACACAATCAGCTAATTCTCCATCCACATTGCACGGTGATACAGTAGAGAAATGATTCCCTGGATGCAGAGATGGACCATAGTTAATGCACAGGCTGCGAGGCTGAGAAGTGGAACCAAACAATTACTGTTAATATTTTTTACTCAGATATAAAGTGGGAGATCTGAAACGGGAAGAGACTGTGTAGATCTCAGGTTATTGGTATCACTGCCCTTCAAACAGCATTGTATTGATGGAGTGCGAGTGGTGAGCATAGGTTCATTCAGTAAACACCCACTCTGTGCCAGGCCCTGGGATACACAGATGAACACGCTGTTCCTCGGGTCCTTGAAGCTATCCAGTCTGAAGGGTTTCTCATTCATGAGGAACTGGTGTGACACCTTTATGACTTTTATCTTATGCACTATTCATGGTACTGATATTTACTCAATCTTTTTAAAAAGATAATCTTGGTTTTCACACATTTAATTTGACTCATTTTAAGCAACAATATCTGTGAAATTAATGTGTGTAAAGTCCCTCTTAGAGCTGAAGAAACCAATTGTTAGAATATTTACATGCACTTACATGACTGTTAGAAGACAAAGCCTGCCCCAGTGTTGAAAGTGTCCCTTGCCACCCTCGCTACTCTTGCCAAGCCCCAGCAGCTTCCCATGATCTAGGAAATACCAAGGGGTCAGAGAAAGGATCTTTTTTTTTTTTTTTTTTTGTCTTTTTCCTTTTTATCGGTATCAGGGATCGAACTCACGACTGCCTGCTTGCAAGGCAGGCACTTATGCCGCTGAGCTAAATCCCCAGCCCCTGTCTTTTGGTACTCTAGTGCTATACTGGACAGCGTGTGTTTTGACTTGCCTCAGCCATCCCTTAATGGTCCTACTTAAACAAATCACTCAAATTTCCATATCAGGTTTTTAAAAAGAAGGTGTTGTATATAGTGATGCTAAAAACAAAGCAAACCCTTCTGCTCCAAAAGCTTGGGGCAGAGTGGTCCCATGTGCTGAATCTGCAGGACGAGAAGTTATACTTTCTCTCTTTCAGATTCTTTCAGTTTCAGGGTTTTTGCTTTGTAAAATAAAGATGATGCAGATTATTTCTTCTTTGTGCGTTACATCAGGACTTTTCAAAGTCATTACTACTGACATCTTACAGGTGGCTGTCCTGTGTATTTTACGGTGTTTTGCAGAATACTCACCCTCTATCCACTAGGTGCCAGTAGCACCTCCAAATCCTAACAGCCTAAAAGTTTCTCTAGACATTGCTTAAGGTCTGCCAGTGGGTAGAACCACCCTCTGTTGCAGATGATTGGACCGAATGAGTGTTCAGCTTAGTATCTGGTCTGCATCATGATTTTAGCGGTAATCATTACACTTATTAAGTGTGCTTGACATTTGCCTACTCTCTTTAAACCTATTGTCCCTTGGAACACTTGCACAGCCTTATCTGTTAGGCCTCATTACTAGTCCCATTTTACAGATGAGAAAAGTAAATGGCAGAGAGAAAAAGTAACTTTTCTGAAGATATGCAAGTAGTCACTGACTGAGTCAGGCTTTTAACACAGGTGATCAAACTCTAGAGACTATGCTTTTAGACTTTCTGGCTTCTATCTTTCCTAACAGAGTACGTCTCCATAAAAGTAAGTACCATGGTGACAACTGTAATGAGAGGAAGAAGATAAAAATTATTCAGTACACAGTAGGCTATGATTTTCAGCTTAACAACTGTATTATAGATTAAAGAAATGCCAAAAACTACAGAAGATACCAGAGTGGAGATGCAAATGTGGATCATTCACGTTTCCTCAGTGGACACATTTTCATTCCTCAGTGGTTTGCATACACACATACACACACTTTCCTCCAAATGATTAGAAACGTCTTAACTTTTCCAAAGCTGGTAGTTTTTAAAGAAAACAATGGAAAATATAATGAGTTAAATAAATATGAAGTTAAACATAGGGATGAGTCCCAGATGCACAGGAAGTTGAGGCAGGAAGATTGTTTAAGCCTAGATTTCAAGAACAGCCTGGGTAATAAAAAAGAGAAGGTAAAAAATGAGAGAGAGAGAGAGAGAGAGAGAGAGAGAGAGAGAGAGAGAGAGAGACAGAGACAGAGACAGAGAGACAGAGAGAGACAGAGAGACAGAGACAGACAGAGACAGAGACAGAGACAGAGACAGAGACAGAGAGGAGAGGGGAGGAAGGGAGAAAAGAGGGAGGGGAGGGGTAGGGAAGGGAAGAGAAGGGGAGAGGAGGAGGAAAAAGGAAAGAAATATGCATACTGACAGAATTCCTAACTGACACTATAAGGAGCTCAAATGATTTAAAAACTGTATAGAAATGGAATGAGGCTGCTCCTTTGTTATGGAAAGATTCATTTGCTGGAAAATCAGATGCTGTGGTCACTGTGGCCACCTAACCAGGGCTGATGACCAAGGACAGAGGAGCCCTGTGTGTCTCCCAGGGACCCTTCCCCGCTGCGCTCACCTAGGTGTCCCGTGTACATCACAGCCAGTGAAGCACAGCTGAGCTCTAAGGAAAGCTCAGGAAGGCTCAGACCCACCATGAGCCCATGAACCATGTGTGGCAGCTGGAGAACTGAGTCTTTAGGAAGCCTTTCCACTTACCACTAGCAAAAGGAAGTGTTCTTGGCATTGAATGCCTCCAGAGACAAAGGATAGATTTACACAAGCACTCATAAATGGCTCTCCTGCAAAAAAATTATTCACGCACAAAGACAAAGCTAGTGGCATCAGGATAAGCAAATGTCAACACCGCAGTTTCATGTAGAAAACATACATTATACAAATGCATACATGAAACAGAAACTGAAATATATATTAAGAATAACAATTCAAGAAGATACCAGTAACTCTTTCCTCTAAAGTTTAAAATCTACACTAACACTGACTTATTAAGTTCGTCATTGTTGAATACAGAAAAATGAGAGCTTTTCTACATGTGACTGAAAATCTTTGCATTTCTACCAGTCTGAAATAGAAACTTGCAATTAAATCAATTAAGCAATGAAAATCAAATATTCCATTAAAATCTAATTTTCCTCATATCTGATTGGTTGTAACTCAACTGAGCTGGAAACAGATGAGCAAGGCAAAATGACTCCAAGTCTGAGACGTGGAGACAGGAGAAAAAGAAAATGTTAAACATGTTCACAGAAAATTCAATCAGAGCATTTTATTTTTTATTCTGCTTGTGTAAGTTTAACCATTAGGGGTTCCCCAAACATAGGCTTTCAGAACTAACACTGCCGCAGATTGAAAACAGAATAGCAAGGTCCCTTTCTCCTCTGCCTTGCTTTTGGAGTCATGTCCTTGAAGTTTCTTTTTCCCTTTGCGGAATTTGAAAAGGCGAGTCCAGACTCCTATTTAGAGGGGGCTGTGTGTCTATGCACACTCCAGCACGCCTGAAATTTACTTGTACTGACTGACAGTCAGATTGAAATTGGCTATGTTTGCTGATTCAAGGAGTTGCTGGAGCCCAATGTGTCAAGGAGGGATTTATTCTTGTGAGTAGCAAAATGAAGTTGTTCCTCGGGGATTTGGGGGAAAGAACGTGCTAGCTGACTTAAATACGCTTTTCCCCTCTGTTCTTACAGGTGAGGTGAACTAGCTACTTCCATACCGGCAATCATCTCATGGGTGGAAGGCTGAAGTTCTACACAAAAAGTGGAAAATGACCCCATGCGTTCCTGAAAGATTAAGACGGTCAAGAGGTGACAATAACCTATAAGAAGGATGATTTTCCAAGATTTCACACACCCAGACGCTCAAACTGGATGCTCCAATTAGACAAAAGATTTAAGTGTGAATTTGTGAAATGTGATATGTAAACAGGCAAAAAGATTTAAAAAATAAACACTTCGAGGATCGTAATGTCTTTTCAAATTTAAACCTAAAGGTACCATTGGCCAATATTTCTCAAGTGGCTTTTAAATGTCAAAACTGTCTTTAAGGTCAAACTGTTGAGTTCTTCTGCAGAGCCATGCATGCCTCTGGTCGTTTCAGTCCCAAATTAGGTGAAACTTGAAAGCTCAGAGTCATGGGAGATTTCTAAGTGCCACTGGAAGCGTGTTTTATGTGTACACGTGCATGGCCGTGCACGTGTATATCCACGAATGCGTGCTAGCAAAGAAGGGGCAGTGTTTAATTCAGTTGGTATTATTACTTTCCAGAAAGATGAGTGATGGTGAATGTGTTTTTGATCCTGAAAATTAAAAAAAAAAAACATCATTTATAAGAATTGTCTTTGCTTTGGCACCTATAGTCCTCCGAGTAATCTGCCTTTTCTGAGCAGTTAGAACAGTTTGGAAGAGGAGGAGGAGAAGCAGAGTTCCTCTGAGCATAAACAGCCACTCTTGAGTTTCTTACTCGGCCACCTGCGTAGCCAAAGCCATTTTAGCTCATGTTGATAGTGGTCAGGAGCACAGGCTCCGGAGCCAGCCAGAATGTCTGGGTCTGAGCCCCCCGCTGTATGCCAGCTTGGTGCCCTTGGGAATATTAATTAACCTCTCTGTGTCTGTTTCCTCATCTGTCAAATGCAACAAACAAAAAGTAACAATACACAAGCCCTAGGATCCATAAGACAATGAAACAAGTTGCTTAGAATGGTCCCTATCTAGGTGTCTGTTCCTCACAGTTCCCTATCCCCGGGCTTGAGAGCACCTGTCAGTGCTATGTTTGCTCCTGTGACAGGACCGACACAATTATAACTGAGAGTCACCTTTGCTACTGGATTCACTTGAATGGTGAAAATCGTATCATGAGATCACTCAGTCTAAGTCTCTGATCAGAGCTGTCAGAACACTAATGGAAATAAGCACAATTTTAAAAAAATACACATATGTTTAAATCTTTCCAAGGACTTCAAATGGGTTAGCAGTGTCAGTATATAGAGAATAACATATCCAGCTTTTGATTGGGGAATGGTAACCTTGTTTGCATTTAACTATTTTTAAGGCAAGTCCAGAGCAGTGTCATTTAGCACCGAGATAATTAATATTTTTGGTCCAAAGAGTTGGAGGGGGCGGTGCCAAAGAGAGAGCTGGAGTAGTGCTGTGACTCTGGTGGTAATTCTAGACAGAAACCTAAATTATCCCAAGGGCAAGTCCACAGGTCCCATTGAATGACCCTCAGGCACTGCTTCCCATGAGAATCAAGCCTTGTTTGGAGAACTCCTCCCCACAGAACACCCTGTTGTCAGACTTGAAGAGAACCCTGCCACTCTGACAGGGGACCCCCATCTCACCCTTCATCTCTCCTTCTCAGGGAGACACTGGGCTCTGTCCAGCCTGCCCTGCCCACCTGGAATCTTCTAGGCCTTTCCATCACAATACAGCTTTAGAAAAGTCTGTGTGAAGAGGGGGACTCTGGTATTTAACTCCATCCATCAATGTCAACCCCTCTTTCCCCTCTACCCCAACAGCTTGGTCCATTTACCTAAAAGCTGAATAGCCTAAATGGATGGGTTTTGTGCTAGTCTCATTAGAAAGGGAAATGAGCCAGGCACCGTTCAGCTGTGCAGAAGGCAGGCTGGCCCTGAGAGCCAAGCTGCCCCCTGCCCCCAACCTTTTCTTCATCACAGATGACGTTCATGATCCCTTTAACATTTCTTAAAGGGTCATTATCCCCTGCTCTTCTTCACAGTGACGGCAAGCTCCCCCTTCTCTTTGCTTTGTCTCACTGCCCTGGCCAGCGCTGGGCACAGGTTAGGGTGGGTGACTTCAGTGTCTGTCATGCCCTTTAACACTTCTTATATATACCTTCGGAGTTTGCTTTTGGTAAATGATGGCCATTTACTAACATAGTTTCCAATTTTCCAATTCTTGTGTGGCCTATTACTCCTGTCTATGCCACCTTGTCCCGGTGCCACCTTGCCCCCTGCCTGCACCCTGCCACACGGGTCTGCTGTCAGCGCCTGAGAATCTTGGGTGTACTGTAACCAAACTTGCACTTTCTCGGTGTCTGGAATGGTCCTCTAAACCATGCATAAATTTATAACTCTTCATTCTCTAGTTTTCAGCTTGTGATTCACTTCCCCAGCAAAACCTCCTCTGATCCCAATCCGTTTCTGTCTTTCAATGTATTTTATTCAGCTTGTAATTATATTTTTATTGGTTGCTTGTATGATTGATGTCTTGTTTCTCTACTACAGAGTACTTCCGTTCCATGGAGAAGGACCTACATCTCATTCATTCATTGATTTGCTCATCACACGTGATTAACATGCCATTGTACACTAGTACTATCACAGTGCCTGGCAGATAGTAGGTGTTTAGTAAGTCGTTGTCAAATAAATGACTTTCAAGCCACCATGAGGAGCTAAGCTGTTAACAAGGTTTAAGATTGTACTATCATTCTGTCTCCTCCTTAGAGACAGGATGAGACTAAATCTCAGTCTTATATACAATAAATGTCCACAGCACACCTGGTATGAATGAATCAGGCTTTACAAATAAACTAGTCATCCTGCTGGCCCCAAACTGCAAACTTCTCCTGAGCTCAGGAGTGTTACAGAGCTGTAACACTAACGGGAGTCTTCACAGTGCTAATGTGACCCCTTTATTCCGTAGGGGAAAAAGGGATATCGAGTCGCCTCCGGTTAGTAATAATCTCAGTGGCATCTGGCTTTAGCTGAGCAGATGACTTCCTAAGGGATGCTTAAAAAGTGAGAGTCTAAGGTTCCAGGTTCCAGAGAATGTAGGGGAGCGTCTCAGGGTCAGAAGCAGTGGCTTGTGCCTGGAATCCTAGCTCCCAAGAAGGCTGAGGAAAGAGGATCTTTTGAGCCAGGCATTTTGAAGCCAGTCTGGACAACATAGTGAGATCTCCTCTCAAAACAGATAAACAAACAAACATCAGGGGGAAAATAAACTAGTATGCTCAAAAATGACACCAAAGGAAAGACAAAATGATGACATGTGGACATTTCTGGTGAACTGAAAAAAAAATACCATATTCTCTTGACTCTGCCTATTATTATATGTCTGATTATTCTATTTGGCCAGCACAGATTAAACCAGAAGTGTTTCAGACCATTTGGTATAAAAGGACCAAGGATTTTGGTGCCTAGTTTGGCACAGTCACCTGTGCTAACTTTGCACTGACAATGGCCTGGAGATAATTTCTCGGACACATGAGAATTTGGACAAAAAATAATACATTTAAATGATTTTATAGGTGCTCTGTTTTTTTTTTCTCTACAGAAAATCTCTGATACGGCCAGTCAGTGGATGAACAATTAGAGAATAGTCCCTAAGAACTGTATACTTTGGTACCTGCCTGTAGAGTTCTGCTGCATTCTCCTGTCTACCTTATCAAGGTCCCCAGCGCAAACCCAGCTTGGAGCTTCCCCTTACATTCTAGCACCCCAGCGGTTTCCACCGGCAGCCCCAACAAAGAGCAATGTAGGGAGCCTTCAACTGTGTGGAAATGATAGTTCTGTCCTTTCAAGTAAGTGCACAATGAAGTATATTTGTCCAAACACTTAACTTGCCCAATATTGATGACAGCACTTAGAATAAAAGTTAAAAAAAATCAATGGATAGACATATTAGATAATTCCCAAACTTACACTTTATAGATTTGAGTATTATGTTGGTGTATATATATATATATATATATATATATATATATATATTCTTAACTGCTATGGAAGATAAAATAATCCCAGGCTTATATTTTGTTTGTGGATTTCCTTATTTGTTTATTGTAAAGGATACATCCTGTTAGACAGGCATATAGATGGATGAGAAGTAAGATGGAAAGATGGACAGATAGATGAGAAGATGATAGATCAAAGAATCTGCAAACTTTTACTGTGCACACAGGCTATATAATTGCCCCTGTAACCTCTTGGCCTCTTCTCAGGGAGTGTGAGCATGCTCAGAGCAACTATCTTTTAGTTCTCACATGCCCCTTCATTCTCTGGACCCTAAGGAGGACTTGGCATGGAGTAAATACTTTTGCTACACGAACAAGAGCTTTACACTTTCCCATATATACATACACCTTCATTACTGTACAAGGAGGTACACACAGAGTCCCTTATGTCGTACCTACAAGTTGGCTCAAGAGAGCTTCATGGGTAGTTTTGATGTATTTAATCCATAATGACGTGGATTTTAGAATCTTTTCCCTAACAACTGGGCAATACATTTGTATAAACAAGGCTATTCACTATGAGGAAAATTCTTACACCTGCAGGGATGTATGTGCTGTCCTCAGTGCCATCACTCAGTTAAAGACTCAGGTCCTCCAGAGCCATAGTCAGCCTGCTGCTATCAACAAGTGTTTACACAGGATTGTGCACAGCATTGTGCATAATGGGTCAACCTTTCTCTCTCACTGAAACCCTTAGAGCCATAAAAGACCTCTGTTAACCAAAATAGAAAGTGATTTTGGACTCCTCAGTGGAATAAGAATATTTATACTAATATTTTGATCCTAAAAGGCAAGAGTTGCAAGAGAGCTTGGCAACAGTGTAAATCAAAGCTCAGGGAATCTAGCACCATAATAAAATCTACGCTGGGCACAATATGCTTCAGGAGAACAGCAAACCAGCAGTATGTACATTTGCCTGTAGCTTGTAGCTAGGTATATTCACAGCACCATATGCTGGTTTCTTTAAGTAACCCATTACACAGAAATTAAATATCTTGAGACAGATTGTTTTGACAGCAGAAAAAAAAAAAAAAAGAAAGTGGGAGAGAGTGGGAGAGATTTAATTTTTTAAAAAATGCATTTGACTGAAGGCAAAACGTTAGGTAGATGTTAATTTAACAGATGTCTAGTTTTGCATCATCAGCCTGAAACGGGCAATTTCTGGCAAGCCTTCCCACCACATCGCAGCACAAAATCCTCTCAATTCCACATGGATCTGCCTTTCACAACCTTCCAAGTGAGCCATTTTCATTCAAAGGAAAATGCCTGAAATTACTCAGGAAGATGCTAACACCTGCCAATAGTTTTGAAGGAGGGGTCCGTGAAAGCCCTGATATATAATGGAACGAAAGGCGGCTTACAGCAACTTTTTAGCTGAGAAGGAAAGGAGAAGAAAATGTATTCACACTGAAAAACAGCTAGCACATCACAAAGTTACCGTGGAGGATAAAACACACCTCCGTCATGTTAACTGGTTGGGTTCTTTTTTGAAAGGAAATCACACAGTCCATCAAATTTAGACTCACATTATTGAGATGTTGCTGAACTTAAAAGCAATCTGAAGAGATACATCTAAGAATGCATTTGTTCTTTGGCAGCTCTGTTATATAAAGCCCCACCCCTCCATGGCGGGCTTACACATAAACAATGGCTAGAAGTTATAAAAATGTGATCAATGCATAGATGCAAGAAAGCTGAATCAGATAACATTTTACTAGCTGACATAATTTTAGATTTGGTATTGGGTAGATATTTCATTAAATTTAATTCAGATTTTATAATTTCATTTTGGAGTCGGATTATTGCGTTTTTAGGTCACAAGTATTTCCATAAGCCTTGCATGGTTTAAGGATAGTAGATATTGTTCAACAGTGACAAATAGGAAAAAACATCCCACATGACATAAAGCAAAGCTCAGAGATCTCAGATCAGTGTTATCTTCATTCTTTCCACATCAAAGTTATATTGCTGTTTGTTCCTTGCTGAAGTTCATAACATCACTTTGCTATGATTGGTTTTAGTGAAAGTATCTCACGGTGGTCCTTAGCACACTTCTTATTTGACACATTGTTACTTCTGGAGAGGAAGGAAAGAGGTAGGAAACGAGGCAGAGTAGGGAGAAAGGAGGGAAGAATTCTACTACAAAAAATTAAGGATCTTTTCATGTAGTTCAAAGGCTGCACTGCTACTCAGCAGGATTATTAATGAGAAGGATTTATTTTAATAGCAAAGAACATTTTACAACTAATATAATACTGCACTTTCAATAAGCTAAAAGTTCTATTGCCTCTACCCAATGCACCTACATATGCAACAGTCAGAAAATATATGTTAGACAGCTCTGTGTATGTGTGTGCGTGTGTATGTGTGTGTGTGTGTGTGTGTGTGTGTGTGTGTGAGAGAGAGAGAGAGAGAGAGAGAGAGAGTTTAACCATTTGATTCAGCATTTTTATTTTTAGATATTGAAAGTAAATGGTCTATATGTTGCTTTTTGACAGAATATGGCAAGAGGCCATCTTTAAGGGCTGAGAGAGATTAATGATATTATGGCAACCTTTGGAGAATAAAACAAAATTGGTCCAGTCTCCAAACAATTCAATACGAGGAAGTGCATATGCATGCCTGTGTGTGCCTCTGTGACATGTAATAAACGCCAAGCTGCAGAATCCCAACCCCAGGTGATTCCGTTTTGCCTTACAAATATCACAACTATAGGGAATAAGGGAAATTAGTTCTTTGAATTCAAAGATGCAAAAACACATATTAGAAAAGAAAAATCCAAAAGGGAGCTAGATAGTTTACATCAACATGTATTCCGTCTCATGAGAGCAATACCAAGTCAAGGGCATGATCTGAAATTGAAGAAATTGGTAGGAAAAAATTTAAACCACTATATGACTGCAAAAGGAATAAGAAAAAACTGTCAACACAAAAGACTCTTTCTGACTCTCTGAAATTCTAATCCAGTAATCATGTCTGCCTTCTAAAGCACCTTTCATCTGACTATCTCAAAGTCCTTTTTGGTATTAAACACTCACTGAATCCCTGAGGTGGGTAAAATTATTCTAGTCATTTTACAAACGTATCTATTCTCTCAACCCTCTCATCCTGGACAGTGATAAGTCTGGGAATAAAAATTCAAGAATCGATGAATGACCAGAGTCCTTATTCCTTTAACCTGTTTTATAATTACCTAAGGGACTAGTCTTTGATTTGCCATGGCAAGGTGCCATCATGAATTGAATGTAAGTTTTTGATTTGTTGTAAATGACCTTAATATATGCCAACAGGGTCTTATTCTTACCCTTGTTTTCACCTTTTGCTTTGTCCCTTAAATTGGAAGAATTGAAGAATATGTTGGAAATATGATAAAATAGAAAAGTAGAAGTAATTAAAAATGCCAAGAGAAAATGAGCTTAGTAGATATTTCCACATCCCCGGGTTTAGAGAATTTGTAAGAGACTACAATCAGTTAGGCATGTAAACCTGAACTAGACATAAGACTTCTCTGAGCCTCCCTTGACACACTTGTAAAAAGAGGGTTAAATTATGTGGATGCTGAAGACCTTGACAGCACTACTGTTTATTGTATGCTTTCACTTTTAGAGCCAAACTAGTTTCTGTATTTTGGCATGAATCTTCATTATGATCAAAAAGAAAAAAAAATTAAGGTAAATATTTCAAGTAATTCTGAAAACTAAAGTGTTCCTGAGAAGCAATTTCAATTCCAAGAATCATTCATTTTCTACACGTGCCACTAATTCCATTGTATCCCAAAGAGCAAATACCTTCTGTCCAGACTCCACTGCTGGGTAGATAGTGGTGAAACAAAGTGGACTTCAAGGTTAAGTCCCTCTAGAATGACCCTCTGCTTTGAACGGACTCGTTATGAATGTGTCAAGAGTAGGCAATGTGACTGCCCTTTGAAGGTGATGTAACTGGAGTCCTTGTCCCCAGACTACCCAGAAGGCCAGAATGATGATGGAGCTGTCAGTTATGGGGCAAGGGACACAAACATGGTCTCAGGATATTAAGTTGTAAATGAGCAAACACAAGTTGCAGGGAGTTTAGCACAGTCCACTACAAGTGTGGCAGAAGGCAAAGGTCCCAAGGAAGATCTGATGCTTTGTTGTCATTATTTCTGCCTGGAATACACCCTGCTTTTTTAAAACCAAGTCCCTGCCAATACTTCTCCATAGGACACCTACATCATGAGACTACCAATTGTAGGTACCCATTCACAATCCATCCTTCCTGCTTCTTCCTAATTTATACTACATCTCAAGGAATATTTACCTTCTGTGCAACCTTCTGTCACTTCAATGTTCAGTTCAGCAGTTAGCAAAGACTTAACATTAGTCATCAGAGGGGAGGCCTGAGCTCCTAACAGTATGAGGCTCTGTCCCTCTATAACGGTTTCCTTTCAGGTCAGGTTAAAGTTCTCAGGCACGTCGTGCCATTTCTAGGAGATTATTCCAGTAGACAATGACTCATTTGATATGGAGATATATGAAAAACCAGGCATGAGCTTCTGACAGCTAACAACAAAAAAGCGAGCAATCCATAGCTAGCCTGATACCAACTGTCACAAATCACTTAGAATCAGGTTTTCAGCATTAGATTGTCTACATAGCACGGTGGCTAAGTGTACAGTCTAGATGGGTTCAAATTTCCTCCTCACCACATTCTGACCTATGAATATGACCATGTTCTTTAATTTCTGAGTTTCATATGCTCCATCTGGAAAATGCTGATAATACTTCTTAACTCACGGAGTGCTCTGAACATTGAAAAAGCTGCTTCTTATGTAATAAGCATTCAATAACTTTTTTCCTAATAATGCTACCATTCAAATACCATCATCACTGTCTCACTTTGATATGCATCCTATGTGGCAGGCCCAAGTTTGATTTTTAAAAGTATTATTCTTGTTGAAGTATGTGCCCTGTCAAGTCTACATACATGATCATAATTTACTAAGACATGATGCCAAAGGGAGCTTTGTCCAGTAGGCTGTGCAGCTGATATAATTAAGATTATTTTGCCCAAATTAGGAAGATAAAATGGAGTCTTAATACTCAGTATTAAAACAAGCCCTTTTAAAAAGGTTCACAAACTTTGGTTACACTCATAAAAGCAGAAAATCATAAATATTATGTGAAAGCACAAATCCGATTTTAGTGTAAATGGCATTTGTTAGTGGCCCTTTATTGTATTTAATGTATAATGCACCATTGGAATGTCATACATTTTTGAAGATATAAAAATTAACTGTGGCTGTTTTCTTCATCTGGGAACCATAATAATTAAACCTCTCTGAAAATATGTTTAACCAGCAAAGTCTGTGCTGCTGACGTGTGACCCACTGTGCGCAGATAGTTGAGTTATATCGTTTTAGAGAAGAGGATCTTTGGCTGATGTGCACTCATAGGAGAGTTTTTCTGAAGTGGTCATTTTAAAAGACATCAAATTGCATAAAAGAAATGATAGAGAAATGCATGTACAAATAAGTGTTAAACATGTTGACTCTAGAGCTTGTGAGTGGTGGAGAATGTCACTTTAGGGGGAGAATGTCTTAAAGACAACGTAAGGAATAGACATTATTATACTTGTTTAGTGGAAAATTTACTAAGCTTAGAGAGGGTAAATATCTACCATCTGCCTCAGTTCAAACTTGACATTTTAGGTTCTAAAACGTACGCTCTGTGTAACACAACAATGCTCCTACAAAGCTCAATCACTGAAATAAGTCAATCATAGTAAGAGTGTATTTGACTATATAATTGATGGGAAAGGTGGACTAGATATTTGGAAGCTACTACACTTAAAACTTTTTAATAAAATATACTTACTCAGATGCCTAGAATTAAATGTCAGTTTTGTCCCCTGTCTAGACATATATTCCCTCATGATACATTTTACTGCCTGACATTGTATCTTATTCTTTACATTTATTTTCATTTAAAATTTTTATATCTTCCTCTAGAATATTGGCTTCATGTGGGCAAGAATTAATTTTATTACTTTTGAATCTCATGTTTCTCCCCCAGAAAGCCCATAATTTATACTTGTTATATGAAAGCATGAACAAGAGAAAAACAAATAAGTGAACATTATGTAGCTATATATGAACTGCACATTGAAAGGTCTAATGTACTAAAGTTCAAAGTCTCATGACATAAGACATATAAAATAATAAAAAGTGCTAATAATAAATTCTAGGGAAAATGATCTAAAATTGTCCATTTATACAACTGAAACCCCACATACCCACACATACCCTACTGCAGTAATCTGTACTTCCATTCTCTAGCATGATAGTTTAAATATGCCCCGTTATTATTTTGCTAAATGGTAGCATTATTTCTATGCACGTAATAGGACACTTTAAAACACACTTCACAAAGACAGCACCTTTCATAGCTTTTCCATCATAACATACAGTGGGATCAAAATACACACTAATGCTTCTGTCCTGGCCTTCACGACTAGAAGTTCACTAACCTGTCAAACATTACACATCGGTTCACAGTAGAGGGTCAAGTATACTTCATCACTTGGTGAATTCAGAGGCGAGTTAAGCTCTTGGAACTC
The DNA here is from genome assembly GCF_034190915.1 of Cavia porcellus. Classification (NCBI taxonomy): domain Eukaryota; kingdom Metazoa; phylum Chordata; class Mammalia; order Rodentia; family Caviidae; genus Cavia; species Cavia porcellus. Next base: position 21,882,563 of record NW_026947502.1, on the reverse strand, counting down.
ATAGCTCCTCTCGGTACAGAGCTACTCTTTGATTTTAAATATAAAATATAGTCAGCTATATTCTGACCCTACAGTTTGAATTACAGATGCTCTAGTTGGAATTGCATATCTCTAAAAGAAAGCTCGGAATCCTAACCCTGATATCTCAGAAAGTAATCATATGTGGAATTAAGAGCCACTGCAAACATAGTTCCATTAAGTTAAGAATACAGTGGCTGAGACTGGGCTCTCATACTAGGATGGCCAATCTTCTTACACAAAGATGTGAAACCAGGAGGAACATGCCACACAGAGACACACAGGGCGGCTGCCATGTGACAAGAGACGCCGACATTGGAGTAACATAAGTGAAGGCCAAAAGACCACCAACCATTCCCAGTGACAAACATCAGAGGCTTTCAAGAGGTAAGGGAAATTCCTTCTTACAAATTTCAAAAGGAATATGGTCTCAGTGATACCTTGATTGTGCTCTGTGATGCAAACTTCTTCTGTTGTTTCAAATTGCAAATTTGTTTGGTTTTTAAGCCAAAGTTCTTTGCTATGGTCACCCTATGCAACTGATGCTATAGGCACTGTAGCTTGCAAAGAAGAAAAAAACGAGGAAATTATTGGGAAGTCTTAATGAGAATAGATATTTCACTGATTATGTTATCACTCGGTGTAATAACATTACATGAGGTGGTTTGCCAAGATGGCAGAACAGTTAGTCCCTTCCCTGTACTCCTATAGTCTTTTCTGTCTGACCTTGCCATTCCCTTCATAGTCTTTATTTCCTTTGAGTTTGGTCTGTTCTTGTGATTTGCTTTCACTGACAGGATACACAGTGACACCAGGGAGTGTCCAGGAGAGAGAAGCTTTTCAGGTTTGGTCTTCATTCCACTGGAATAGGGTGCTTTTGGGTACTAAGAATTACTTGGGAAATACACTTAAATTTGAATTCCCAAGCTTGATCCCTCAAAGATTCAGATGGAGGCACAATCTGTCAGGAGCCACTGAAGCTGGAAATTGTTTACAGGTGCAAGGCTAGAGCATGACTATCCCATGGACAAAGAGTGCCTGGGGCAAGCCATATGAAGAAACAGTTTCAGTCTAAAGGACACCTATCCCCAAGAAAATCTGAAGAGTGGGTTGCTAGGACAACAGGGTGTCATTAGGTTGCTAAAAAGTATAAATAAATACCCCTGCAGTGAGGGGCTAGTTCCTTTCCTCCCATCAGGAGGATAAGGGCTCCACCTGACCCCAGCTTTATCTCTTCTTTATTTTCTCCTCCTCTCGTGGTCCTCCACCCCAAGAACCTCAAGGACTGCATGGGTTGCAGCAAGAATCCACACGTCTTATTGACACCTCCATGCTTATTCAGAAGATGTATGGATTCAAACATACCCAATACTAACCTCCTGACTGCCAGATGTATTTGTCAGGCTCTAGAGAACTCATGTGCAGAAAAACTCTGAAGCAACAGATGTTGATAGATTCACTCAGTGGATAACAACAGGTCTTTGCTAGGAAGAATCCTTTGTGCCTGATTCACTCCATTTGTAGTTATGATCACTTTATTTCTTCCTTCTCTGTTGGGATTTTTTAAGATAGTAGAAAATCCTCATGGAGAGAGAGCTCAAGGCCACTGACTCACTTCATCCATTGGTTCCAGATGCTTCTACCTGCTTGGAAGTCAACCCTCACCTCTCCCACCTCAGCTTCCATAAATACAACTTGCCTACTGCCCAGCTTAGTTCTGAGTAGGCTTGTTTAGTGCACAGAATGGATAGTGAGTCATGCAGTTGTTTCAGGCCAGCAGCCTTTCCTCTTTTCTCTTAACAATAAGCACTGCCTAATACAATTGCTACTTGTATTTCAGGGTATATGATTATACAATCTGAGTTTATGCTGCTCTTGACTTATGTATCAGGCACGTAGAATCAATAGAATTTCAAAATATTTTCCTACTGTACATTGCTTCAGAGAGAACACTGATGCTCCTTGGGATCGTCAGAACAATTAAATGGAAGACATTCTATCTTTGGTATAAACTTCATTTCAAATCTCTGTAGTGGTTTGCCATCTTGCTTCCCAAGAACATGTAAAGCAATTTAAATTATTAACAAGTTTCAGTGCAAATATACATATTCTAGAAGCCCAAACTACTATTTATATCAATAAATTAAGGGTGTGCTTGTTTGTGTGTGTGTGTGGGTCCTGTTTAACATGCATACAGCTCTAAAATGGGGATATTTTTCAGCTTGCAGAAAAATGTTTAAAGTTTTCAATTTTCTCTCTCTTTGAAAGCACATCATCCTCTAAAAAACAAAACAAAACACAAAAATATAACAAAATTCACTTACAAAAGACAGGCTCCCTGTGGCATTTAATGAGTCATCCCTCATTAACTCTGCAGGATATAGTCAATAAATTTAATATGTGTGTACTTAAATGATAGATCTGACAGCTATGAATTGTAAATAGGAATTTGGTATAAGCAGAGATTTTTATGAGAAAAAAATGAAAACAACATTATTGGAACTTGCATTAATGATAAATTTTTCCTGGCTACTTACTTTTCTTTCTGGCTTTATTAGCAGAAATTGATGCTTTAGGGCATTTGGGAACAAGATGGGGACAAAGTGCTACAATATTAGAAAGAGAAAATCTCCATCAAGATCCTTCTAATTTAGTATCTATTCTGTTGTCCATCTTATTCAAGAATGGATGGAAAACAGTATGGCTGCCATTTTTGGGCCTGGTCAGTCACTCAGGAAATTTTTAAAAGAGGGCAAGAAGAAAACATGGGAACCTAACTCATTTCATTTTGCTTCTAGAAAAGGATGGTGAGAATAAAACTTGTACGGTTTATCCACTATAAATCAGGTAATAGATATGATACTATCTGTAAGGATTCCTACTTTTAATTCCCAAATCCTAGGTGTCTATAGATCTATGAAGAGATTCAGAATTCCTGCTTTACCCATGGAGCCTTAGAAACTTTTAATTACTTCTCCCAAGTCACACAGGTAAACAAGTCATGGAACTGATAACATTCTACTTGACTCCAAAAGCTACTCTGCTGTATCAGGATGTCTAGCTGTAATTCAGGAGTGGGCAAGTTTTTGCTGTAAAAGGCCGCAGCATAAATACTGTAGACACTGCAGGCCATATGGTCTCTGCTGCCACTGCTCGGCTCTGCCACTGGAGTGGAAACCAGCCGTAGACCGTACACAAATGAATGAGCATGGCCATACGCCAACAAAACTTAGCTTTCCATGGACACCGAGATGTGATTGCATTAGATTTTTATGTGTCACAGAGTATCATTTGCCTTCATTTTTCCCTCTGACCATCTAGAAATCTAAAAACTCTTCCTAATTGATAGTCACACAATAACATCCACCAGGCTGTATAAAAACATGGAAATTTATTCCTGAAACCTTAGTTTCCAGAACTCTGCTGTTAATTCCCTAAGTGTCTGAAGGTTAGGGTTGATGAGCTGAATTCTGGGCGGGTCTCTCAGGATCCCTAACAAAGACCAGGCTCCTGTCTAACATTTGGGGACAGAGCTGAATACCTATTCCATGGTGTCATTTTTATCTTTTCAATTTTGTATTCCTTGCTCTGTCTCCCTCTCTCTCTCTGTCTCTCTTTTTTGTTCTTGAGAATAAATTTACTCCATTGCTATAATTTAAAAATTTTTCAAAGAAAAATAAAAGTTGTATCACTTAAAGTTACTGTACCTTAACAAATGCACCTAAAGTGGCACTGTTTTTGCATGCATGAAAGCTCAAAGCCTCAACAACTCCCATGAGCGATTAATCTTCTAACACTAATTAGATATTTGCTAATTAGCGTCTGATGTGTGAAATGAAAAAACATTTTGAAGCTGAAATGAATAGGGTCTAGAAAGATAGGGCTATATTCCTGTTTCCCCTTTTCCATATTATTATCATATTTCATAAATATTAATAAGATCACATGATACCAGCCACTCTATAAAATTATCTCTCTGAATGAGGGCTTTTGTTCAATATAATAGGGATGTGTCAATATTTTGCATATGGAAGAGAGCATTCAATGAAAGAAAACATTTTTCCCCCCACTGTTAAAGAGATGTCATATTTCATGAATCACTTTTATGCTTAATCAATCAATCTTACTTTTTAACTTAGGTCACTTCTTCCCATGAAAGAAGGTAGAAAACCTTTCTTCAAATCACCACTTTTCTGCCTCTCTTATACCTTAATCTCACTTTGGTTTAAAAGGAAACTTAACAGAATGGAAAATATTTTAAACTTGTGCTTCTATGCAGTGGCAAGGCAGAAATCATTATAGAATAGTCAATTTCAATAAAAGATCTGACTAGTAAAAAAGAGATGTTTGAATTTCATTAATTGCATGCATGAGGACTGTCCTAAGAAACTCCATATGGTGTCTTAATAAAAAAATTTATAGAGAATAGGATGGAGATTTTTGTGCTTCTAACTCATATGCAGGTTATAATACTCAAGTCATAAATATTAAGTCATGTTGTATTCTTTAAATGTAACGTTTTGATTTGGAATATTTCTCAAGTGAAAACCCACATTAAAAATACGTGGTTCTGAAAGAATAGGCCTATAATAACAAACTATTTCAGTTGGTGTGGAATTTTTTTTAAAAAAACTATTCACCTGTGAATGCTGGTCATATCACAAATTATATCTAATTACAGCATTGATACAGTAATTTGAAATGATAGCTAAGCACAAGTTGACAAAGGTGACATTGAAGCATAATGACGATGAGATTATCATTTTCTTACACTGACATTTTGTGATTATCATAATGCTGATCGAGATTATTAAAACCATAATGCAGGCAAAGCGGCGAGAATCAGATCAAAACATACTGAGAGACAGCCGTACTATCATTTTTTTCTTCTCCTTCTTCAATAGAATTTCTCCTTCCAGGATAAAATTCAGCAGTGCATTAGACCCAGAGACCTGTGGAAACCGCAATTGATAGACAGCTGATTCTACCTACACACAGAAGTTTCTGTTTTTCAGGGCTGGAATGAGAGAATAAGGTCATCTATGCCAATTTATCCATTTTCACTAGGGATTGTGTTCAGATTGGCTTTGAGATTGATAGTCAGCTCCCAGGTGCAAAACACCAATACACTATCCGCACTGAGGGCTACCAGGACCTTCAGTTTAAAATTCATGGGGATCCCACGGCGCTCCACAGTTGCAAACACTGAGCAAATGGGAATCGTCTGGCAGATATTACCCTTTCACTTATCGTTAAATGAGAATAAAACCAGACAGCTTTTAATTACCAACAACAGAGAAATGAGTCGAGGGGAATCATACCCAATCAAGACATCACCAGTCAATCTAGTGGGCCGAATGGCGAAACTTGGGGAATGAATGGTGTTCTTTCCTCTGCTCAGACGAGCCTGGTTAAATGGTATCAAGTTCAGACTTGCTGATGAGCCTTGTAATTCCAACTCCATTCTGAACTTCCTTTCAAAAATAGAGGGTAAATGTTTCTCAATTATTTAAAATTACTTCTCGACTATACATGTATTTTTGAATTTGGTATTCAATTATCCATGAGCCTCAGAGTCTTAAAGTATCACCATAGATGTATGAATATTCACCTGGAAGCAATTTGAAAAAAACAAAATAAAACAAAGAAATAAAAAAAAACCCGAAAAACCCTGACACCAGCCAGGTTAGGTGCGATTGTCCTATTTTTCCAATGAGACAAGATATAGACTGGCGAGTCTGGACTATGGCTACTGCCTTCCACGGTGTCCCCAAACCATGAAGTTCTCTTTCTCCTTAAAAAGTAAGCTGGATGCTTGTTTTACAGCCCATCAACTATCAGGGCTTTATAATCAGTACCTATTTTTTTTTTTTTTTGCAAGAAGTGTACTAAAGAGGTATGTTCAATGTGACTTGTCTGATGTCCACACTTGTCCAGTTTCCTTAGTAAAGTCTCTATTTGATTTAAAACTTTTATGCTTTTACCTTTTAGGCTAATGGTATCCATTTAAATTGGAACGTCTTTTTGCAGTAAACATCTATGATTTTAATCTCTGCCTCACACTGGAAAGAGAAGAGGACAAAGATCCAAAAGGCAGTACGAGTTCATACTTGTCTATACTCAGCATTCAAAGTAGAAAGCCAAGGCCTTTTCCCAAATTCATGTTTGGTTTGGTTTTGAGAGAAGAAACTTGCAGTTCTGAGGAGATAACTTACTCTTCCCGATGATGAGGCTTGTATTTCTTCACTTGTAGCCCGTTTACCCTTACAACTCATTATTTCTCCTTTCTTATCAAATTCTGCCTACTCATACAACAATTGGAGATGATAGCTAGGTACATGTTGACAAAGATGACAGCCTTGGACCATGAGGGCACTGAGTTTATTGTTACCATGTGACCAGCATCATGATAGATCCACTTTCTACAGCATGCCTCTTATTCCTCACGGTACTTTTCTCTAAACTTTGCAAATAAATTCAGCTTGAAAACCTTATTTTGCCCCACTCCATACAATGTATTTATTGAGCATATACAGTGTGCCCCATGCAAAAATCATACCTACATCCATTTCTAAATTCAAATACAACTATCATCTTTGAGTTCTTTATCATTACCAGGAAGCAGCAAACTGATACATGAATCAAATCTAGTTTGCTTTTGTATTGTCTGAAAGCTAATAATGGTTTTTCTATTTTTAAAGGGTTGTTAAAGTGTTGACAGAGACATGATGGTCCACAAAGCCTTAAAGTACTATCTGGTCCTTTATAGTAAAGGTTTTTTAATCACCAATCTTTTAAAGCAAAGTTAAAGATGCTTTTAAAGTTGCTTATGAGAGTTGTAAATGATTGTACAAAAAAGACGTTTTGCTGGATTTTAAGTTCTCAGCACAGTGGATATCATTTTTTATAATTACATGTCAGTTATTTGCTAATTTTTGTATGCTTTATCACTTTTGTTAATCCCAAATAAGCCTTATGGGGCCCTGTTATTAACCTATTTAGAGGTGAAGATATTCAGGATCAGGATGGTTAAGTATCAGTACTTATGATCCTACTACTAAGCAAGATTTTAGACAATCCATTATCTAATGTTACCTCTAATCTACTGGGTACGTTTATGCTAAGACAATGGTGTCCCCGTTTGCTTTACTCAGCCTTTCAGACTGCTTGAGAATAAGTTAGATTCCAGCCCCTTTTGTCCTGCTGATCAAGTGCCCTGCAAAACCATAATCTAAGAGAATATAGTGACCACACCAATCCCCCCCCCTTGTTTGTGAGTTCTAGTTAGTATGACATGTCTTAATCTGTTTACGCTGCTATAACAAAACACTGGAGCCTGGGGAATTCTTGAAGAACAGAACTTCTCACTGTGCTGGAGGTTTGAAAGTTTAGATGCAGGTGCTGGCCAATGTCTGGTGACTAGTGAGGATACCCAGGTGCCTTACTGCTGTTGGTTCCTTACATGACAGAAGGGCAGAGGGTGTGAACTAGCTCCTTCCAACTCTTTTACAAGGTATTAATTGTTCGTAAAAGTGAAACCATCATGATTTAATCACTTCCCCCCAAACCCCATCCCTTATTGGGACTCTACGTGACTTTCAGAATCTGGTATTCAAACTGTGGTTTGAGTAGCTTAACTTCTGTCTTCAGGGAACAGCTTCAATTTTGTACTGTTTCTTGGCACTGCTTTTGTATCTGTGGCTTGGGATCATCTCTGAGCAGAATCTGAGATTCCTAAGAGTCACCACTATGACCATTTCTCCTACACATTTCTTTATTTCTTGATTCTCAATTCTTCAGTCCCCACATTCATGCCACACCTTTGAGGTACAAGAGAGGGGAAAAGTAAGTGACCTTGACTAACTATCATCCTGAGTGAGCCACAGAGTGTCTAACGTCAGATGAGCAGATGCCACCCTGCCTCAAGTAGTCAGTAACTTAAATTGTGGATCCCAGGGACTCTTTACTAGAACCTTCTAAAGAGACATGTTGGGGGGTATGATCTAAAAAGGATATTGGAAAGTTGTAGGCACCTAGAGTTTTACAAGTTTTTATACTGTTGCAAAGAAAGTAGACAATTGTTTTCTTCTCAGACAAGGGATTATTTCATATCACCTAGTACTGCTGTATGAACAATAGGCAGCTACCTGGAAAAAAATCGTTTTTAACCTTACGACATGAAAAACTATAAGTTCAATGGAAACTAGTTCAGGTCTTCAATTGCTCTGCAGAAGGTATAGATGACAGCAGAACTAAAGGAAAACTGGAATGACTGTAGCGTGGAACATACTTTGAGGGAAGTGTGCATGTGTGTGTGTGGCTCAGTGCCACAGTGCTTACCTAGCATGTATGAGAGAGAGAGAGAGAGAGAGAGAGAGAGAGAGAGAGAGAGAGAGAGAGAGAATCTCATCAGCTCTTAGCTGTATTATCCCTACACCACCACAACTATCTTCCTTATTTGAAGCATCTTCTCCTGCATCCTGCGTGTCAAATTAATCATCCAAAAATTATTTCATCATTTCACTGTATTGCTCAGATACCCTTTAAATAGTTCTGACTGAAAGTTAATGAAGTCCGATTGCTTTCCCAAGGCATGAAATACAGGATATCCAGTTAGATTTGAATTTCAGATGAATAATCAATAATATTGTTGGGGATATATTTATGCTAAAATACTTGCTGTTTACCTGAAATTCAAATCTAACAGGATATTCTGCATTATTTGTTGTATCTGCAAATTCAGAAGTATCGCTAATAGGGCTCCAGTCACCCTTCAGAGTTCTATCTTGCACTTCATTTAAGTGGTTTTCATGCTCTTTGCAGTGCGTGAAGACTACTTCTTGCCTACAAGCCTGGCTTATACTGACACACTCGCCTGAAATTCTTCTCTCCTCTCCTTTCCTTCCCCTCCTCCCACTTTTTTCTCTCCCCTCCTGTCCCTTCTCTCCTCCTCTTCCTTTCTTCTTTTTCCCTTCCTCCCTCTCCCACTCTAAGCGTTATCTGAGAGTCCTCTATGAGTATTTTGAGCCTCTGAGAGCTTACAATTATGTAATCCCTGTTTGACCTTTGGTAAACACTTGTTACCGTTTTGTTGACAAAGTGGACAGCGATGGGAGGCCTCTTTAGCTCACTACTGACCACCCCCTCACCTCCCATATGTGTTCTTATAGACACGGTCTTTGACTCAGTGATCTGAACCGCAACCTCGTTTTTTAAGCTTCCGAAGAGCTTGACATTTATTTAAGATCAGAAGTCTCTGACTAACAATAAAAGTGCAATTTGAACACGAGTTTCAGGAATTTGTTTGACTCCAGTATCAAACCGTTGATTATGTCTCACACATCCAAGCTTTCTTTGCATTTCTCACGCCCTTCACCTCATGCTATGCGACTCATCAGCTGCCTGCCTAATGTCTCTGAGTACAATATCTTTTTCAAGCTTTTGTCATATTCTTTGTATTCAAGACTTTCACAGAAACTTTCTTAAAATCAATACGAACATGGCATCTGTAAGTCTGGGAATCATTCTTATTATGTGTACTGTTTTGCAAATTATCTATTTTCTGACTCCAGTCTACTGTTCTGCTTTAAGTCTCACTAAACTCTTTCTTGTACAATTCTCATTCACATCCAGCCCTTATATTTGTATTTTTTCTGTTTCCCTACAGTCACGGTCCTTTAAGTTTTTACTCCTGTCCTACTACTTGGTAGAAGCTCCCCACAATTATTTTCATTAAAAGTTAGGAAACTTTGGGTTTAGAAGGAAAATCTGTAAGTTCATCTCACATCACAGTCTTGTTTACACGTTCTTTTAGTGGAATCTTTCCATCCTTGTACATAAATACTTCATAAAAGCTATGAACAGGATTCTATGCCCTACTTTAATCACATTATCTACACTGGATTATACATTTACTTACAGAATATTACATATATCCACATGCCCACATTTATAAATTATAATTAAGCTTAACAATTGTAATTAAGCTTTTTTTTGGTATATCTTAACTAATAAAACATTAAGTATGTTAATGAGACAAGGTATAACATTCATGGCTGTAAGAGCCTAATCAACATTGCTTTTTATTTTTCTCTACCTTTCTTTTTTTTTTTTGGTGGAATGGGGGTTGAGCCCAAGACCTTCACGATTACCGCCTTTCCATATCCTTAGTCCTTTTTATTTTTCATTTTGAAACAATTTGTTGCTAAGGTGCTCAGTTTGGACACAAACTTGCCATTTGCTAAAACACTGCAATTACAGGCATATCTCACCACACTCTGCTAAATTATTTAACTGTTTCAGTATCTACTTCCTTACATGCAAATGAAGAAAATGTTAATTCCTACCTTTCCATGTGACCATGAGATTGAATAAGACACTAGGGTAGTATAATAGGTTGGTTTGAAGAAAATTCAAAGTAGAGACATGCTTAATATTGAGAGATACTGTTTTTCCCATTGTATTTAGGAAACATGATCTAATTCATAGTGTAAGTGAAACAATGACCAGGATAAGAAAGTTTACTAGAGTTCAAATACAGAAAGACAAATGTCTGAGTTTTACTCAGTGGCCAATACAAGATATTGGCCATTATTTATTAAAAGTGAAACACACTAATGTCTTTAAAGAGAAAATTGAAGAGCAGAATGGTACTTGTCTGGGCTAGTGAAGAGAGTCAGGGGTGGAAATGGGAGATGCTGGTCAGAGAATATAAAGTTTCTGTTAGGAAAAGTAAGTTCTGAAAATCTATTGTACTACATAGTTCCTGAATTTAATGATAATGTATTGCATAACTGAAAATTGTTCAGATAATAGGTCCTAAGTGTCCACACACACACATAAGTATGTGAGGTGATACAAAGATTAATTTGCTTAATTTAATAATTTCATCATGTCTTCTACCTATCTCAAAATATTACATTGTACACTATAAATACATAGTTTTTATTTGGCAATTAGACCTTCATAAAACTGGGAAAGTAATGTGAAAAGAAAAGGAATAAAATAAATGGCCACTATATTCATAAAAATATATGTTTTAGCCTGTGGCTTATCAAGACAATATATAAGAAGTCCACAGTCTTGGCTAGCACTTTGGAATCACCAGTAGATGTGTGTTTGTGCACGTGCTCTGGGGATAGAAGCCAGGGCCTCATGCGTGCTAGGCAAGCTCTCTGCCATTGAGCTCCAAGGAATACACAGTATATTTTTGTACATAAAGTAACAGCTACTTAGAGATCTACGAGGTAGAAGGACAGGCAAACAGAAGTCCTTCAGACACATAGAAAGCCAGTGTTTCAGTCACTTTGAAAGTTTAAGAAGATTTGTAAACAGAATAGCTGTCCTGTGCTCCCTGTGTCATTTACTGGAAGGCAGTAAATGAAACCTCTTTAAGCACCATGATACTTGCGGTCATGGACCTGTGTATTGCTGTTTTCTTCACTTCCGCTGAGTTGCACCATGTACCCTCTTCAGTCTTCTCCACTTAGATGCAGAAGTTAATGCAGTTAGATTGCTCCTGGGCTTCTAGTGGGACTATGTCCAATGATATTACTGCCATTTGCAACGTGCATCCCCAGCAGTGCTCATATTTGAGGGAAATAGTAAACATACATCTAAGTCTGCTTGCTGGAAGTAAAGCTGAACTTTCTACTGAAAAGGAACCCAGCGACAGGGCAATAAATCTGTGGATTTCCTAACCAGCACTGCTCTGCTCAGAGCGCTGGGCTGTGCCTGAATGAGGCTCAGAAGTGAAATGCTGGGTTGATCTGTGATTGCAGGGTCTGGAGGGAACTTCGAGATCAGAAGCCCATCATGATGATGCAGAATTGATGCAATGAGACTGAACACCTAAATCAGGGCCTTCTGCTGGTACCTAACATTTTATGGGCTGAATGAACCTCAGAAGCACCTAGCGCACAGAATTCCTGCAGGATGAAAAGACATCACTGAAGAAAAGTATTAATTCCAAGGTCTGACTCACAGTCAGAACTAACAAAGGAATGTTTGACATTATTTGCACAGTACAATTACACATACAGATGCACGAAACCTTGGGCAGCTCTTGACAGTTCTGTTCCTAATTCTTCTGTTCTTCATTGTATTTCTTCTAAAACAGTGCTTCTGCAGTTATTTGTGTGAACTGATTTTTTAAAAAGAAAATTCCAATCTGTTACAGATAGGAAAATGAATTTGCAGAAAAATAAAGATTCTGCTAATGTCAAATTGCTCTAAAGTCTCCAACTCACAGTTTCTCTGTGTATCTCATTGTGGATGATAGTTCTTTGTTCTGCAGATCAAATTTGAGCAGCACCGCTCTGAGGTGCATTCACGTTGCTTAGCACAAAGGACTTTGCTCACAAAAGTGGTCAAGCAACAGAGTCAATCTTTCTTAGTAACAGGTAATGTATATATCAAGCTTGTTACAATGCTGCATCCTGATCCTCTCTGTTTCATTCATCAGTTTCAAACACGTTGGCTTGAGGTCTCACATAAGACTTTCAGTGCTGTCACTATGAACGCTGAAACCTTTGTCACTTGCATTTCCTATCAGCCTAAGAGTCATTCTGGAGTGCAAAAGACTTAAGAGTCTACTCCATAGCATTTGGGAAATTTAACTTTAAATGTGTTTCTGTTCATACCTTTATAAGCTAACACAGTCACTTGTTCCTGCAGCAATCAATAGCGTTCAATCAATTGTTACTGTGACTGCACATGCAAATGCTGTTTTCAAGGTCAAGGCACCCCTGTGAAAGGTATTCCTGGTCTCTGCTTTGTCTCTGTGTTTACTGCAGGTGTTCAAACACACTCGTTTTAAGGCATTTTCTGGGCACTCTATAGCAAGCATGAATGCTTTCCCAAGTGCAGAAATTGAACACATTAAATCGCACCCTAGAAGACATGATACCTAACCAAGAATCCAGTCCCATGGATAATAAAATCCTGATTACAGAAAGTTCAAAGGCTCCAGGTAACTCCTAGAGCTTGAACTTCAATTTCCTTATATACAAATGTAAAAACCAGAAGTGACTTAGGATTAGGGAACACAGAAACCTGGCTCACAAGGCAGGGTGGGGAGGTCACTGTACGGGAATAAAATGCAGATCAGTTTGCCTTATTTTCTAATGTTCAAGGCTGTAAAATGAGAAAAAAAATATTTGATCAAATAAAAGAAAGTTAAAGAAAAATCATATGAAGACATAATAGATTTTCAAAAAGACTGGGTTATTAGAGACAAGGAGTGTCATCGGGGGCGATGGTGCGCCTAACAAACACACATTGAGGGTAGACAGGGTTGTGACAAGCTTTGGGGTATTCATTCCAAAGAGTTGCACAGAAATTGCTTCAATATACAAGTGATACTATTCACTGACTGCATAGTTATAAACGCTGGACAGCTGAACATTATCACACATTTTGTGCTAAACTGTATAGGCTATGGAGTAGACTCACAGAATAAAATTTGGCGCAGTGCTGGGGGTGTAAACTGGTAACCCCAGCACCCTGAGAGGCTGATGTGGGAAGATTACAAGAGTGAGCTTTGCCCAAGCATTTAGCAACTCAGGGGAACCCTATCTCAAAAAAGAAAAACAAAAAGGACTAGCATTTAAGACGTAACTCATTGTGAAGGTCTTGGGTTCAAGTCCAAGCACTGTAAAAACACAAGCAAAGAAAGCAAACAAACAAACAAAAAAGAAATTTGAAAAAAAATTAAGAAAGCTTCTCTGCTTATACAGCTAGCTCCACAGAGATGCTTGAATTCCAGCTCATTTCACGTGTACCAAATACTATGATAAAGCATGGACAGAGGTGCACTTATTTATTTCTTCAAACAAACTTCTAAGGTAGGAACTAATACATGTCAAGTTGAAAGAGCATTTACTCAGATTCAGCTTAAGGAACGTAGCTAAACTAATGCAATGGGCCAGAGATGTAACTGGGATTCTAAAGGCAGCATCCTTGCTTCATTCACGACATCACACTCAGACTCTCGTGCTCTCTTTCTGCTGGCGCAGGGGGTGTAGAATACCCAGCCAAATACTGTGTATTGCTAGCCCAAGAAATCTTGCAGTCCGTTTTGACTTCCAAATGAGCTAGGGGCACTGGGAGCCAATGACCTTTCTTATCTGAGATGAATACATTTCCCATTACTGTACATGACTGTCATACTGCATCATTCAGGATTGCTCCCTAATTCGCAGCCCTCCAAATTGTCAAGCTTTCACTGGACACTTTAATTACTGGAAATTTATCTTTTTAAAAAGGCTATATGAAATTTGTCAGAAGGACGACTTTATACAGCGATCAAAGCAAAATGCTGATTACCTTGTAAGGGTTTATTAAAAAGAATTTAATGGATTTGAGCTCAAACATTTTTACAAACTCTCCCCTGGCCCTTTGTAGAAAAGATGAAATTTTTCTAGATGCTTCAGGAAACCTGCAAGGTGTCTTGCTATAGACAGCCATTTTGACAGGGCAGGAAGCAAACTCTTAGCTCCCTTGGGATAGGAAAGATTAATTCTATCTCTCTTCAGAGCAAGGACTTCCAGGCCTATGGCACTTGATTAAGACTTCATTCGATAAACGAGTGCCTACGGTATACTATAGTTGAAGGATTCATAGTCCTTGTCCTTATAGAATTCTTACTCTGCAATTCATAAGGCACAATTAATCTGCTTAATGAAGAAGTAATTTTACCATGCAGAAAAATGGGATCAAAGGTGAATAAACAATTATTTTTACCCCGGGGGAATGGGGAGCACTTTAAGAGAATATGGTCATTTCCTCTTATTTTTGAAAAATTAGCATCAATTAATACTGCACAATCCAGGTGGAGAAAAATGCAGGGATGGAGACAGAATCCAGATAATGCACAGATTGGAGGAACAGAGCAGTGGATTTGAAAGAATGCCATAGGATTATAGGAATGGAATGGTTTCAATCTTGAATGTTCCCCAAAGGCTCCTGTGTTGAACACTCGGTGCCCAGCCGGTGCCACTAGAGGAAGGGAGGAAATCTGTTAGGAGGTGGGGTCCACTGGAAGAGAGGGAGGTAAGGAAGCGCTTGCCCTTCATAATCCGTCCACGCAGTGAGCTGTGCTTCTGTGCCATTGCTCCCTGCTGTGCTTCTGTGCCTCTCACCACAGCACCAAGGGACAAGGGACTGAAATCTCTAATGTGCTGAACAAAGAGAGAGCTTTCCTCCTTTTAAATTTATCTTTAATATTCTGTTATAGTGACAGAAAAGTGACCAATACAATGAAAAAAGCAAAACAATTGGCCAGGCTTAAATTTCAACAATTCAAGTATTTGAAATCTGTTTTTTTGGTCATCTTGAGACAGGGTTTCACTATGCAGTTCAGGCTGGCCTTGAACTTACTTTGTAGCTCAGGCTGGTCTCCAACTTCCAATCATCTTCCTGCCTCAGCCTCCAGAGTGCTGGGATTACAGGCATGCACCACCACGCCCAGCAGACATTTGAAATCTTTTTACATGCATTTCATAAGAATCTGAATTTTTTTCTGGGATGGCTTTAGAGATTGTTCTTAGCCAAATCTTAGGCAAAGCAAACATGGGTCTTTGGCCTTGCCTATACGTGAGGACTTGTGTTATATTTCAGAGATACCCTTTTCATATGGAGAAGTTAGATTTCAAATGAGTTTTTTGGTATAGCAATGAGAAATTCCAACGATTTATCTCTGTAAGAAGATTCTCCCTCCATATAGCATATAAAGGCATAGGAGTGAAGAAGAATGGAGTGTGATGAGGAGGGATTAAAGATCTCTGATAAAAGATTGCTGATCATCAGAGTTCACCATTAGTACGAGGGAGCCAGGGACTGACTGTTTGAATTATTTTCTGATTTACGCTGTGTCCTAGAAGAGTACAGCATATACCCTCAAATATATTCATCAACTGTTACAGTTTATATCTAGTTGTTCTCCTAAACCTTTATGCGCTCATCGGTGGGACTTTTGGGAGGTAACCAGATCCTGGGAAAGTGATACTCATGACTGCATTAGGACGCTGATGAATTAACAGCTAACTGATTTGGGAGGTGAAGGCTTGGCTGCTGGAGGAGCGGGGAGATCTCTGAGGCATGGCTTTGGAAGGATCTCTGTTTCTCTCTCTCTCCCTTTTCCTCTGTCCTCTTCCTGCTGCCATGCCATAACTGTTTCTCCCCTTGCATGCTCTTCTGCTATGATGCCCGGCCTTGGAGCTAGAAGACTCTTGACCGAAGCATCTGCAAACTGTGGGCCAAAATAAACCTCTCCTCTTTTAATTCATGGGTGCTGGGCATGCTGTCTCAACAAGAAACTAACCATGGAATGAAATCAGATTTTCAACGAAATTCCATGATCTGTCTTCTCCATTTGAAAAACTTGTAAACTGAAATTTTATACTGTTCTTAAACCAGCTGAAAATACATGCTAACAAGGCACTGTCCATACTAAAGGGCACAAATCAGTCAATTAATGAATGCATAGGCATAATAATGAAAAATATTCCTAGGGAGAAAGATTCAAATAAATTTTTAAAAAAATATATTGGTATTTATAAAGAGATGTTCCAAAAAAGAGATTATAAAAACAATAAATGTTGACTTTGAAGTAATCATGAAGTATAAACAAGCCAAAAGAAGGAAATAAAAATCCAAACTGCACTTCCAAAATAATCAACAGTTGTCATTGTTTTTTGATTATATAAGTGGTACAAAACATTAAAAACAAACAAAGAACCATCAATTCTTACTATCCTACTGTTAGCAATCTGTTGCAGAATATTCCATCCTTCTTTTCTGGATGGGCTTATATTTGTACACACTATTTCTTAAGACAGATAGATGGATGTATAAATTGGTAGCTGAGTATATACATGTATATTCACATCTTAGATACTTCTTTAGATATGGCTATGTTATTTTGGTTCAAAATTTATCTACTTACCTATCTAACCATGTAGTCATTTTAAATATCTAGGTTGCAACAACAGTGGTATCTTCCATTGTTCATGAAAGCACTAGATCTTGCTCTGAAAATGTAGGGAGCTGTTCCTGTTTGCTTATTTTTAAGGCCATAAATACATTTTTTCTTCCTCAAGTAAGTTTTACTTTGCTAGTTGGGTTGGCATTTTAGGCCAATTTCTATACATGCAATAAGACATATCTACTCTTGAATTACATTTTCTGAAAATTAGGAGATAATAGAGATATCTTAAAGTTCTTAGTAATGGCAGTAAGAGTAATAATAAAATAATATAACTGTATTTATCTAAGAGTTTCAACTAACTTACATGACAAATAAAAATAATCTCTAGGAACTTAAATATCACTCATTATTTGTTCCTCCAATTATTTTCCCTCATCTTCTCGAAGAGTACTATACCCTGATAAAAATCTTAAATCTAAAGTCATTTCTATATGAGGGCTTCTGATCTAAGAATACAGAAAGATCCCAGTTTAGAAAGAAAAAGATGATATTACATCACCTTCGGTATAACACAGAAATGGAAAAAAAAGTTTAGAATTGGTCTTTTAAGTCCCAGGGCAATGGGACTTCAATGATACCTAGTATAGTGTCTTGATATATAAAGAAGTCAACCACTTGGAAATTTCCAAATTATTAGCATCTCCTTTTCCTTAATCTATTAAGGAATTACCAGTATGCTCATGCAGTCTTTTTGATAGAAAATCTCAATTAAACTGAGCCATATGTTCCTCCTTGGTTCTTGAAATAGAGTGCTTTGGTTGGTAATTCGAGGCTCAAGACCTATAAATAACTCCTGTAGGAAACACCATTTGTATAAAGAAAATCTTACCTTAGAAAGACTAACTTTCGAATACTGGTCAAGGCATTACTCTCTGACAGTAAGGTATGTCATCTCAGTGGCATCATCACATCAGGCTGGTTTCAAATAAACCCAAGCAATCCTCTTACATAAATCTGTGCATTCAGAGGAAATCCTTTCAGATATCCTCAAGGGTGGTGAGCAGCTTGCAGAGAGGGCAGTGTATAATTTATGCACTTGATCTGGAAACTAGCCAACACAGTTTGGGAAGATCAACACAGAAAATGCTCATCAAGCTGATTAACAAATACAAACAAGGGATGATTCTTGTTAACAGCACCAGGTTGGGAAATACCAAAATATTGAGTTTGCTGTAGGATATTTTTGTAAGTCTAGTTGTGGGTATCACTTTAGATGCATTACTGTTTATGCTGCTAGCTTCTTGCAGGTGGAGTAAAGGGTTTAATCTTTAACAGAGAGATGGGACTTTTACTTCATTACTTGAGAGGGTATGAAAATTCTTATATAGCAGGAGAGTGGGTCTCACCCTTGGCTACAGATTAGATGCCTTCAGTGAATTTTTACAACAGCACAAATGGCCTGGGGTTCTACCACAGGGAATTTGATTTGAATATTAGTAGGGAGGAGCATAATACATACATCCATTGGTACCTTTGAAAACTTTCCAAAGTACTGTATTGTGCAGACAGTTTTACAGGTATTCCACATGTGATCTTCAAACAGGCAGCACCATCCTCACTTGGGAGCTTGTGAGAAATTCAGAATTAGACTTCACCCAAACCTAACGAATCAGAACCTCCATTTGAATGGGATGCTCAAGTGAATCACATACATGTTCTATTTTGAGAAAACCTGCTAGAATATACTAACTGCTAGGAGGTATTAACAATGTTTGGTAATATTAAAGAATATTGATAAAAATCACAGTCATAGAAAATACTTAGATGCTTATTTTAGCCTCTTTAATTAACAAAGTGTGTAGGGAAGTAGGTATTGTTATTATCCTGTCTTCCAGAGAGAAAACTGGCATTTATGAAACTTCTAAAAGTGTTGAGGACAGGTTGGGTACCTGCAGTCACTTAAGACACAGGCTGCTTATCAGCCAACAGGAAAAGAACCAGAGGACCTGGCATCGTAACTGTTTCATTCACAGATGCAGACTGAAGTGAGAAGTGAGTCTGCAAAGAACAAGAATGGTTTTGCCTTCTTTACCTATAAAAAAGCACGGTCAAGATAACCAAGATGAAAACCCAGTAATTATGAGCTATCTTATTAAGTAACCTAAGGACACCATTATCTCCAAGACACTCAAGTATCACACCTGCATTTAAGACTTCGAATTTGGATCTGCATTCTAGGATTTGGAAACCCATTTGGTCTTAATGGAGAGCACAAAAACCATAGTAACCTCTTCTGAAAGGAGATTTTGCACTAATGCCATCTTTTCATCTTAAAAGAAATGACAGTTGCATTTTAGGAACTATTTTCTCAAAGCAGCAACGTTTCCTCTGGTCAATCTAAAACAAGTATTACACTAGTAGGTGCTAAAGAAATGTTTGTTAATACTAAGTGTTCTCTCAAAGATGTTTTTATTCTCTTTTTCTGAGATTGTGGCAAATCTTACAGCAAACGTGGACTGTAGATGAGCTACATTTGTCACATGTGGTCTTTTTTTCCTCAGTGACTCAGCATCAAACATCAGACTATAGCACATGAATATAGAGAGACCAAATTTAAATTTTTAACTTCTCTTTACAATTGAAAAATTGAGCAAAACCAAGTTGAGTCTGCATTCCTGCAAAAACAAGCCCACTCTGATGGATGCTGCCCCTCAGGAATACAGCACCTGCTCATTACTTGACTGCTAATCCACCTGTAGCCAGCTAAATGCTGGCCCCAGAAAAACCAGTCTGTGTCCTAATCCCTGGAATTTACAACTATTACCTCACATAGCAACAGAATGAATAGGACCATATATGGTCAAAGAATAGGATTAAGTATGGTCATATTACTTAGAGAAGGAGTTTATTCTTCCTTATACACCTGAGGGGGCCCTAAGAGCTATCAAACATTTCCTTGTATGAAAAGAGCAGAGAGAGACTGACCCAGACACTCAGAGGAGAAGGTGAGGAAAAGATAGAGCAGACAGGGATGTGACAAAAATCCCAGTGGATGTCCACTGTCTGGAAGAGGGGAGGAGAGGATCAAATCTGCTTCACAGCCTTCTGAGACTGCAGTGCTGTGATTTTTGCACTGCAGAAATGGAGAAAAAAAAAA
The DNA here is from genome assembly GCF_034190915.1 of Cavia porcellus. Taxonomy (NCBI): domain Eukaryota; kingdom Metazoa; phylum Chordata; class Mammalia; order Rodentia; family Caviidae; genus Cavia; species Cavia porcellus. The sequence continues at coordinate 21,862,461 of NW_026947502.1, read as the reverse complement.
AAAGTTTTGTTGATTTAAGCTACCTAGCCTGTAGAATTTGTTAGAAAAGCCCTAGCGAACTAATTTACTGCGGACTCACACATGAAGGCCCATGCTTTTGTAAAGGTATAAGTCCTTGTTTTTAACAGGTCAAGAGGACATTTTTGAAGTGATCAAGATAGTACATAGTAGCATCGGTGACTGTCATCTCCCGGGGCAAAGAACTCTCCAAATCCAGGCATTATGAGATTTACTCATCTTTTAAGCTCTGCTGGGATACTGCTACCTTAATATAAAACCATGGATTTTAGACAGATTTACATTTTTTTAAATTCCAACTTCATAACATTCTATAAAGAACACATCTCCCATCAGAAATGAAGCAAATAGACTATGCAAAATACTCTAAAATACCTGAAAACTCTGTAGCCTTTATTTTACAAATGGGTGAACTCCACTCAAAGGAAGCAAGCCAGGGATCTCAAGGTCATACAGAGTATTAAAGCAGAGTTCAGACAAAACCTTTTCACTCTGATTCATTATTCATTTACAACTCTCTTTCCTCTTTCATAATCAGTCTTTGCCCTTACTTCTCTAGTTATTGAAATAAGGTAGACTGTTAGATCCATTTAATAGAATTTCAGTTTTGTTCAAAAGCAGTTTAGACATGCCTTCAATCTATGAAAGGAAATGGTTATAAGTCTATCTCTAAATAGGAATTTTTCTAAGCAAACTAATTTATCCGGAACATTTAAGTCACTGCATGTTTAACTATAAAAAGACTTGTCATGATATAACTAGCATTTAAGGTGCTAAAGAGTAAAGATATTAAGTAAAATAGGACAGGAACAACTCAACTCGTAATTTTTTAAAAGAAGAGAGAAATGCAACAGAATGTATTTTGACCCATTTATTAGAAATACTGAGAGGTTTTATGAAAGCCTGAAAAACATAATTGGGTGATGTAAATTGAGAATATAGCAAGTTCAGCACTCAAAGGATACTACAAATTAGTTTCATGTACCAATGGTCTTTTTAGGGGAGAGAGACGAAGGGAGAGATGGGCAGAGGATAGATGGGGTGATAACCTTTTAATTAAATTTCATTCCCAATGGTAACATTTTTGCAGTGATCACCAACACTCTAATAGGGGAAGGGCTGACTGATAGAGTGTTGCATAAGCTAACTTTTGTACCTTTAGAAGCCTCAAGTGGTCAAGTCGCATTTGGACTCCATTCTACATAAATTTCACGCTCCAACACAACAGCAATACTTTCTCAATGCAGATCTCAGAACTTCCTAAAACTCACAGAGTCTATATTGCTGGAATTAATTCATGATATAATAAGGAATTCTACAACCAGTTAAAGGTATATTAAAATGTCATGTCAATATTTGGCTACACCAAGAACTAGTCATATACCATGATAAGCATGATTCATCAACATCTAATATAAATCTGTATGTGATGAATGTTTTTGGCGAGTTTCTGAGCACATTCAGAAGTTTTAACATGTGCATTTCCAGCTATGTGACAGTCTGTTCATTAAGAATAAATGGACATGTCCTGATTCCAAATTTGAGGCCCATTTAAATCTTTTTCTTCTACTATAGAGAAGCGTAGAAATAAAACTCACTGATCCTGTCTCAAGGAAAAGAAATCAAATTGGTTAGTAATATACTTTCCTTTTGTTGAATCAAACAACAGCTATGTTTCAATCTGTTGCATCTAAGGTCCTGAAAATTTAATTTTGGCAACCTTTGTCTTAAGACAAACTTACGAATAACTCAGGTATTGTTAATTTACTTCTGAAAGCTCTGTGTCATGGCACGTGATTTCCTACAATAATAGCTACTTCCCTGTGGTTACAGAATTAGATATAATATCTATCTATTATCTCAAACACATCTACCTGTCTAATTAATTAGGAGTCCTGATTTATTGGTAGTGTAGTAAACATGACCTAGCACACACACATGGAAAATTAAGTCAAGTCAGTGTTTTAGATCTTAAATGGTACTTGGAAAGAAGGAAGCAGTTAAGAATTGGAGCTGAAGGTGAAAGTTCAAATTGAGAGGGTGTTAGGGAAGGCATAATAAGCCATGGAGAAGTAGAGCTATAAGGAGTAATAAATAATGAATAAGCAATCCCATGATGTAGAGAAAAAAATGAACACAAATACACACGGCAGAGCCAGGCCACATGCATTGTGGATGCAGCCCCAGAATGTTAAACTATGAACTGTATTTTGCAGAAGTCTCCAGAGCCTTTTCGCTCCTGCAAGCAATCTATCTCAAGAAGAATTTGCCTGAATCCTTCACAGACTTTTTTTCCTCCATTTTTCTTGGACCAACTTTGTATGGATTATTATCCTAATGCTAAACCTTCCTCTCCCAGTCCTGGAATAAGCCTGTTTCTGGCAAGCAAGAAAGAGAAAAGCTAGAAACCTAACCATTTATCTAAAGATGTTACACAATTTGCCATGTCTGATGATGTACTATCTGAGGCATGTATTTGCTTCCTGCAGAGATCCTGCTGTTTCATAAGTACTTTGTCTGATGTTATATGATCATGTACAGTGTAGGCATCTTAGTATGCATTGCTCAATGGAATCTAGTCTAGCACAGACACACACTGGCTACAGAGAAACCAAAAATACTTTAAAACTCAAAGGCACTTCCCCAGCGCTCCTTGCTGTGTATTTTAAGGCATTGGTTGATTAAATAGCTGGTATCATTAACTCTAATTTTAACCTTAATTAAATGTTTAGGCTCCATTTAGTCTATGCTCAGAAGATGGTGAATCAAGGTTCCAATTTCCAACATTTTGTAACATGATCCTTCAGGTTTAGAAAATTTCCTGTGTTGTTTTATACATCTCAAGTACTAATTTATTGCATTTTAAACGATTCATTTCATAAACATGTTAAAGTTAAAATTAACATTAGCTGAAAATTTAATTTGATATCATGTTTCTTGGAGTGTTTCTCTAAATCTAAACTGTGTGTATAGATGTATACCTCTCTTTTTGTGTTTTTGAAACAATTATTTTTTGATTATGAATTACAGGAAAAAAATAATGATTTGAATTTTGACACCTAGCTGAATTGTTGACATTTTTCAGAAGTTTGATTGGCTTCTCTTAATGAACTGTAATTTTATGCTTTTCATAGAGGTTTATGAGATCAAACTGTGATCTCTAGACACTGTGAATTTTTTCTTTCTTTTGAAAATAACATAACTATTTTAACTGTTGAGACTTTGGTTCCAGGATCTAAGAAGTGTGTATTGCATGTCTATAACCTTATTCAGAAACACATTGGCATAGCCAGAACAGTCTAAGTTGAATGGTTCAATGTCTTAGAAGCACTGCTAATATCAGTTTTTAGTACATTATTACTGTATAAAGGGATCGGTGGTATATATGGGAGCAACACTAAGAAACAAGCACTTTACCTGATTAACCTGGCCACAGATAGTTTCCTGTTATGTTCCCAATTTTGGGCTAAATCCTGTGGAAAATGTTACATAAAGGCAAGACACTGATAGCTTCTGCTTTGGAAGAGGTTCTAACCTGGATGAGGAGATAATATTTGCAAAAAAAAAAAAATCATAAGAAAACCTCAAGGGATATAATATGATGAAATGTTTGCTTGGGTGTTTCAGATAGGATGTTTATTATATTGCTTAATTAGAGTAGATGAGAAGGTTTTAGGAATTTGAATCATTCACTAAGAAAACCTTGGTTCTCCACTATCTCTGCTGAAACAATGCTATATGAAACTTTCAAGAAATGGCACCAAAGAGGTTACATTTGCCTTTTATTCTCCGAGGCTGAATCTAATCCTTGATATCCTGGGTGCCATGTACTTATATGATTCTCAAGAACAAGGAATTTTCTCTCTTTCCATCCTCCCAGTGGTTTCCAGACTGGCTCATGTGAAACAAACAAAATTGTGAATCAATCAAGCCCTTTCCAGGACAATTCATCCTACTTCCTTTACTATATTAGACAGATAGATAGGTAGATAGATAGACTGACACACAGACCACAAACTGATTTTATATGTTGTAAGGATCATTTAACAATTGCATTTCTAAATGTCCAAAAGTTTAAAAAATGCAAGTGCTCATCACTAATAGGTAGAGAACACAGTCTTTAAAGTCATACAAATGTTAGCCTAGCACAGCTTTTGTCCTTTGTCACTCTGTGATGCATTGATTCCCAAGACTTAGTTTCCTCACGTTGCAATAGAATTAGGAATCTCAGAGGATTAAGGTTTCCAGTGGACAGTCTGGCCTAGTGGACATACAGTGCTGTGGAGATGGGTGAGCACACTCATGATCATCTGGTTTATTTAGCTCTGCCTTTCTTGCTATAATCCCAGTTAAGCCTCCACTCATTATCCAGACACTTCTTCCTGCACTACGGGATTCTCAGCATTCGAGTTTTTGACTTACGAAAGTGATAATCTTCTGACTCAACCTAATTAATGTTAGATTGGTAACAATTAGCATCCTTCTTTAAAGTAACAGTCAAAAGAGTAAGAGACCTGTTAGAAACCTGAATAAAGGAGGTAAGATAGGCAAGTTTTGATTTGTGCATGAGTGTGAGGGAAATCTGTTTCAGAAGTTGGTTTTATTGACAAATAGAGTGTGGTCATCCTAGAGAAAATACGTATCTTTGGCAAGGGTCTGGATTTGAATATTTGATCTAAGAAGAGGAGACATGAATTTAGCCTATACAATTCTTTGGCAGAGGGAAGGTGTGACTCTGTCAACTCTGTCTTTAGTGCCATGGTATCCAGATGTCCCTTGAAGGAGCACAGAAACAGTAAGTTGACTGCCAGGCTAAACTTTATCAACCTTTCCAGGACAGCACGAATCCAGCAAAGGAGTCAGGCAAGGGAAGAAACTACAGGTTTGTTTACTATATATGCTTTGAAATGTTCCCACATAAAAACTAATTTGTCAATGACACACCAGGGAGTAAATGAAAATGTTTATTTGGACCCCTTAGTTTAGAGAGCTCCCTTAATCCGCTCACTGATGAGATAACGCGCTAGGATTAGGATAATCAACTTGCAGTATGTCCTTTATTAGCGCTTAAAACTATAGCACTAGGAGATGAGCACTAGGAGATATTTTTTCATTTACATAATATAGTGATAGATTCTCACTCTTCTGAGACCATTCATTATCTCCTTATCCCTCCACTGAAGTTTTTCGAATAGGTACAGTTATATTGAGAGGCATGTAACGGTTGCATTTCTAAATGCCCAAACTTAAAAATCAGAATATAGTGCCCAACACTGACTTAAGTTACTAAGTTATAAACACATTTAAACATTAACAGTGACATTAAGCTTTTCCAATTCCTTTCAGAACCAGAATGCAATGAGGTGTCTATGAGACTAGTGCATAAACAGGAAAAGTAATAACACAGTCTTCTTAAAATAATTTTAATATCACTATTAGTTTATGTGGTGATATTTTAAAGTTATTTCCCTGAGCATCCTTTCCTGGTTAGTCAGCATCATGGCCACTGACAAAGAGAGAAGGCACTTTCTGATCACCAGTTTTTGAAAAGTTGGCTAAAATTCACGCTATGAAATTGCAAAAGTTTAGGTAATTCATTTATACTAAGCTTTTTTTCCCCTGCACTTTTCTAAAGAAAATTTAAAGTGTCAAAAATACATATCTCGTGCTCATTATTAAATGCTAAATACCATAGTGTTTTGAGCTGCCTCTTGGCCATTGTAAAGAAAACAGGTGTTCTGATAGATTATAAAGTGGGAGTCAGATGATGGGGAGGACAGAATTCTAATGAACCTGCGAGCACAGAACTCTGACTGGCCGCTTGAATATGATGCTAAAACCCTGAAAGTGGTCTTAAAGACAAAATAGCAGGAATGCAACTCAGGAAGAATTCATTAATAATCAACAAGTAAATGGCAGGTGGAAAATCATTATATTGAGATGGCTTTGCATTTCAATGCAATTTAAAATAGCAGTAGCCTAAGGAGAGGTGGGTAAAATTTGAAAAGGTCTCCAAGTCTTTGGATATATTTACATATAGGAGGAATGCCTCTTAATCACCACAATAAGTTCTTAGTCAAGACCACATGCAAAAATCACAATTCTGGGTGTGGAGATTCCATGGGAGATGGTGAAAGACTCCTGAAGGTGGCATCAAAGAATAATCACCAATTTTCTTAATTAGGATTCTATTTAGACCTGTAAAAGCTAGCTTTTCCACCTTGTGTTTTTTTGTTAAAATGTCTTAAGAAGACAGGTGAGTGAAAATTCACTTGGAATTTTGGTTTATGCAATGAAATTTCAAAAGAAAGATCTAGGTTAGAGATCTGCAGGTTCTTACAGTGTCAGGAGGTAAGCATATGCATTAAATTAGATGCTATCTTTCATTAACAGCAATGAATTTCATATCCAGTTTCTTTAGAGACATCTAGATGGTATCTGATTGTCTTAATTTCCTCCTCTCTATTTTTCCCTTTAGAAATGGTTATGTTTTTTATCACTCATATTTAATCATTATCAACAGAAATTTTTGTAATAATATCTGTGTTGTCAGGTTAATATTTCAGCTACTTTGCAATGAAAATTACTAAAGAGTGGAAAAAGTTCATATGAATAAAATTTGCTTTGGTTAAATAAATGTAATTAATAAGAAAACTGGAAACAAGTTTAATTTCACTTGCCCCAGGTATTTCTAGGGTAAACCAAATATTCTCCTATGATTTACTTATCGACCTTCTTTAATTGATTTTAGGCTTTTAGCAGTCAAGTCTTGAAAGCTTTTCAACGTTAGTATGCCCAGGACTTAGCATAATGCCTGGCTCCAGAGCCATTGAAAATACTCTACTGAGATCTGTTTGCATAGAAGAACTGTCTGCATGATACATGATTCTGAAAAACAATAGTAAGACTTCAAGAAAAAGCAATCTACAAAGTGCTTTCTAAATTATAACTGTGATTTAAAAATTATATAACATCTGTGAGTGAAATAATACTGCATGTAGCCTACACATTTTCGTGTTAAAATGCTAATTTCTTATTCCCTGTATTACAAATATACATGCATTCTATTGGTGCTCTATATGCAGCAGATAGCTGATACATATAAGTTTTACAATTCTTTCTCATGTGCACAGACTACAGAGATATGGTTGTGCATAATTTTTATTATACGTAGACTCATTTTGCTAATGATGTTACCTACAAGATTAGAAGGAACTGTGTGTCATGTGGACAGAAGCCAAAATAACCTTGCAACTCCCTGTCTCTGGACTTACAGTCAAAAATGTACTGGGTCAGAACATTTTCCTTGTCAAGAAGGCACTGAAATTTCTACCTCCAGATCTATAGGGACAGTTACACTGCTTGGGCTTGTAAGTCATTCACACAGTCTAAGAGTGAACCTGAGACTTCCAAGGGGAGCCCTGATTCCCATGAAATGTCTTACATTTACTTTCTGACAATCACTTATAATTCCTAAAGACTACTGGTATTATTTTTCTGGGGGCGGGGAATACTAGTGTTTCAAACTGAGCTGTAAAGCCCAAGACACACAAGTATGTACGTCTAGGATGGACACAGTTCCTGAGCATGACCCTACTAGCTTCACAACTCCTACAGCTGCTTCCAGAAGTTCATATGAAAATAGTGTATGTAGGATGTCCTGGCACATTAGGAGCTCATTTACTCAACAGCTCCTCCAACAAGTTAAAGGAATTATGGTCCGAATTGGCTATCCGCTTCCCTTTCTCCCTTACTTGATGGTGACTCCTGAAGACCACTGTAAGAATGACATATTTGTACCTCTAGAATTTTGAAAAGTGTCTCGCAGGGATTGACACTCAAGAATAACTTCTTGAATGAGTGAAAAGAGATACTGAAATTCTCAGATGTCCTGCATGAGGTCACTGGAAGACAGCAGCACTAACTTTGAACCACACACTTTCAGTCAACACTGCAGACTAAATAACTGGTAATGGGGACATTTAAAGCAGCAGCTACGAGAACCAAAGGCCAAAGCAGAGATACTTCTCCCTTTCATTCTTCCTTCTCAGAGAAATATGGCATTGATTTGACCACAGTGAGACCCAGGAGAACTGGGGGCTTAGTCAGCAGGATGAGCAGTGCTGGCCAACTCAACAGCGCAGCTAACAATAGGACATTCACGAAGGATAAACTGCTTTTCCTCCCACCGAAGTGGCTCCTGAGTGTCTAGGGCGAGGTATTTTGAGAAACAAAAGAGCTTCTGCTGAATGGCTGTGGAGGAATCACAGCCTTTCACTGATTACCCCATGCTAATAATAAGGGCACTTGGTTAGAGCAGATAAAAAATGTGTGTCCAGTTCCTCCTGCCCAGCACACCCTCTTCCAGGAGGCCCTGCACATGTTTCTGTACCAAACACAGAGAAGTAAACGCCGAAACAAGCATTTAGAAGCATAAGTAACGATGCTGTACAGAGGGTGTACACATTTAAATGTTTCCTACAAAACAGGCTCATAAGGCATTTATATGTCTACTATAAAACTGAGCACTTTAACTTCTGGGAACCAGCCTTCACTTTCATAACCCAGTTTCAGCCTGTGTTTGCTGTTTACTCTCCTTTCAAGGAATTTTACCCTGTTATTAAAATGATACTCTGTGTTTTATTGCTGCTGAACATCTCCAAGTGAAACATATTTTAGGGCCCAAATAAGTACAGGCATACTTTAAAGAGGCCGTTTGAAAAACCCTCCCAGAGTCCACGGGTCATATAAGTGACATGTTACTAAGGAAGATAAAAGAGAACTCAAAGTAAACCATTATTCCTTGCTTTCTATCCAATTAAATTAAAGCCAACAAATGACCGAAACCTCAGTGGAATGAGTGTTACAGATTCTATCTCATGCCTATGAAAAATGAGACTTTGGGGAAGCCTTTGTGTTTCAACTCTTCCACAATAAAATCATATCTTCAAACTAGTTACACCTCGTCCCATTTTCTTGCAAAATCCAATCCCCTATCACTTCTTTATTCGTGTACTAATCAATTATAATTTAAGGGTTTTGACAACTAGAGGTACGGTGCCATTGCTCTTATCATCCTTGCTTCAATGAAAGATATTTCACCATTTAAAATTATAAAAGGCGGAAAAAACAGAAGAAAACTACTTCATAAAAATAGACACCACAAAGGGATCAGACATGGGGAAAATTAAATTGCCTTCGCTGGAGTTCCATATGTAATTTTGACATTTGTGTCACTTGAGGGCAATGGATAGGCCATGTTTTAAAAATAATTTTATAACAAATCTCAGCTCTCTTTTAAACCTAAGAGGTTCAGTTAGGAGGCTAAATATACTGCCAAGGAAATATCAGGAGAAGAAAAACAAACATAAAAGGATACTATTTCTGTTTGCCTATTTTAGATGGACTGCTAGGACCGGGCTACAAACTCTGCTGTACAGAACCAGAGTTGCTATACTGATTGTGCGGACCTCAACCAATTCTTCAGGGACTAGTGCCTGTTACTTGGCTTACATCTGAGCTCTCTTATTGGACCCGCCCCACATCTAAACATACAATTTACATGCCAGTTTGAAATGCTTTCAATGAATCTGCATGCCACATTCCTCATGCCACCTGTGTAATCTAGGCATCAATTCAAAGCACTTTTGAATTTGGTTAGCGCCAATCCAGTAACTATGAAGCTATTGTCAAACCTAGAGCTTTCTCATCCCATTCTATGGCTACTTTATCCCTAAAGCCGATCATTCCATGGCCCACTTTCTCAGTAATTTCAGCTTTGCTTTAAAATCTATGTAAATATCTATAAAAGCTGACAATGACCTTATAAGTTTGCCTCAACAAATTGCTTCAACGAAGAAAAATTCTATTGCAAATCCTATTCCTCATGGGGAAAACTGGAAATAAAGGCATTCTTTGACATTTAATAGCACAAAACGAGGACTCTGACCTTAGGTGAACTGATTAAAATATGTGGTTGGAGATACATGGAAGCATACCATTACGCCTTTTTATAAAATGCTGCTTCTCAGTACATGTTTCATCTCGTCTTTACTAGACTGTGAATTGAAAGAGGACCATTATTGTTTATCTCAAAATGTATGCTAATCCTTTATCATAGGGCCTTATCACAGGTATCCAATAAATAAATGATGAATAGCAAAATTTAGAAGGCAGAGGAGGCAGTAAAAGGGGGTTGGTGTCAGGTTCAAACATGATCTCACTCTTAGCTCCGTCATTAAAAAGTTTACTGAGAATTGAATTCATGAGTTACACTCCCACCTCTTTTTATTTTTTAATTTGAGCAGGGTTTTGTGAAGTTACTATGTTGTCCAGACAGGGCTTGAACTTACGCTGCTCCCCGCTCAGCCTTGCAGGGTGCTGGGGTTATAGGAACACACCAGCAGATGCCGTTTCGATCTTTTCCTCCCCTCACTGTATAATTCACTTGAAATCCATGTCATTCTAAACTGAAAAAAACATGGCTTAATTTTTGTATTTGGGAACATAATGGGAATAAGTGTTATGCATGTTGTATTGTGATAAAACATTGCAAGTATGGAAATTGCAATGTAAGTGATTTACCTATAGGTAGATTTCCCTAGTCCAAGCTAAAACAAACAAAATGGAAGCCAAAGACACTGAAGCCATCGTTTCTTTTTCTTTTTTAAATAAGCATCTTATTTTTCACGAATAAAGCTGGGAAAAAATTATGAAAAATATTTTTGATATCAACCAAAATGCTGATTGTCTACATCTATTTCTCTATCCTTCCAAGAGTCCTTCCAGGATCAATGGCATCTCTGAAAGGAATAAAGTGAGCTCTGCAGGTTACTAAGAGCCAGCTTACTTGAATATAACTTAGAAATTTACTCAATGCAGTATAGGATGCTGTTATGGATTAAAAACTGGTGGTCAACTTAACGCCAGCTAGATTTCATCAGCAAGGTGCTGAGCATAGATGTTTCACTTGAGGAAAGTTGCCAGTTTAAATGGAGACCTGGAGAAGGAAAAACTGTGCTTTGGTGCATTGAGGCATTGTGGGTTCTCTTATGAGTTGCTGTTTGAGCTGTTAGGTTCTCCTGGAGGAGCTCTGGTCCTCACATCGAGCATTGCTTCCTGGCTCTGGAGAGGAAGATGTGTGCCGCTTGGTCTCCAGGATGAACTTATCGCTCTGGCTTTCTGGCAGGTACTCGACTGTGCTTGTTGTTGGAGGATCTTGGGTCGTCCATGTCGCTGAGGATGGCTGTGGTGCCTTTCAGAACAGCCCTGGTCTTTGTCGTGAGTGTGACTTCTCAGATCCAGTGTAGAAGCCTCATCCCATCAGCCCAGCTCCTTCACCCCGCTAGCATGGACTTTCTGGCTTCCACCGCTGACCTATGGGCCTTCCCAGTGCGGATCCAGAAAGAAGACAGGCATGAGTCCTTCTTGCGGGCTCTAGATTTCCAGTTGGACTCATGGGAGGCATTGTCATGAGCTCTGTTTTCATCAGGACTCATGTGGGACATTGCTGTGGAATTCAGGCCCGTAGCTAAATATTCTATGTCTTTAGTGTTATGGATAGAGTTTCTGCACTTTCTTGTGTTGACTCTGGGTGACCATCATAAAAAGAATATTACAAATTGTATGTCCTGATTCTAGTTGTTCTCCTCACAACCCCTAACTACAACAGATACCAAAGACATGTTCACAAACATCATTTGATTTTGAGGAAATTCAAATTACAAGAGAGATGGCTAACGTATGTCAGAGATGTTAGGAAGTTCATTTGTCACAGAAGACACAGGGAAGTCACTATTAAGCTGAGAATTTCAGAGGCTAAATAATATACATTAATAAAGCCGCATTCCAAACTGAGCGGATTCAACTTATATTTCAATACGTTTAACAAATAAGCATTAATTACATTCAATTGAACAAATATTTATTGAGAGTCTAATTGGGGCAAGTGCTATGGTGGGTTCCAGAAGCAAATCTAATGAGAGTGACTCATTTTCAGACATTTAGTGAATCTTACACCAATAGTGGAAGACAGCAAGATTTAATGGTAGCTAAATATGCTTCTTTAGTTATTCTCGCCTCTGTCTTAGGTTTAACTGTGATATTTGTTTTATTCTTCTATTCATTCTCACTTCATAGGCTTGAGAGTCAAATCAACACGGGTCCAAATCATGGCTCTACCACTTAACTGCTTTTAAACTGTTTTTGGTGACTCAGCATCCATAAGCCTAGAATGGGATCATAAACAACAAAAGTATCTTCACTTAATGATGCTATTGTTAAAATTATGTATGGTAATGCATGGAAGATGCTAAGTGTGGTTCCCAGCACATGATAAGCGCTCATGTTCACTTTTATTACTATTATCATTAATAATAATGACCTCTGCTAGAAAAGTCAACGAGCTTTAATTACCCATTAAATTCCGAATTACTAGATTCTCAAGTATGTAATTGTTACAAATCAAAATACTACAATTGGGAAAAGAAATATAATCCCAGGAAAGAATTGACCAAAAGTAAATGTGTTAATTAAGTGTCAATTAAAGGCATCTACCTTAAAATTTGTACTTGAAATAAATCTGCCGAGGGAATATAATTTTTCAAGTTAATCCAATAACTTTGGCATTTTGGATGTCCTCAATTATTTTAAGTGAAGTAAAACAATCTCGCAATAAATCTCCCGTGTGAGGAAACAGATTCAACAGTGACTCAAGGGGAAATATAACATTGCTTCTCAGTACAATTAGAAATTTTAATATATTTAATTGAAGGACAATTAGCCTATAGTCAATAGATCTTATATAATCTGACAGTTATGAAAAATCCCTGAGGTGGAAAAAATATCTTCAAGAAGAATGATCTTTATTTGTCACAACAAGAAGTAGCACTCCCTAAAATATTAAAAAATATGTTTGCCAGGAGGGAAAATTTGGCTTGAGGTCTTAATGCATACATAATTTTGAGGAAGAAAATGAGGTATTACTAATTGTTTCACAATATGGACAAAACAAAAAAGAAGCATCTACTTTAACTTTGTTTTTTTAAAAATTTTCTCTGACATTGGCGTGTTTCTGCTAGATAACACGGCCTACAAAAAGTCTAAATTCTCCTCCCAGTTGTGCTTCATAATGATTTATTTGGAAAGATAACTTATAAAACATAGTTGACACTCTTTTGTCCTGTCTCTGTATTTTTTTTTTCTTCCTCTTCTTCTTTCAAAGACTATGGATATGTGGAACCATTAGGATTTGGTTTATAATTTAATTGAGTTGAGGTTTACACTCATAACTAAACAATAAAGTTAGAGTAATGAGTTTCAATCACAGGACTGTAGCACAGAGTTTAATTTACATAGATAATTAAAATCACCACCCCTACTGTCCTTTCTTTGTACGTGGAGCTACTAGCAAGATAACTGGATATTACCAGTACCCCTTTTCCATTAAAGGGAGATGGAGCAGAGAAAGAGGGTGTGCAGGACCCTTTAATTATAATTCACAAATCTCTTTTCAGAGCTGAAAAATGCTTAAAGTGAAATATGTTTGGGCCAATTGGTTTTAACTTTCAAGTGAAAATTATTTAAGGCAGGGTGCTTCATAGAAAAAAGTCTATCTGCTCTTGCTTTCCTGACTGTTCTGTGGGATTTCCTTAGTAAATCTGAGTTGCGTATCTTTATCTGCTGAGTCACAGAGCTCTTTCTGTGGGCAGTAATTTCTCATTCCCCTAATCATTTGCAAACTGTTATTTAACTGTCAGAGCCCCAGAGTGGAATGACTAGTTCTAATTTCACAGTAGAAAGAAAAACAAAATCTACAAAGAACCTCTGCCGATTTCATTTAAAGAATATAACAAAACAAAAATTCAAATTCTGTAATTATTCCTATGGTAATTGTTATTTATCAACAACCTCTTTACCAACTCGACCACAGCAACCTGTTATTTGTTTTGGTTTTTCCCTAAGTTTTCCTTGAGCTATGCAACAGAAGTTAGAACTTAGCAACCCAATACTCTTTGACAGGGTTGAGGGGGAAGGCATTATTATATGTGACACTAATGCTACGATTTGCATGATGTCATTTGGCCCAGGCCAGGAATGTGATGCCTACATTCATCCTGAATTGAAGTTACATGGTGGTGACCAGGTATTTCTGAAAGCAATGTTCAGATATTTGTTGTAATTATTACAAAGCTTGGAATTGCATGTGAAAGATGCATACTCTGCCATGTGTGTCTTAAGTATATATCTCTGTTAGAGAACATTGCTGTGTTAATATTTTATTAAATACAGGACATCTGTGATATGGGCAAACTGCTAGTAAAGACTGAGAAGTTCTATTTTAATGAATCCACAAAGGAAGTTCTATAGCCCATGTGTGGCCACGAGTTAAACAACTAACACTGCTTATGAATAATAAAGCTTATGTTTAAATTTTGAATAATTTTTCTTTTGAGAGGTACAGACTAATCTATTTATCTGAAATCATGGCATACTTAACAAGATTACAATTTGTTTACCATGATAAAAGTTGATAGGAGAGCGTGTAGAAATCTATAATAAATTCAAAAATGCTTTAAGCAACTTGTTTTACTTTAATACATATTAATAATTAACTGATATTTTACACTAGAAAAGTTGAGTTTGATGGCAGATTACACAAGTAAAGACAGAACATTCACAAATCAATCTTATTGATTTTATTTAGACACATTTAAAGGGTAGTTTCAAAATGTAGATAATTTTCAAGCCTAGAAACTCATGTCCAGAAATAACTTCAAATATCATAGAGCAAATATTTCTTTGTGCCATTTATGAATGATCCTAAAAACAATCACTCATATTTTGAAATAAGAAATGAAGAATTCAATGAAATGAATCTCTTAAAGGCCTATTCTTTTTTTTTTTTCTCCTCCATTTGCTTATCTTAATAATGGCATTGTGTACCAGGAAATGGAATAGAAGTCAGGCTACCCTAAATGTCATTATACCAGCCAATCTGACTCAATTGCTGAGTCTTATTTACTAAAAATAGCTTTAAACATAACTTCAGACATCAGCATATTTGCAACTGTAAAATACCAAATTATTTTCCTTTGCTGAAAAGTATTGACATTCAGTTCTTCAGCCTTTCAGTCTGGTCTGAAAATCAAGTTTCACTAAATTATTTGTCTTTAAAGTAGTTCTTTCCAAGTTATGCATAGTGCAGCCTTCTGGGAAGAATCAGAAAGATGAATAGGCAAAAAGAGTAAGCTCAGTTGTATAAAATTACCAGCTCATTTACCATTGTCCTATGTAATGATGGTTAATTCAGTTGCTGTGTGGATTTTAGTTTTTGCTGTAGCATCCATGTGGAGATCACATACCAACATAAAAACACATAATGAAGTAGATACCATATAACAGGTGAGCACCCCTTAAAGATACTTAAGTCACTGTCAGTCATGTTATTTTTGTCTGCAATGCTTTCCTTTTCATTTGCCCTCCAGATAATTCATACTAATATTTGAAGTGTGAGCTTAAATATCAATTCTTTAAAAACAATTTCCTTTGTCTAAGTTTAACATGATTATGATCCTGTAATACTTCCTCATCATCCCCCTTTATTTTTCTTCATAGAACCTATCACGTCTAGGTGGTATTTAAATATGTGATTCTCTTCTAATTTTATGAAAGCAAAACCTGCTTCTATTCTGTGTACTGTTACACTCCTTAGCAAGTCTTATTATCTGAAGGAATGAAATAAATGAATGCCCAGTTTGTACTGCTCCCATCTCCTGCATAATTTATCAAATATCTGGCTTCCATAAAAATGGACTTTTCTCAATAAGTTTATTCATCTTTTTCAATTTCTTATTTCCATTAGCTTTTGTATAATAACAATACTTTGGCTGACAAAGCAATGCTTTTCCTTGTATCCACATACATCGTGTGTTTTCCTAAGGTCCCTGCTTTAGATATTTAAACCCTAAATAACTAACTGGCAGATAAAACCATCACACAGTCTTCTGCTCTTGTGTGAAGCCTCACAAAATAATATAAATGGAAGAATCACTATGAATATTATAACCATGTTTTGCACTTGACTAATTTGCACATGTTAAAGATTTGATGTAACTAATAATTCATCAGTCTTTTTCACATGCAACCCAAGAAAATGATAACATCAGTTTGAATATCAAACATAATGATACTGAGGCAGCTTTCAATCATCACTAAGAAAATGATAGCATCAGTGTGAATACCAAACACAATGATCCTGAGGCAGCATTCAATCATCACGTTAATGGAAGAGATGCAATCCATCCCCACCAATAAACACAGAGTCTCACGTTAGTCCTGATTTGTTTTTCTCTTTAATCTATTATAAGACTTGATAAGAGGGGGAAAGATGGAAATATCACTTTCTTTTTTCTCTGCCCAGTCTTTTGAATGGTGTGAACTCAAAGTGTAACTTCCCATAGGAAAAAACAGAAGGAGGAAAAGGGAAGGAAAGAAGACAGGAGGTTCGATGATTCTCAAAGAGAATATATTACTGTGCTTCTAGATATTTCTTGGAAAATTACATTTTGCGTGACATTCTATAGTACCTAACAGAAGCATGCCTGTATCAGGAAAAGTAAAAGAGGCATTAATTCCCTGTGAAACCAAACACCTAAAGTGAGGTTTAATACCAGTGTTATCGATAGGCTTAGCAAAATTCAAGGAAGTAATCAGAAATTCTTTTTTCTTTGTTTCTTTAAGTGATCAGAATTTCATGAGCACAACCCCTATCTGCAGTGTGGCATGGCTTTTCCTGGTCTTCTACCTCCCAGTGGTTAAAGTAATATTTTTTTCAGTGAGATGCATGTAATTTTTCATTATATGCTTTCAAATCAAGCTCTAGTCTTAGAAAACAGAAACAGAAAATCAACATTAGAAGTATTATAGATTTTGCATGTCTAAACAGCTGTGATGAATTAGTCACAGTTACAATGAACTGTAGAAAAGTCTACAGGCAATATATTGCTTTTGCAAGTTTTATATTAAAGTAAAAGAAAACCCTCAAGTAATATTATATAATAAATTATTGTAACAGTGGTTGGTAGTAGGAGTAATTTAAATAAGATTAATCTAACAATCTTTAAATATCAATAAGTAATAAATATCTTCATGCATGGGGGTCCACATTTTGCTTTATTTAGAAATAATGAATAATGCTGGTTGCCTATTATAACTAATAACAGAATGGGACTACTCTGCACTTTAACAGTTTTGATTAGAAGAGATCAAGTAGCGCTTCCATTTCACAGAAACTGCATCTGTTTCAGATTAGGCAGGAAAAGAGAAATTCTGCAAAGAAGTTTCCATGTTAACTTTGAAAAAGACAAAGTGAACCCAAGCACTAAACTGAGCCATTCAAATCAAATTCACTGCCCCAACTTTTGCAATGATCTGTTCTTAAAATTAAACTGAAGTAGTTTTCCAAACCTCAGAGATATTTGGCTTTGATTGTGAGATTCTGGTGCCTGCTGAAGAAATCTACTGATTTCTAACACACACACACAAAAGGGAAGGTGTTATTCTACTGATACATTTGTATTTGTATGAACTTGCAAATTCTATCACCATTAATCTTCTGCCCTCTCCCAAACCACTACTTCTCTTCTCTTTCCTAAAGGATCAGATTCCACAAAAGCATTGTCTAGGGTAACAAGCCTTCAGTCAGTCATGTGAGAAAAAGGAAGATACAAAACTGATTGGTGAGAACTGTACATTCTTAATGCTTACCACTTTGTGCTTTAGATTTAAATAAATTATGCAGTTATTTTTAATTTGCAATTGTTCACTTGTAGTTCAAAGTACTCCACAATGAAATGTATTACTTTGATTAGAAAAACAAATGAGACATAAATTCTCAAATATTATTTTTAAGCTTAAATTAGCAAAGGCTCCTGCCTAGAAGTATTTATGAAGGTAACAGCCTTGAATGTCTTAGATAAAATGTCTTGCATGCATTTTAGTAATGAGTGTTTCCACAGGGAGCAGAGAGAATAAAAGTTAAGTTGGTGGGTTGACCAGAAGGCTGCATTCATCACACAATGGGATGTCTGATCAGGAGTGGAAAATCTTCAAGGAGCAAAACAGCATGCCTGAAATAAAAAGGGTTAAGCCAGGTTAGAGTGTAAAGTTCACAGGAACTGGGTTTGAAGGTAAACCTAAGAGAGACCCTCTAGATATATGAAGGGAAAGTTTGATTATGTTGGTTATGAAAATTAAAGGTGAAGTTTATCATGTAAAGCAATACAATCAATAAAATAAATACAATATTAATTCCCACAGAAATATTAGGACACTGGGATTATGTTGATGATTTTTGAAAATGTATTTCTTACTGATAATATAACAGTTAATCCTTTAATTAGCAGGATTCAAGTGTTGGTATACACAGATTCTTCTGGAAAGTTGTGAAAATGCAGATCTCCAATTTCTAGGAGACATTTTGGTGTATTTGGTCTGAGCCTTGACAAATGAATATGTGTTTTCCACATTAAATCCCACATAAGCATACAATTATCCAAGGACCACACATTGTTAAATAGTTGATCTCCAATTGAAACTCAGTAATTTTGACTAAAATCAACCTCTTAAGAGGCATATCTTTTAAGCATGATTTTTTTACACCTCTTAGAAGAAAACTATGCAAAATGTAGGGTACTATTACAACTAAATACACCACTGTAGACAGTGAAACATAAAATAAGTTGGAAGGAGCTCAAGGAAGATTGGAAAATAACTAAGTTTTTCTGTACTGTTTATCCAATGAATATTAAAAGTTGTAGTTGAGTGAAATAGCAGTTAAAGAAAATGAAGCAAATAAATAGATTGGAAAACTGTAATCTGAAAGTGGCATTTTATTTGTGTCTTGAGCATACAATACATTTCTCTTTCATTAAATCCTTGCATGCTGTTTTCTTGCATCTATTCCTCCTATTAGTTTCTGATTCTTAATTTGACTGCTTAAAGTCCTGGTTCTTAAACAAAACAGAAGAAACAGGTCGCTCCAGATCGTTCACCACAGGCTGCAGACACACTCTGTTCAGAGAAGTCAGTGGAATGCTCTGTGTGGTCACAAAACATCACACTCCTGTTACCACACACCTGACCCTGTCTCGGGTAAATGTATGTGCTCTGGTCATATTACAAGAGAAAAATGGTCAGAGTTCACGTCAAAATGAAATGTTCCTAGTACATCATAGCTATGCCAAAAACAGAGAGAACAAACAACATGACCCAGTACTTTTTCTAGCTTTAAGTTTTGCTTCCACATTCCCTACTCTGTCAAATGTCAAGTTTGTAAAGACAGCTCTTTTCTGAGGGTGTGGAAACCAAGCTTTCTCTTGACATATTTTTATTTACCTCCTTTATTTGTTTCTTCCAATACTTACATTACAGTCACGAATTGATTAATTTGAGTTTTTATTTCTAAGACTTCCCACCCAAACCAATATAGGGTGGAGGGTATGGTGAAGTACAGTTTCCTACAGCGTCCCCAAATCTTCATAAAGAAGCAGGCACCAGTTGAGTTCATAGGTTCGCACACTTTTTCAGTCTGGTTCAAGGCAACCAAAATGTCCCTACTAATGTTTCTAATGTCAAAAGGATGGTATGAAAACTGGTAGTAGATTGAAGGGACAAGGAGATAGAAGACTCTGAGAGTGGGTTCTGAGAAGTCAAAGAAAACTGACAGATGAAAAGCTACAGAATTTAAGTCATGGCCCCTAATAAGTAAATATTACATATGAATGTAATATGCAGAACCCGGATCAAGCTTAATCAGTCATCATAGCATGGAAGGCTGACTCAAAATACACAACTGATTGGGCCTTTATTACTTGTGATTCCCTGGTTTCAGTCATATGGTACTGCTTGTCGTACTAGAAAAGATATGCAAAGGTGTAGGACGTAACTTCTGCCCCAAGGAACTGATCTTTTGGGCTGAAAGTACTCCCTCAGTGGGGAAAATGCTTCCTAACCCCAACACTACATGAAAAGGCCAGCCCATAGACATGTACAGGCAAGTGTTATGGGAACACACTGAAGGAGTCATTGTTACAATTTGCATCTTTTAAATCTTCCCTAAGGTCCATGTGTAGACTTGGTTCTCATCCACTGTGCTATTGGGAAGTGGTGGACCCTTTAGGTGGTGGAGCTTAGGGTGTGCGTGGGGGAGGTCTTAGGTCACTAGGGCATGGCTTTGATGGAATAGTGGAAACTCAATCTCTTCCCTGTTCTCTTTTTAATTCCCTGTTGGCAGTGAATGGTTTTACCAAATGTTCCTGCCATTGTGAGTTTCCTTGTCATGTGTCCAAAAGCAATGGGGTGTGAAAATGGACAAAAATCTCCAAGATTGTGAGCCAAAATAAAACCACATTATTTTTAGTTTGATTACTTCAGGTAGTAGTTTGTTATAGTGACAGAAAGCTAACACCAATAAATAAGAATTTGTGTGCAAAGAAGGGAAAGAAAGGGAGTTAAAATAGGAGGAGAAGTTTGATCCAGAGTTCCTGAGAATGGAAGTATTGTGTTTAAGAAAGAAATTGTGGGAATAGTTACAGCTTTCATCAGCCTAAACTGGTTAGAGGGGAAAAAAAAAAAGAGAAAGATTAGTGGGTTAATAGGAGTTCATGCTTAGATGGTACCCTAAAAAATAAAGAATCAATTTAGGAGGAAGAAAAGCTATTAGACATTTGAAAGTTGAAGCAAAATGAGTAGTGAAGAGGGCTGGAGAAATGGTGAAGAGATGCTAGTGTTTGGGGCCATCTAATGGTACCGCATTCTGTCAAACAGCTTGCCATCTTCCCTGGGGAAATCCCTTGAAAGGTCTTTTGAGGAACTACTTTTCTCTAATTGGACGCAAAGTTATTGGTCCTGGCTCTTGAAATCTCACAATATCACTGAAGGGTTCCATTTTCTTCCAGAATTTCCTGATCATCTTTCAGCTGTGCCAGGATCCAGGCAGAAAATTAAATTATTTCCACAAAACATGGCCTTCCTGGAGTTGGACTTTAGTCCAATGATAGAGAAGGAATTTAGGTAAAGACTCATTTCACTTCTAATCCCCTAGCCCATCAGTCCTTCAGTTTATCCCAATTTTCTTTATTTCCTGCTTGCCATCCATGTAAATCACCTTGTTTCTTGCTTATTTCTTCTTAGTGTTTGCATTTTTTTGAGAAGTAGTATCGAAAATTTATTGACAGCAAGCTACTTTTCAGACGGTATTTGTACATTAGGTTATGAGCACTGATGAGGAATATACAGATTATATTGTAGCAATGACAAAACATACCGGTTTGAGAAAAAAGGTATTTATACCTCGGTTTAGTATTTATTGAATAAAATCCTCAGAGGTAGGTAGGAAGCTCTCCATTAAATATAAAGTGGGCCTGCTCCAGAAGACACAGGCATTTCAACTCTGCCTAGTCTGCTCTGCTCTGTAAGCTTCTGACTGTCTCCCTCGCTCTCACTGAAATGCATAGACAACTCACAGGATGCAGGCATCCATGTGCATACACACATCTCGCAAACACACACAGTCATACATACACACACCTCAGGTTCTCATATACCAACATTACACACACCTCTCATTACACAAAAACACACTTCATGCAACTCACAAACACATACAAACATGTACACTCACAATATACATACACATTTTAGCGCACACATATCCCTTAGTAGCATCAAGGTGGAGCAAATAGCTACAAATCAAGTGTGTCCTCCTTCAGCTGCATCTCGTATCTACTCCCAGATCATAGCTCCTATCTCTGTTAATTCAAGAAATGGGGATCTCTCAGGGGCACCAGCCTCGGTTTTATCTTTTAATTTTAATATATTTTTCTAAAAGAATTTCAAACACACCCCAAAGCACACAGTCAATGAACTCAAAAGTACTCCTCACTCACCCAGCTACAAAACTCAAAAGCTCATAATCACTCATGTTTCTCTTCAAGTCCTATTTATTCTCACACTGCATGGGAGAATTTTGGAGCAGATTCTAGAAAGATATCATTTAACCATAAATATTTCAGGATGCATCTCTAAAGCAGAAGGCCTTCTTTGAGAAATATTCTCCATGCCCATTTCTAGCACTTGTTCTCCAGCCTGCTTAGTAATTCTCTGAGATCTCAGTCTCCTGCAACCAAGTTTTCCTTTGCTTGCATTTCTCAGATTTAGCTAACTGGTTTGTAACCAAGGAATGATCCTTGATACATCTGTTTTATGGTTTGGTAGGGGTGGATACTTTCTAAGAAGATATTAAAGATACAGACATGTCCAGGCAATAAGGAGGAGACCCCATGGGATGCAGAAGAAGAGGAATGGCACCATGAAAAAAGGTGGACAAAGAACTAAGCCGAAGGAAAGGAACTGAGTGTGCAGGAAAAAGAGCACAGAAGGTGGTCACTGGATTTTGGCCGCTATAGCATCTTGATATACTTTAGGATTGTTTTTATTAAAAAAAATCAGAAAACTTTTTATTACTATGATACATGGAATTCTCATCCTTGACTTTGAATCAAAGTGCAAGTGATTGCATGTTTTAAAAATAAGCACACTCTCCATGCACAGCATGTTTTCATTGTCTCAGTAAAGATCATCCTACATAGGTCAGTTTCGGAAACAATGGAGAGATATTTTTTAAAATTGGAGTAATACATTAAACATTAAAAGGTTATTTTTTCTTACTCATACATTGCCATCATCTAGGGAGAATTCAAATGCTCTCTGTCATGTGGCCCAGGGAGGACATTCCATTTAGTTCTAGAATGTTATTTCTCAGAGAGCAACTCTTTGCTTATTCTGTATTCTCTAAGCACCACGTTCAGGAGACAGGCGTTGCAGGTGTATACTACACACATTTAGAAGGAGCAGGTCAAGGTCAATGACCCAAGTAGAGATGAGCCTTCTTTGACTGGCAACTATAATTCCTGAAACATTTCTTACAGCAATATCACAATCCTTTAAAATATCTCAATAAATATGAAATCTTGAGAATCAGAGCACAGCATTAGGCATAGGGCAATAAGTGGGCATAATCACTGAAGAATTCATTTAACAGGCAGATCTCAAATCAGGCTACAAGTTGAGAAAATGGCTAGAAAAAGAAAAATGAGTATTAAACCAGATTCTTTCTGAGAGTTTCCCGTGCTTCTGCATCCTGTGAAGAGAGCTAGACAGCAAAAGAGGAGAGCAGATGGCAGTGCCTGTGATGGAAGCCTGGACACAGAGAGGTCTTGTTTCAATGTTAACAGCCTGCTGCTCATTAGGACAACAAACTCGCCCCCTGCCTGCCCCCAGAAGAGTAGAAATTCGTAATTTGTAATTGGTCCAATCTAAAAGGCTAGCTCACAGGCTTTGGTCAGTCCCCACAAAGAGCCTCTCCACCGAATTCTGAAGCTGTTAGGATTCAATGATCAGAAAAGGATTTTTGATTAGAGGTACAGCAGATGGACAGGTATCAGAAGAGGGCGAGGTAGCACCATAGCACAAAGATACATGCTATTTCTGTGATAGTGAACAGACTGTTCAAACTTTGGTCTTCTACATCTGTTCTCAGAGGAGACAACTACAACTTGGGAACACTTAATTACCAAGTCATCATGTCCCAAGCCACTCACCCTTTGGGTACCTAATAAATAATAATTAAAGAGGATGATAAAGAGCAGCTCCTTTTGGGGTGAGACAAGCTTGCTGTGCAGCATTACAGTACCTACCCTTCTACAACAAACACCACAGGTAGAAGAGGGAGGCAAAATGATTTTTCTAATTGAAACTACAGGGGGTCTTTAGGTAACAGAATGTAATTACCTACCCTGGAATGTGGCCAGAGCAATGGGGTGTATGCCTCATATTTTCAAAGAGGAGGTCATGATTGCGCAAATGCAGATCTTCAATCCACATTAAGTGAAAAAACTGAGCATGGTGAATGTCGAATTGTCAAAAGTAAGTGACTGCCAGATACTGTAATGCATTATTGAGGTAGCTTAGTGAGGATCTATTTTGTTGGAAACATCCATTTGGAATAATTCATGAAAAGGACTCGGAGAAATTAAACTTTGCTGTAAGCCAGGCATTTTTTCTGTTGTTTGCTTTGCTGTGAAAAGTTGCTCAGTATTGAGAAATGTCAATGCTACATCTGGCACCAAGAGAAAAGGACCCAAGGGGCAGTCTGCGGTCCTCCTTACTAAATACCCTGTTAGGAGTTCTTGGCCACTCATGCATCCTTCTCACCTGGGGACACTTAGACCTCTTTGATTTGATCACATTTCAAAGGCACGCTGATCTTATAACATTATAATATCCTCTTCGGTTTAACCAGAGAAAAATATTGTGACATGAGAAAGCAATACCATTTCTGATCTCACTCTTCTTCAGATATGAGTGACCACCTTGAATGATTAAAATGCCCAGCGATTCTAATTATGCAAATATTCTTGATAGAGTCTTTCAAATTTAAATTTTACGCTGTCCTTGTTGGTAAATCTGCAACTGATGTGCTTATGTGCTTATTTTATTTTGTGAGTCTCTCTAGGAGTACTGATTTAAATTGCTCCATTTTTGAAGACGATGAGGGGAAAGAAATCAAATCTACAGATGGCTAGCATCTGTGGCTCTACAGTGTTAACATGTACAATAATACACAGTCCCTAATTGAATACAAGAATGTAACTCAATCCAAGGTCTGTGCTAACATCATCAACCATGACAGTGCAGCCTGAACAATTAATAAATAGGAAGAGAAACTCTCCATTGAATCCCAGCAGAAAGGGGTGCTGTTATTGAGCTTTCTCCATCATACTTTCCTTGAATTACACCTGTTAACAAAAGAAAAGCAGATTTTCTTCTAAAATCATGTCTGCCATTAATTTTTAATGCACGTTACTAAAGAAAACAATAACAACAAAATGACTTGTAACAGACAAAGAGAAAGGGACTCATAACTGACTGCTGTTGTTCAGAAAGCCTTCTGGTCTCTGTGACATTAAGTTTCTCTTACCAAAATCCATCTCAACCTGCAGATCCTCTCAGTGTCATTTTAAAAATCGAAGTAAACATCAGAATTGAAAGAAGTAATACAAAGAGACAAGGCAATCTTCTAAAGCTACCAGGCATTTCTTCCTGCTGCTGATAAATATATCCTTGAACAGTTCAGAGAACTAAATGAAGGAGGAGAATTTTGTGAATATTCGAGCAATGGGCTGAAATGAATCACATCAAGATCACCACGCTATTCTGGAAGTACCATTTTCTGCCCTAACTTCATTTCTAAAAGAACCTGTACTAGTTCAGTTTTAAAATCCATTCCAGTTGATTTAGAGGACAAGATCCACTACACTCGTGGCTGCATCTTCTTATTTATTTGCACTAGGAAATTTCCTTATTCTGGCTTTGTATAGAGTAGAGCAAAGTACAAGAGAACCTGCTGAGTATTTTGTAAAATCTTAAAATCACAATAGAATTAAATTTGGCTTTGACTAATAACTTATAAAATTTCTTGAGCTGACAATACTTTCTGTGTATCATTTAGTGTTAGGATAATTTCCTAAATTGACTGTCACTGTAAACTAACTGAAGGACTATGTGCGCGTGTGTGTGTGTGTGTGCGTGTGTGTGTGTGTGTGTGTGTGTGTGTGTGTGTGTTTTATAAAATGGGAACAATGAAAATTGACTTAACCTAAATAAGATAGGAACTTTATTGCAAGAATTCTGGGACTCTCAAAGGAGACACATATGACAAGAACAATCAGGACTTCAGAAAGGACAGAAACCATGGCATTTTCATACTATGTGGGCAATAGTTACTCTGGAATCTTCCTGAACACGCATCGCTCCCCATCCTCCACTGTCCACACTTCCTGAAGGAAATCTGCGAGAATCCTCTAAATTCAACTTGGTCATACATCTTTCACCTGCTCTTGGCACCTGTGGCTGGCTGTGTTTGCTGTGTCTGCCTGTTCAATCCCTAAAATAGAGAAATGTACAGAAGAAGGAGTTGCTATTATGGGCTTAGAAAATGTTCTGAAAGAATTTTCCAGCACAGTTCCCATTTTGTGATTGCCAATTGTGTCTTCATATTTGTGGCAATGCTGATGTTCTGAATTCTCAATTACAAAAATAATTAATTTTTTTAAAGAAACTGTGTCAGTTTGTCTTAAACAGAAAGCAGTATGACTTTCTACCAGTTTATCTAGCTACAAGTTTGCATCAGCTTACAAAAGCAATGATACTGTTTGAAAATTTTGACCTTGAGTCCCTTTTCAACAAATACATGTGGTGTTCATTTTGTTATTATAATAAAAACTTTATATTAAAATATTCTGCCATTAGAAAGATTGTACATCTTCTAAATAAATTCATTTGCCTTTGTGGATTGAAAATGTCATTTAACTAACAGTTCATAAATTTTAGAGGCTGTATATTAAAATTATTAATAATAGTCTAAATGAAATCTTAAAAAATATGAATTATTGCATTTGGTTGAGTATATTAGGTTTTTCTTATCCTAGTGTTTTTATCTGAGGTCATCTCTAGTCCAACTTTAAGTCTTGCTCATAACAGACTAAGGTAGACAGAAAAATGGCATAATTGGATTTTTAAAAAGAATCTTTTATTTTTCTAACAAAGAATAGAGAAAACACATTCGCAGTTATTTCTTGAAAGTATCACTTCACTGGAAATCAGTTTTTTCATGTATTGGCTTTAGATATGTCTTTTTCACAGCTGTTTGTATATATAGCTATTTTCTTTTTACTAAATCTTTTTATCCAAGTTAGACACATAGGAAAAGTAGTTGGTGAATGAATGGATATGTGAATTAATAGATGAATGTCTAGTCATTAATATTACACATTACACACAAATATTTAAAGAGTTTCCTAACTTTCTCTGCATGGTTATTTGGTATTATTATAGTCTCGTTCAAAAGGTACTTTAAGAAACCCCCTATTTTTAATGATCCAATTTCCATGTTCTTAACCTAGAAATTATAGACATTTCAAACTTTGTTTAAGGTTGTTTTTCTAGGATTTTCCACCATCAATGAACTGTTATGTCTTTTTGAAGAAGTGTGCTTGTTAACCTTTGGTACTTTGGTTGCTCTTTTCCATTGAATGGAGACAGCTTCCTGTTCTCCATCTTGTTTCTCATATGAGAATGCTCTCTTGAGTTTCTACTGCTAATTATAGTGACTCACAGACTCATTAAGTACTAGTTGAGTGCTTCAGCTAATGAATGAATTATTGTATTCTACCCATCCTTCCACAATGAACTCTAATATCATTTTTCCATGAGTGTTACCCTAATGATTCCAACTGGAGATCGTCTTCCTGTGAACTACTATTTATCATCCAAACATCAGATCAATGTCAACTCCTCAGCCAGGTGAGTCCCAAGTCTCTGTACCTACTCCCCTGTTCTATATAGTCTGTTTACTTTTGGCATGTATTTACCACTACAGCATCAGTGCAATTCTGTGATGGGAACACTTTCCTTGGTGTTTAGGAATATATAAACATATAGGCCAAAGAAATAAATGGATTCCCTCAGAAACAAGTGCACAAGTTATTTACTCCTTAGTTGTGCACATGGGTGTACTCAAAACTTTCTGACAAAATTCATTCTTTTTTTAAATGTATCTCCTCTGACTTTCTGGCTTAGAGTTTCCACAATACTCTCTGGAAGCTTATAAGGAAAAGCAGTTGCTTTGGTTAAGCAGTAGCCTCTCTAATCATTCTGAATACTCAATGAACTAGACCATTTTGTAATAAATTTAATCAGATATTAAAATTGGTCTTCCAGTGTAGTTCGCTGATGCATTTATTTTGTTTTTCTTGGTACTGGATAGGATAAGGGAATCCTCTTTTGCATGATCTCCTGTCCCACGCCTCCATCAAGCCTGCTGTCCCATAGGCTAAGTGTCTCCAGGTTCTTTGCAATTTTATTTTACAATTTTCTTTGTCTTGGCAACCACAAGAGCATACTGAACATATATAGTGGTTCTTACAAAGTTCTAAAAATAGCTAAATACATTGTATAAGCCTACAAAGCCTAAATATAAAATAAAAATAAGTATTTGTTTCCAACCTCTCTGATAATGTTATGCAATATTTAATGAGCTTTAACATACATTGTTTCTTGCTTTGTTTTAAGGATGCTCTCAGTCTCTTGCATGGATTGTCTCATGGCACCCATATCAGATGCATGGTGCAGGTGCAATCATCAGTAATTTCATCTTGTAGATCATAAAAATATATCCCAGATACAGTTATATACTCTTCAAGAACATTCAAGAAGAACACGGGAATGATAATGGCAATGAACCACACTACTCTATACAGCCTTGCAAATGTAAAGTTAACTATACATAAAAACAGAAACTTTCTAAATATATAATGTAGTTTGAACTACAAAGAGTTATACACATTTACAGTGAGATAATGTATCTTAACTTCTCGGTTACTCTGCTTAAAAGCAATAAATTTTATGTTGAAAACCAAAAACCCATTTAACCTTTAAAATACTAATAATGCAATGGCTACAAAGCTGTAAAAAACATTCATCTTCCCTTTGCTCTTTTTTATTTACATCTTTTCAATCTGGATTTGTTCTGCTTTGTTAGAGCAGCAATTACTTGCGATAACATAGCCACGGCTATTATGTGATACCCAGTGATTTCAAGCATTGTGTTCATTCACTTGATGTCTTCTGACCCCTTGGTATTTTTTTTTTTTTTGATCATGTAGTGGGTTGTGTGTGGGTGGGGAAGGGAGTGAAAGGATGAATGTACAGGTGAATGGCTGTACACATTTAATTGGGACTTTTAATAGAACACTTTGTGAACTATTCAAACAAGAGAGTGGAAAGCTGGGTATCCTTGACAACAGTGTAGGTATATAGCAAAACAAAAGAAAGACCAGAAGATGCACAGCAGGAGATCTAAGCAGTACATCATTGGGGGAACAGCTGACAGCCTTTTGGTGAAAGCCTCAAAATTTTTGAAATGTGTTCATGAAACGTACTTTTGGTAACAGATCATTAGAATGTTTGAACAAAGGGCATTAATAATTGGCATAGAGGCTGATGGGACACTTTAAAAACTGAGGTTGAGTGACAAATTTTTGGTATGGTTACAAGTAATTATAAGCAATGGAGTTATAGATAGAAAAGTGAATTAGTGAATAAAGATTAGTAGGGATTTGAGCACCAGTTGCCTGAATACCATTTAACTGAGTTCTGTTATAGGCAAAATGGGATAAAAAATAATTTACCCTCTTTATCTCAGAGGGCATTGGAAGCCATGCTGAGGGCATTGTGGAATGCTTCATGGCTTCATATGATATTAAAGTGGATTTCACAGCCATTGTATGTGAAATCTAGCAATAGATTCTTTTTGGCTCATATGCATGGCTCACTTCAGTAACAACTCAGAATTTTAATTTAGGAATATACTTTCTTCCAGTCTGCACGCTGAGGTTTCATCTACCTCTGGGATGGCCACTTGCAGGTGGAAAAGGCAACTGTCTTTATTTGTTCATTCCTTGTGTCACTGTGAATGATTCAAACACAAACAAGTGACCCATGACATTTTTACTGGCTGCTCTTTTACCGTTCTAGGGTTCCTGAGCAGTGATGTCAATGTGCAGACTTGAGAGGTAGAGAGATGCCAATTCCTTAAGACAACAGTGCATCCCTGAATCCCGTTATCTTGCTCTGGGGCTTCTCATTTCACCACAAAATCCACTGCCATTTGGGCTAAGCAAGTTGATACTAACAACTAGACTTGCAACAAAATTATTTAACTAATAAATAGAGGCATAGTTCCAAATTAATTAATCTTGGTTAAAAGCTATTCTAGTTAGATATCATATATCAATGGTTCTAAAATATTTATGATGAAGCAATACTTTTGTCATATAACATGAACTAATTTTGGAAGAATTATCAATAATATAACAGACACTTTGAGGTATGTGGGCATAAATGATTGCTTCTTTCCACAGAGCCTACTGTAGTATAATGTATTTAAAAAATTAGCAATAATTTACCCATTAAAATCCTGGCAAATGATATACAAACACATCCCATAAAAGATAGCCTATGAATAACAAAGGGAAAGCAAGAGATTTAGTTAGGAAAATAATATAAATCAAAATACCATGTGAAAGAATTAATTAACAGTAACATATTAGTGTTTTTTCTTTTTTTTTTTTTTACTGAGAATCAAACCCAGGACCTTGCAGTTCTCCGGCAGGCAGTTGTACTGCTGACCTATATCCCCAGCCCATATATTAGTGTTAATTCCTTAGGTTTGACAAACATAAAAAGGTTATATATGACATTAACATTAGAGAAAACTTTTATCTTTGCAACTTTAAAAATCTAAAATTAAGAGCAAAATGTTGATTTGAAAAACACCATATATATGGTACGTATCAAGTTGGCAAGATTTTTAGCAGCAATATAAACTGTACTCTGGGTGCTGGGAAAGGGTACTCTCTGACTTTAATGGTAGAGAATGTAAACCAAGTTTTCTAGGGGTTAATTTAGTGATTTATATTTCGATCTTAACTGCATACACCTTTTCCCTAAATGACCTCTTCCAGAAAAATAATGCTAGGAAAACAATCTGAAGGTTGTATGAAGTTTCACTTAGGTAGTAGTCTACATTACTTAAAAATCAAAGTTATGTTTATACTCTGTATGAAGGTGTTAAGAAGGGATCGGATAGTAACACTATTAGGATGGAGAACTATTCTGCCCCCTGTCAGAGTAGATAACATTACCTAATGAAAAGGGGACTTTCTTGAGTTTTTACTAACTGGAATAGCAGCAGGTCAACATAATAGATAGACTACAATGTCAATTATATTACTTGTTCATTTATGGTAAGAGTACATATTGAATACTTACTATGTTGACCACTGGGGACCTAGACAGGAGTGAACAAGATGCACAGAAATTATTGGTGTAATAGGCCATATAGTACAGATTCAGTTAAGAGCAGTATATGCATGTACAGTAGAGTAGGCTAGAGGGTGCTGAATGATGGGAAGTTAAAGTGGAGCAGAGGACAGAGTATGAGCAGACTGGAAGTCAGCATTGCAAGTTTCCATTGGTTAAAAAGATCTCTGAAAAAAAGAAGACAGTAGAGCAAAGGCCTGAAGAAATAAAGGAGGGCCAGTTGGGAGGGCTTGCTATGGCTTCCCTGTAGCAGTAAAGATGGCGGTTGTACTGCAGTGTTGGGAGTGTGGAGATGAGTAAGAGGTTGACAGGGACAGACCGCAGAGGGCACTGCAAAGATTTAACCCTTTCAGAGTCATTTACAGGGTTTGCAATGAAGGCTGACATGGCATTCGGACTTAGCTCTGAAATATCCCCTAACGTTGGTGGGGGCTGTTGGAAGGTGATTGAATCATGGGGGCTCTCACTTTCTCAGTGGATTAATTCATGTATGAGTTCATAATTTAATGGCATTGTTGACAGGTGATGGAAATTAGGAGCTGGGCCCAGCTGAAGAGTAGTTCCTGGGGTGAGACCTTGGGGACTGACCAGATGTGGGCCTTCTGCTCATCCTCTCTGGTTTTATTCCCCTCTTTTCTGCATCCTGGCAACCTGAGGTGAGCAGCTTTCCTCTGGCACATCCTTCCACCACAACTCTATCTCACTGTAAACCTAAAAGCAATGAAGCCAGCTGATGGTGGATTGACCTCTGACATCTGAGACCAAATAAATCATTTGTTCTTTAAATCGTTTTCTTGAGTATTTGGACCCAGTGCAGGAAATCTGACTAACACAAATGTTTTCATCTATCTTTGAAAAAGACCAGTCTTGTGGCCGTTTTTGAGAACAGAGATTAGAGAGTACAACTATCAAGGCAAGATAATCTCCTACAAGGCTGATGCACTGCTCCAGGACAACAATGATGGTGACTTCCAGCTGAGAGGCAGCAGTGGTGTGGCCAGCAGTGGTTGGATAGTGGAGATGTTTCTAAACCATATTCACTGAGAGACTTGAGTATGGAATAGTGACTGGGGGCAGGTTGTGAATCACAAAATACAAATTTTGACACTGGAAAATAAAAAGGATGAAGTTATTTTTAACTCAGATGGGGAAGGCTAGATAGAGCTGGGTTCAACTGGGATATAAAATCAGAAGTTCTGTTTTGGAGATGTCAAGTTTGGGATGTGTTTTAGACTTCAAGTGAACATAGTAAGTGAGCAGTTGAACATTTAAATCTGGAGTTCCAGGGAAATTTCAGCTGAGTCTCACAAAAAATAGAGATATAAAACTGGATGAGATCACAAGGGTAAGAGGGATTTTACATGTGGAAGAGTCCAGTGAGTGCGTCACAGCTACTTCTAACAGTAAGAGAAAGACGTAAAACAAAAGGTAAGAATGGAAAACACAGAGAGACAAATGAGTCAGGAGCAAAACCAATCTGGAAGCCAAGTGAAGGAAGAGAACATTTCAAGAAGAAGAAAATGATCTTCTGGGTCAAATGCTACCTACGGGTCCACTACAATGAGTCTGAGAGTGGAACTGAATTTATTAAGATGGAGGCCTTCAGGGACTTCCATTATATTAGTTTTAAGGAGAACAGTGTGTTCTAAAGCTTTACTGGAGTGCTTCAAGAATGTAAGTCAGGAGACAGTGACTGTGGGCAATGATTCCAAAGCTGGAACAATAAAAAGAGAGAAAGAATTAGGGCCGTTGCTAGCAGGAGAAGTGGGATCAAGAACAGATTTATTATATGTGACATGGCAGCATAATTTATCCATGCAGTTAAGATGCACGAAAGAACGAAAAACTTACGGTGAAAGAAAGACAGGAGAACTCCTGGTGTAAGTTTCAAAGCAGGAGGAAAAGAATTACATGACCTAATAATTCATATTCATGTGTGTGCAATTCTATCTCCCTATTCAAATATTATCTGTGGATTCTGTGGGGTTTCAGGTAATCTTCATTTTCTCTGATTTTCAAAATATTTCCACAATGATTTTTTTTCAAATTATACCTTTTGTGACCAGAAAATATTAGGTTAACAATGTGTGACAAAGCATTGAACATTTCTTTAAATTTTGCATAATGTGCTGTCACAATAGCTATGGAATAAGAAAAGACTGAATACACACTTGGCAACCTAGACCGGGAAGCAGTATTCTACCTGAAGTTTGTGGGGATAACAAGGAATGATCCTGCATTTTCGTCTTGGGCTTTACATTCAGTAGAACTCACTACTCAATACATGATCAGCCAAAATATTTAATCATATTGGTTTTGGGAAATATTCTATTAATTAATTAAAAATAGGAAAAAACTCAAAGGTGAAAAAATATTGAAGCACAGTCATACATACAGAGCTTATAAATTGTTATGCATAGACAGAGCTATGTGATCATATGCATACATATAAAAGTTATATGAACAAAATATCCAAATACACAAATGCAAATATGCATATACAAATGTATTCACACACATTCATAGAAACACAGCACACATGCACACAAAAGCACAAACATATACACAAGTACACTCTATTTCTGGTCTGTCTATTTCTGGTTTAATTTGAAGTCTTTGGTTTCCTTTAGTGTTTCTTCTACCCACAGATAATTTCCTCTTGGTTGCACAGATTTGTATATCGTTCTGAAATTCTTAGAGAAAGTTTCCTAAAGTGATACAAATACCCAGACCCCAAACCAAAGACACCTGGAATGAGACCAGCTCATGACGTGTGCTCTCAGGGAAAGTATCTCCCAAAACCACACCCTTGCCTCATGTTGCAAGCTGAGATGCCTTCGGATTACTTCCTTAGAAATCTGATGTAAGGTGTGTGGCATTCTGCTCCCTCACTGAGACAGGGCACACATGTCTCATGATGTCTGTATATGTACACATGTATTTTTGAACTTCTACAGGGACACTTTGATCTTATTCATAAATGTAAGGACCTGGCTTAGTATGGCTGCAGCCATCCTGAGTTGTAATGGCCACAGCTGCCTCTGAGTAACCCCAGGCCAGTTTGCCCTCAGATTTTCTGAGCAAGTTATAAACAGGCAAAACCATTAGACTACTATGTGAAATTCTAGGATCCGACTCAGCTCTAGGAATGTGCCTATTATTAACTGAAGATAAACTTGGTACATTCTGGTTTAGATGAGAGCAGTTTTATCCCCAGCAAGACTTATACCCCACCTTCTTTTACAAAATAGCAATCCTGGACGAGTTTAGGTCTTTTCTTTAGCTTTAGGGCGTCCTGAGATCAGTTCTCATGCCCCGGAGTCAGTTTACCCAGAACAATCGATGCAGAGCACCATTGCAGTTTCCGTGCTTCCTATTTTAAATCAAGAAAAACACAAAGAGCTGTGCATCAAACACAGATTTGGTTTCTTTTAGTGACAACCCATATTTCTAATGAAAAACATGTAGGTGATGGGCTTTTAACGTCTAATTTATACAGGATTCTCTATCAAATATCATTGAGTAATGAATGACAGAGGGAAAAATCATTACATTGCATTTTCCTTTCTAGTGATACCATCTTTTGCCATATATCCGTGCACTAGTAACATGTACTAGACCTTGTTTAAGGCATAGTAAAAAGTAATGACAGTCATCAGATTGAGATCCTTGAGGAAAGGAGAATGGCCTGTGAATTCATTTCTCTCTTTAGTATGAGCACAACTTCTGGAATACAGGAGTTGCTCTACATGGTTACATTCAACCTCTGAGTTAAAATATACTTTCAAGTTACCATGCTTTCTGCAATATTATTTTGAAAATAATCATGACCATGACTTTTCCCCAGAAACTTGGAATGTAACTGTGGGAGCCATGTTCACTAGACATTGAAAAAGTTTTCACTTAAATGTAAGTGTACCAATGTACATACACAGCACACAAGGTGTATGCGTGCTCATAGATGAGGACATTTGACTCATTCGTTTCTATATATAGTGTGCATATCTGCCTAAATATACACATGCAACCTTCTACTTAGAACAGAAGCACATCTTGAATTAGAAGTAAGCTTTATGCAGACATACAGGTACCTAGATACAAAACATGTGCCTGTGTCACCCTCAATTTTCTCTTTTCTGCCTCCTGCACTTGTTAGACCATTTAGGGATTCAGTGTCACAGTGGCACAGTTCTTCACTGGCACTGCTGTTTTGTTCCTCAAGCCACTGCACTGGAAGTGACAAAAGCCATCTCCCAGGGAGCTGTGAGACACTCTCCACACTCACGTTTATTTCCCTGCCCCCCTCCTGCCCCAAATTCCATACTCATGACACAGAAGCACAGTTAGAGATGAAAAATATGGTTCATTATCTTGGTAGCGCAGAGAAAAATGTTATGGCTTTATTTAGCAGTTGCTTTTATGCTTTTAAAAACATGTTAATTTCATTTTTTATGTAATTGTGCATTAAATCATCTCAGACAATTGTGTGATTTGGAAATAAAAGTCTAACAAAATAAGTAAAAGCCATAATGTGGTTTTTGTTCCTCACTGCTTTTTGCAGTCTGTTTTTATGTTTCTCAAGCATTAATGTCTCTGCTCCTTCCTGGGAAGATTAATCTGGGGGCTCACAGAGTCTCTTGCCTTCCTGTCTTCAGTTCTCCCTGCACTCAGAGCTTTTCTCTGTGGTTTTGGCATCTACTACACATAAATTACCAGCCTCAACGATATTAGGACTTATAAAGCCTCATGATCCTTTAGTCTGCTCCTTAATAAGGCCACCAACTGGATGAAGACCTCAACCGTGAGGAAGATACTTTAAGAGACCTAAACTGCCTCAGGAAAAAATTGCAAATCCGGAGTTATAGAGTATCACGTAACTCTCAAAAAATATTTGTGATTTTCTTGTACAAGAATATATAGGCAACAGAACATACATAAAATAATTCAGCATGTCCATGAAATAAAATTTTCTTTTTATTTAAAGGAAAGTTGGTCCACTTCACATGAGTATATTCTATCTTTCACATCCTAGGTGTCTTGTGGGGGCTTATGCTCTCCAGGGGATGTTAACGGTGGATTTGAGACTCCGGAGAGGGCTGCCTTGTTAGTGGTTTATTCCTGCTAATGTGATACATGTTCTGTTTTTTCACATGACCCTCAATGCACATGAACAATCTCTCTTTTTTTCATGCTTTGTTTAGCATTATTTAATACAGATGATTGTTATCAGGCATTTTTTTATAGAACTGTACACTACTCTGTCAGAGCTGTTGCAACCAAATTTAAACTGTATAATTCTATTGTGTTACTTTCTACCGACTACAAGTCCAATAACTTCAAAGCCTCTCCTCTCTGTAGACATCTGTGTACAAATTTGTCCCCCACCCTTTTTTAAAAATAAGAACACCAGTCCTATTGGATTAAGGTCTATGCTGATGATTTCACTAGTTGATTGCCATTGTAAAGACCCTATCTCCAAATCAGATCATACTTTGGAGGGAGAAAAGTGAAGACTTCAATACATGCATCTTACTATTATCCAGGTCAACGCATAGCAAAACATGAAAGTTTTGTTCTTTTCTCTAATGGTATTAAACCAGTGTGAAAATACCCAGCTTTCTAAAGACTAACGGTCTAAGAAAAACCCCTAATAGATTAGCTTCATTCCTACTTTAAAATAAAATTTCACAGTAAGGCATGAATAAATATAATGAACAAACAAAATTACTCTTAATTTAGCTTCACTGTAACCTTCAAGACAGATATATGTATGTGTATGTACATGCACACAAACCTATACAACAAGTAAAGTGTGTACACTTAACTAGCAGTGAAATTAACTTCTGCCTGAGGCTACTATGAAATGTCAATTAAACTGCCAAACTTTCAGAGCTTGGTACTCTGTCTTTCTGCCTTGGGGAGCTTTTGTATTCAATTTATTGTTAAATAAAACAGTGAACTTGGCAGCAGTTAGATTAACAAATTATAATGAACAATTTTTTTTGCGTGAAAAATAAGGTGAGCTAATGTTCCTGAAGAATAAATTTGATGGAGATTAAAGATTTTGAGGGGGGTTATTTGTTTGTAACCATTTAAGCCGGAGAAAAAGAATGTACTTACTAGCTGGTTTGATTTAAACTGAAATGTACAAGGGATTGGATTAAAAACCAATCATGGCTTTGTTTAAGCCATTCTATTATTACTATTTAATATTGTAATAGAAAGAACTTATGTGGAAAACTAAATGAAGCCATAGGACAGCCAGGGGCCTTAAATTTAAATGTTTTCCCTTTGACTCATTTAAGTGCTTTTTCTACACACACACACACACACACACACACACACACACACACACACACAGGGACGCACACACCTAATTTAATTTACTTGTCTGTAAGCCCCATTTATCTGATTATGCAGCTGAGACTCCTGTCTCTCCTATCTAGAGGCTGAGGGAGGTATTCAGAAGGCCATCAGGAACAGGAAACATTTTTGTCTTCTCACAGACTTTCAATGACTATTATTGTTCAGATTTGCAATAGGGCAGTGGTGAGGCTAATTCTGTACAGGAATAGGATTAACTATTTTTCGTGTATGATATAATTTAATTATCATAACATTCTGATATAACACATGATTTTGATTTCATACGTTGTAAGTGAGGAAAACTGCAAAGTCAACAGAGAACAGATGCAAAAGTCAGGGCCATAAATATCTAACTGGCATAGCAGCAGCTTTTGAAAATTTGACATTGTGAAAAGTGGCCAAAGTTGAATTTAATGTAGCAGAAGAAATCCTCTTCCCACAGCAACAAGAACTGGTGTTCCTTAATTTGAGCTAGAGAAGATGGCTGGAAATTTATATTTTATTGCGGCTAACATTTACTGAGTTTTTACTTGTTAACAGGCACTGATCTAAGTATTTCATGGATATCATTTTACCTATGACTTAGTTTTAAGGCCCCTTCCGATCTGTGGAACTTAATAGCTTGATGTGTATTTCATAGGATTTGACACCTTCTAGAGATAGCCCTAACCACTGTTTACCTATCAAATTGTGATAGTATAAAGCAACTTTTGCTTTATTAGTCCATAGAAGAGTTGAGTGATCAACACCTTATCAACCAACTTACTCCTATGGTATATTTATAAATATTAGGGTGTATTCTCCAAACTTCTCACTTGAGTAACATTCTGAATGAATGGAAGCAGTAAGTCAACTAAAAGAATTCTTGAAAAATAATATGAACTTTGACTAATTCATCAGAAAATTATCATTTTTTAAAGAGAAAATGTTTAAACCAATTATCTTAACAAAAGGAAACTCAGACCTCATATGATATATCCATATGAAAACTTAATAATTATAAAAAATAGTGCTCACAGAGACTTGTAAATAGCAAGGGAAACTTATAGGAAGTTTTCAGTGATACTATTCTTTCCACAGCAAGATTTCAAATATATAGAAGTATTGTTTAAAGTGTGTAAAGGAAACACATAGACATATTCACAGAATTTGTTTGCATCCATTAAGTAAAAATTAAGTAGAGTTTCCATTTATGCCTTTTAATACTTTTTAAATTTTATATCAGTAGCACATATTACTTACATAATTAAGGAAAAATCATATTTTTAAAGATAACTCCTATTACAATGAAATGCTTTTTCCAGCTAAAATAACCACCTCATAATTTATGTGCATTTATTGCCCTATAACAAGGGTCATAGGACTTAAAGATCTGTAAAGGTCCAGATAGTAAATATAATAAACCTTGCAGGTCAAAGGGGAAATTAAGGACACTGTACAGACGCTCTATAAAAACAAGAAAGAGAAATATCTAGAAGATTTTCGTGGAATTCAAAATACAATATCATTAATTGGCTACACTTTTTGGTAATACAGGTCTACAAATGGAAAGGCTGGAACTCTTTTTTGATAGTATATTAACATTTTGTTTAATTGTGGATCAAAGTGAGCATTCCCTTTCAGCAGGATATACCGCACGTGCTCATGTTGATGCTGATCTGTAATGAGCTTTTATTTATTTCATCTTTCAAAATGACTCTTCACACAGACAGGTGACACATGTGGTACTTGAAATGCTGTCATTATCACGGCTTCGCTGCGATTTATAGTGCGCCAAGCAGTGAGCGCCACATATGATCTCAGTTGCAACGATAGCCCCGTGCCTTTGTAGCACGAAGACCTCCGCAGACAGTACGTGGATGAATGGCATGGCTGTGTGCCAATAAAACTTTATTTATGCAACGCTAAAATGTGAATTTTAAATAATTGTATCAAAAGTATTATCCTGCTTTGGATTTTTTCAAGTGTTTAAATACATGAAAACTTAACGTTTTTCAACTAAAATATCCTACCAAAGATAGCAGACACATTTTCAGCTGGTAGAAAATAAGAGTAATTGATGCCAGCCATAATAAATCAATGAACTGATGTTTTGTGACTCCTGCTCTGGAAGCAGGCAAACATCTCTTGCAAACTTGGCTCAGTGGTCATCTTTGATATCACTGGCTGTATTCATATGCTCCTTTGAAAAGAATTAGAAAACTCTATGTAGAATGATGTCTCTTACTTCTCGAAAAATTATTTTTTTCACAAGCAAAAAGCTACAAACCAGATATTGGAAAATATTAAAGAGTGATTCTGAATACATGCTTATAGAATCAGAAAATCAAGGTTCATCTATCCAGAATGTGTTATATATTTCAGACCTCTAGGTATTGTTTTATGGGAATTCTAGGCTATTAGGAGCTGGGATGAACAAATCCATTGGAATAAACTTCTAAGAAATATTGTCAAATATTTAGTCTTATAAAGAAAAGAACAAGTCTATTCGTTTCATCTCCTTATTTTAAGTTTACATGTTTTTCTCCCCTTATTGGTTACCTGAGATCTTAGCAGAACAAAAAATGTATCTGAAGGTTTGGTAACAGTTTTAGCAGGAAAATATTTGATAGTGTCTTAAAGAAGCTGAAGTATGTTAAAGTTAATTAACCGCTCACTTTGCATAACTTTGTTGCAAAGTTCTTTCCTTCAAAAATGATAAACCATTCATAATATAATAATATACAGACTTCCAGCCCCATGATATTTCCAAAATCACACTTTTGACAGCTAGAGTTTAAGAAGTTGTTTCAGGCTAAGAAAGGAAAACAAAAGAAACTGTTTCAGATAAGCAATGTATGTTAGCATTTAGAAAAAAGATTTCATTTACATGAGAAACCCAAAGTACAAATAATTTGAAGAACAAAACAAAAGAGAAAATCAGGAGATGGATCTTTTGCAAATGGAAAGGAGATCAAGAAATGGAGAGAAGAGTAGGAAGAGAAGGAGGAAATAAAATACTTGAAATGTGTTATCTATATGTACTAATTTCCCACAGTGAATGTAATAATTGTATACCTTAAAGACATACTAATAAAAATAAAAAGCAAAAAGGAATGTTCTAGAGTTTCCTCCATAATAATTTATGTATACAATTTGCTTCTGTTCACTAACTTATGAGATGAAAATTTCTTCAAGAAAGGAAACTATTTTGAAAAGTGATTTTGTGCCTGATAAAAGGGTGCATTGTTCTTGTGAAAATGAATCAGTGCTTCTTCAGGGAATTCCTATATGTGACTTTTACCATGGGAATGTTTTTGAATCAGTTTGGAGAGAGAGGGGACCCAAGCGATCAGTTTGGAGAAGTCCCAGGGTAAGTCTCAGCAAAGAAGACCAGGGGAACCAAACCTTCTAAATGTCTAACTTGCTAGATAGGGATATGGATTCATACGTGCAAAGTAGAGAATGCACAAATCAAAGTTCTCTCAAATTTCTTTTTTAACTTATAAGTGATTCAAATTACTTTTTAAAAATTGTAAGTGATTCCTGAAGTATAGTCCAAAATGCCTTTGTGCTTGTTAAAATTCAGATTTGCAGACCTGCCCCACATTTACGGAATCAGAATCACTGCACTGTGTCAAAAAATCAATATTTTAAAACCATCTAGACAGGCATATGTTCGAATATGTTGAAAAGTTCACTTCCAAGGTATATGATTGCATCCTTCCGTTTCAACTGTGGAAAGTTCACCAAGCATCCAAGAGACCTTATTATGGTTCAGGAATCTATATACCAGGAAACAGTACTTATAATAGTACCTCAAAATTCACACTGTTTTGAAGAAATGCTGGGACAGTAGATACTATAATGTAGAGTAAAAAATGTGATTCCCACAAATTTGAGTTGCTATGAAAATATTAAAAAAAGTAAAGCGAGCCTAATGTCCAAAGTAAAAAACCTATTTTTCTACTGGGATATTGTAATTTACTTCTTTTAAAAATCATTTTCTAGGCAGCTAGTCTGGATCATAATTTTTTAGACATGATTAAAATTTTTTAATTTCTAAAATTAACCTCACATTGTTTCTAAAAAAGTATCTGCGAACCACTTACATTCAAATTATCTGGATGGAAAGAAGTCCAATCTTTGAAGATTTAATCCATTCTAAGCTGTTCTCCATGAATTTTTGTTACCAGAAAGCCTGGGATGGAAGAACTTCAACCCTCACACTTTTATGCTTAACTGGGTCCAGACCAATAATGCATAAAGAAAATTTCCTCTCATTTTGTATGCAATTCATTTGTGTGCCTTTGAGGTTAAGGAGAATGAAGCACAGTAGAAACTTTTAAGTTATCCTGATTTAAATAATAGCCGTGGTAACTCAGAGGTTTAGCTGAATCTGCCTTAGATCCAGAGAATACCTTTCTAGCTGTGCATCCCAGAGTAATTTACACAACTAGATTTCTCTCCACTTATTTCTGCTATTCCACATTTAGTTACACACTGGATTCATACACACATATACACCTGTATGTCTACATATGCACACAAATAGTCATATGTAATTATGTTTGTTTTGCAATACCATGAAAAGTAAATAAAATAACGCATATAAAGTGATTAACACTGCACCTGGTCCACTGCAGGTGCTCAACGATCACTGAGGGTAGGGATGAGAACAGAGAAGGTACAAGTATGAGGATGAAGGAGTTGAGTTAAGAAAAAACAGAACTCAAAATTGAGATAGGAAGTTCAAAAAAAATTGGCTCACTGCTAATACCTTCGGTTGCCTTGTGTGTGTTTCTTTTGTAGTTAGCTAGAACTTTATTTCTGTGCTATGTGATACCCTGCACATGCCAGCTTCTCAGTGACTGAGTGAATATCATTAGACTGAGCACAATACCAAGTAACACAGAAAGGTTATTAGTATTTCATCTCAACTCTGAAAATGTCAAGCCATATCGGGCTGGTGAATTGTGATAGGAAACCCATTTCAGTTATCATTTGATAACGAAGGGAAGCAATGTGCAATCTACAAGGAGGAGGGAAACCCAGAGCGAGCAGAGTCCAGAGTTTCCTACATTTCTAGCCTCATTAAAATATGCAGATTGTATCATTAGGCAATAGTTTCTTGGCAGAGATTTCTCCTGGAGTTCAGTTACCAGCACATGTTTGGCACTTGTTATTACAATGAGCTAAATCATAGCTATAGTCTTCTATGTGAAAACAAACACAAAAGGAAGAGGTAGCAGAAGCAGCTTTTGCAGGATCTGTTTTCATTTGGGGATGCCTTTATTCCTCCACAGGTAGGAGTCTGTTTTTTTAAAAAGAGAAAGTAATGCCACTGATACTTTTTGGTTTGTTCCTCCAGCAACATGCAAAAATGATATATTGCAACCTACTATTTTTTAAGGTTTTGTTCTTCCAAGCTTGGATTCATGCTATAATGTACTCAACAAAATAATACACATTACACCTGGACTTAATTCAGCATGATCGTTAAGAGAGGCTGTGGAATTGAAAAGCAGTAATTTTAAAGACCTTCCCTAACTAACCTTTAACTTCTGTCTGGGTAAGAAGCATATTCGTGTTCATCTCAACTTCTTCCTTCTTTTATGTCTTCCCTCTTTATTTTCATTTATCTTTTCTCCCTCTCTTTTCCTTCCTTTTCTTTGCTCTTTTCCCCCCTTCCATTTATCTACCTGTCGATTCCTCCCCTCACTCACCCACCTCCACTCATCCATCTCTGCCTACTTCTGTGTGTGTGTGTGTGCCTGCAATGTGGATGGAAAATGAAGAGACACCTGTAAAATATCTTACTAAAAAGTATACTAAAACCTTACCAGCGAACACTTCTGACATGAAGGTCCACTTCTATAAAACTGGCAGGCAGATAGGAGTATGGAGGCTAATAAGGTGATGACTTGGTAAAGTCTTTCTTGATTACCAATATTTAATAGTGCAGTAATCTGAGTGTGAATAAACAATAGATACCAACTATTAATACCTTTGCAGGCAAATATATTTAGTTTTTTTTTTTTTCCTGTTAGTGGATCTCTAAGTATGGCTGGACAACCTGGGGAGGTTTCTGAGCTCAGGGTTTTCTTCGTACTGGCACTGACACGATTGTCCCTTTCTCTGTGTTGGCATCGATGGTGCCAAAGCACTAGAGCAGAGGCACTGGTACCTTGGTGTGAGTTAAGGCCGTGGCCCTTCGCTGTGTTAGGATTTATGGTAATTTTTGCCATCATTCACTCACAGGGAAGACAATGCTAGTTTAATTGAATACTTTAGGAGGCAGGCAAAATGTATATTGGCCTTAGAGTCTATTTTTTA
The DNA here is from genome assembly GCF_034190915.1 of Cavia porcellus. Taxonomy (NCBI): domain Eukaryota; kingdom Metazoa; phylum Chordata; class Mammalia; order Rodentia; family Caviidae; genus Cavia; species Cavia porcellus. The sequence continues at coordinate 21,818,760 of NW_026947502.1, read as the reverse complement.
AAATATTAAGCATGAGGAAATGCGAAGTTAGTAATGAAGTATTTTAGTCTGGAAGAGAACATAAGATGGTTGTCTTGGTGGAAAGCATTTGTGAGAGTTGAGGGTTTTTTTCTTTTTCTTTTTTTTAGACAGGGTTTGCTGTGCAGCCAAGGCTGGCCATGACCTCAAATCCATCCTAGTCCCTCAGCCAACAAAGTGCTGGGATTAGAGGGATGTGCTACCATGTCCAACTGGTAGATTTTTAAAATGCAAGATAAATTTTACTCTACATACTTAGAGACAACGATGGCCATCCAGGTTTGAGTGTTTAACAGACATTCTCTGGAAGATAAATGAAGTGACTGAACCACTTCAAGTAAATCACTCATATTAACATGATTGCCTTTAATAAAATTGAACTTTAGAGCAAAAATGTGCATTGTGCAACATTTGAATTCACCACCATGAGCACCAGAGCTTTCTGATATTTCCCATGTTTTGGTCCACTTGATGAAGATAATTACAAATGTGGTGCTTTTTGACATTTTATGATGAAATATGCTAATAAGTAGAAGACTTGTGTATCTTAGTGAACCGATATTTTCCCAATGACCAAGTAGTGGTGTAAAACAAGTTCTAGATAAGGCTCATTTCAATAGCAAGAAAGGTCAATGGATTTTAATGAATGTCCAAAATGCTCAGTGGTATGGTTTCAAAATAATCCCCCACACAGTAAATAATCTGTGAGGAACTACTATATATTTGCCAAAATTCAAGGACAAACACCTGTAACACTTAAAATTGCTCATATTCATTTCTGTTTTCTATCTGTAAATCTGTGTGAGGGCAAATTTGCTTCACAAATGTCAGCAACACCACATAGTTCTACTAAGTAAGATACGAAAAATACTTGGCAAGAATAGAATGATACTATTTTATTTAATTCTTTAAAAAACTGAATATTTTTTCATATAATGTTATTTACATTAATGTGTAACAAGTTGATTGGTATTCTAAAATAAATGAAGGAAGGAACATTTTAATTTTTCTCAGTTTTAATTTTTAATACAGCAAACAATGACAGATACACACTAATGAAATCTTATTGGATCAGTGATTTTTAAGAGAATAAGGTACCTGGGAACCTGGATCTTGAGAAATGTTCTAGGTACAAGAAACATGCTATTTATCTCATTGTTTGGTAGTCTATGTATTTGATCAATTTAGGTAATTTTTGTTACTTGTAATAGATGTTTCCATATATATTTAATCATAAGGTAAGCTCTTCTCAATGGAATTATTTCCTAGAAAACAGATGTTTTATATATAGCTTTGTAGTTTTATGGTGTGCTAATAATTACTTTTCACAAACTATCATTCTTGAAGAAGGATTAAACATCTCAAATTATCTAGGTTTACAAACTTTTCATGTCCACTACTAAATTGGAATCAATACAGGAAAAAAGAGGGGAAGAAAGTTTAAAATAAAAACGATGTAATTTTTTCATTTTTCTAGAATTTTGACAGCTCTTACATAAACATGTCAGTATCTCTTTTAAATAACATTTAAAAACAATATAATAAGTACTTACTGCAAAGATAAATATTTTCTCATTGCATACATAAAAGTAGAATTGTAGTGGGTTCCTGTGCTTAGGATAAAATTGACAGTGAACATGAATTAATTAATCACTCTGTTTCAAGATGTATAATCTGAAGCAAAAATGAAAACTCTTCATTAGTTCAAAGCATTGATGTTGAATATGAATGTCAACCAAACTATAATATCTCATGAAATTTGCACTGCAGTTTACACAAGTGGATGATATAGGAAGAAATTTGTATAACTATACTAATAAAGTTTATAAGTAATTTTTTGAAATTTTTGTCTATATTTCAAGGTTTTCATAATGGATTGGTCAACATATTTTTATTTTTAATATCTCACTATTTGTTTAATGGGGTGCAGTTTTTAGAGAGCATTTTAGATTCAGGATAAATAAGATTTGTAATGTTATAAATCATGCTCAGGAAATGGTTTTATAAATGGAGAACTGAACACGAAAGAGTTGGAGGACCTGCTTACCTTTGCATGTCACTGGGATTAGAGGCTTGGCTCCCTGGAAAGCTGAAGACAATTGTTTTCCCTAGGTGGAGATTTGTTAAGTGTTACCTACTATCCAGAGACTCTTCTCAGAGGCGCAGAACCACAAAACATCAACTCCCAGGACCAGCGCTTTTTGGGTCCCATTGGTATGGTTAGCACCTAGCCGTGCTGACGCTGCAATCCAGTCGGTTACAGTCTCCTTGCTCTAACCTCCGCTGTGCACTGCCTCTTCCAATTAACACTAATGCATCTAACATGTGCTTTATCTTGCTGTCAATATACAGGCATTTCTATCACAAAGGTTATTAAATTGGAAATCAGAAGCCGCTCTTTTCAAATCCTCAAAGCATAACATATAACTATAAATGTACAACTGAAAAAGCTTTTTCAAATCCACTCAATTAGGGTGAATGCCCATGAAGAAGAAAGTTACATGAAGTTGAAATTGCCAGGTCAACACCCATGATTAAGAGTTACTTCTCCTCATGTGCATAACTAGTAAAAAATAAAATGAAATGGAAGTATCATTAGCAATATTAACACTAACAGTGACTTTGTCAATAATTTGAATGCATGGACATTTATATCTTGACACGATAAAACCTAAAAGGCAGTTACTGCTCATAGCAATAATCTTATGTAGGTCTACTGCACAAAATCAACCATACAAATATTAAAGTTTTTGGGGAGAAAATAATAAATACATGGAGAGGGAAAGATGGCAAATGTTAACACATAGGATAGTGTTGCCATTGAAGAACTGCAAAGCATTCAGGCTTTTCTCTTTTAAGTTATTGTGTTTCTTTTTAGGCTTTCAATTCCCACCCCAATTTGTTTATTGTCCAGTCAGGAACTGGGAAAGTTATTAAATTCCTCAAGGTCAGATAGAAAGTCATGGCGATGCTTAGGAAAGGGGCTTATATATTCCTGCATCTCGGGAAGGTCCTATTGCTTCTTGCAGTGAATGGACCCGTGTGGAATGATAGAATGCTCTTAAGCAAATTCCAATTATGGTTTATTAACTCAACACGTAGCATTTATCTTACTGTTTCCAAAAATAGCAGAACCAATTAAACTGTCTGTTTAGCCTGACAATTTTTTTCAAACTTTTTACATTTTTCTTGAGATAAAAGCTTTATAAAAAGGTAAATGGAACATTATAGATATGAGGAGACAGGAATAAGTCATCGCTTTGCACCTTACTGCTTCCACCATCCTCTTTCTCCATCAATATATGGTTACCAAGGAGGACCTTTGTGTTTCTGCACTGAGAGGCTAACATCCTCAGTGTAGAGAGCGAGTCTAGTTTGAGCATGACAAATAGTAGTGAAAATTAGTTATTTAGGACACTTGTTAATTTGTAATAAAAGCCCACCAAATTCTAGTGTTCCACTGTCAAACCAAGATTAAGCAATTGCAGAAAAAAAAAAAAAAACACAGCAGGCTTGTAAAGGGGCAGGTTTAAAGACAGTATTTTACTTTAAACACCTCATACAATTTCCAGAGGTACAATTTCAGAAAATATGATGTGGGGAAAAACCTTTGAGGGAACTTAACTTCTGGTACGATTCCACCGGGGTTCTCATTTATTACTAATGCATTCAAGAAACATATGCCTAAATGAGGGTCAGAGAGAGACGGAATTAGAATTTCTGTACTGAATGACTTCAGAGGGAAAAAAAATGCAGCACATGTCCTTTCCAGAGGTTACAGGGAGAATAGTAATATATGTGCTTCTCCTATGAATTTAGATGGATCCCCATCAATATCTAGAATCTACAAATGGTCTCAAGAGCAAAAGAAAGGTGAGCAATCGGGGACCTCAGCTCCATTTTACTCTGGGTGGAGTTACATATGCAGAAGAGATTTTCTGCAATCCAGCTGCAGAGAAAGAAAAGGATTTACCATTCCCCACAGCGCCAGGCTCAATCCGCAGCCTCCTGACACTCCATCTAGTTCCTTTCCACTACACTGCAGTGCTGTGAATTGGAGATTACTTTTTCTCCTCTAGATTTTCAACATAAAACCTCTCTTGACTCTCTCTGTGTTATAGGTACCATACTGTTGTGTCTATCAGCACACTCCTACCTGTCTAACGAGAGCTGTGGGAATGTCACAGAACTCATTCATGCTATATAATCTGCCACGTGGTTCTGTTGAATGTGTAAGTTAATTATTTGACATCTCTAAGAGGTGACAACTATCTTGGCATAATACAATTACAATTATCTTATCAAATCTAATACTCTATACTGAGTTTTTTTAAAAAAATAATGGAAACTGTAAGTTGAATTCTTAATGTATCTTTCTTTACTTTTATTCTTAGAATTTGTTATTGTATTTTATTTCATAGCTCTTTTTTTTTTTTTTTTGGTAATGGGATCAAACTTATGACCTTGCACTTGACAGGCAGGTGCTTATGCCACTGAGCTAAATTCCTGGCCCTTATATCTCTTTTAAAACTACTACAGTTTCATGCATCTTTTAAAATAAAGAGACGTCTATTACACAGGAATAACTGGGAAAAAACAAAACATGACTGTGTTTATAAATATAAGTCATGAGTATGTTCATCTGTCTCAATGTGGACAACATCTCAAGGAAGGAGTCTCATAAATGTGCAAAGTTGGGAAGCAAGGTCTTGCTGTTAACTTGGTAGTACGAATATCATCATAATGTAAAACATATACGTGGGGATCTTCAGGCAAGAAACCACAGTCTTGCTGATCTGGGATAACAGAGTTTTAAAATCTTTTTCCATTGTTTGACAGATGAGAAAAGTAAGGCCCTGGGATTCTCAAGGACATGTTCAAAATTTCCTTACCTACTGAGCAGTGGCACAGAGAGAACACAGACTCCTTTGTCTATCAGTCAGTTATACTTTCCTCAAAGTTCCATTACTAAGCCGCTGAAACCTTCACACCTGGTGGACTGTCTTCAACACCGTTCTACAGAGTATTTTATGAGAATTTATTGTTTCTAAATTTTACAGAAGGATCCTTTTTTAAATCGTAAATGGCTATCTAGCTCTTGTTGCTGCTATGAGCTCCCCTACTGGGACTGATGTGGAATTTATGATGTCATCTCAAGGTGTTAGTAGAGCCTTTTTCAGATTAATGAGAAAAGCCAAGTCTTCAAGTTGTCATTCGTGGGAGGCACCCTTATTCCTAGGGCTATGTCCTTATCAGTTTTGCCGGAAGACATTACAGTTACAGTGGGTCCTCAAAACCTACAATCGAGGGAGAACATTTTTTCACTGAAGTGAAAAGCAAACATAAAAATGTAATCCAAACGACTGAAAATAGATACAGAGTCAAAGAGAACACCCCCCTCCCCCAAACAAGGACCTATATACTGTTCTAAAGTCCTGAATGTAACATAACACAGAGTTTCAGAATCCTGCTAGAATCTTAGGGCACTATTAATGTATTTGAAAGGACAATATTGATCTTTAAATACATTATAGCCACAATAAAATAAGCAGTTATATGTGTCCACTATTAATAAATAAAACTTATGAGTCTAGATCTAGTAAAGAAATTTGTCTTGATCATCACCTATTACTAAAAAACCTATTATTACTGGATTATTAAAGTTCCATCATAGTAGAAAACTTGAATATGCCTTAGGCTCCAAGCCATGTAGAAAGTTCAGTATCCAGAAATGATTGGCACAGGTGATCATTTCCCAGGACACTGGAGCTCACTGATCACTGCAATATTTTACTATGGATAGATCTTAGTAAAACTTCTTTACAGGTTGAAACTTCTTCAACTTATAAAGATTCTTTAGTTAAACTCAATCACATTTGGAAAATAAGTATGTATACACAAAAGTATAAAGAAATATTATGAACAGTACAAATGTGATAAATTTAAAAAACAATCATAAAACCAAAAACATTTGCAATATTTTTAAAATAAAAGCTGAAGAAATTCTTTAGGAGCATAAACAAGAATTCTGGTGTGATAGCTACCCAGCTTTCATTATTTATAAATCACACACACACACACACACACACACACACACACAAATATATATATATATATATATATATATATATATATATATATACAAAATTTAGTTCTTAAGTGCTAATAAAAATAAATGATATCTAAAATATAAAATGACAAGGATGAAATAAAAGCCTTACTGGGAATCAGAAAAGTGTCTCTGAAGTAATTCCTTAATGGTAAATGACTCATTAAATCAAATATATGCATCATAAACCTTGTAAGCACTTTAGAAACTGTGGCCCCAATTAAAAGGTTATATACAAAAACAAACATTCCAGAAAAATGCTGGAAAGTCATAATTTACTATAACAGACATCCATACTTGTATCTAATATATTGTATTTTAGTCTCACATTTAGAAAATTGATTTATAACATTAATTTAATCTTTACTTGGGAAAATAACAAATGCTTATCATAATAAGAATATAATTAAAAACAGTCTTGCAAAGTGTCTCTGTATTGTACTTTACAAGATAGCATTTCTGCACTGAAAAATATGTTTTTTGAGTAACAATCAAACATGTTTATTAAAACCTAATTACCCAGACATGAAAATGTGTGTTTTGATGCAGAATTAAGACTAATCTCTAGTTTGATGATCATCCTTTCTGCCTAACTTCAAATTAAAAAATGAAAAACACAAACTTCTACTTTTTATCTGTTGTTGAGATTAAACAGCTCTGGTGGAGTATCTGAGAGAATAATTTTATTAGGATATTAGGATAAAGTTCTGTAAATCTAAAAGCATTATCATCTGTAAGACAGAAAAATAGAAAGCCAACATTTAAATATATTTAGTTATGCATCATTTAGGAGGGCAGAGGCATTTACAAGTGGCATCATGTGAATATCTCCAAAACAGACCACTCAGTGGAGTAAAACAGAAGAATTCTCTGTCAGAAGTCACAAGTCATAGTTTGCTTGTTCTTCTTATACACTTCAACTCTTAAAACTGCTGAATTATTTGAATAGTAGCTCCTCAAAGCTGCATGCGTATAACGCATATTTCATTTGTGCATCAATGTGCAGTTTATATAAATTGCCAAAGTGGGAAAATGACCCCAGAGAAATATTTATCTGTATCTAATGGTTGATTCCATGCAAAAGACAGAAATGCTATGTGTTTTAGAAGATAGGATTAAACATAACTTTGCCAAGTATTTTTATGTGTGCTGCAGATTTTTTCTTCTAATAATAATGAAAAACATGAATGATACTTTGGTAGGTAAAATATTGTATCTATCAAAATACATGTCGATGTATTAGAAAGCCTCATTTCAGTCAAATTTTCAATGCATGATGGACTGTTTCCTAACACATTTTATTTTTCATCTTTTCCTCATTTCTAATATTGTACAGTTTGTCTTGCACTTAATTCTTAGATGAGTGTGGATACATACCCTAATGTTACTAGAGTAGTATCCTAGAATATTACTCTAATTTTTGAAAATTCTACAAACTCTGGAGACTCTATTCGTACTGAGTGATATATGACTCCAAAAACTCTTTTCTAATGGAACAGGAACAGAATAGATTCCAGTTTGTGAGTTCACATTTCAAATGAAGATTCTGGACATATTCTAGATACAATATTTGATTAAATATTTAATTAACTATGAAGTCAATCTTTTAGTAACCATATTATATGAGATGTACCCCTATATAAATCACGGAGGGACAAAAGAATAACCTACCACATAAAATTTTATTGATTCAGTATCATCATGTTCTATAAAATATGTTCTTATCTTCATCATAATTCCACATTTTCACTATGACAAGTATAAAAAAGGAATACATCTTCCTATGTCATGGAATTCAGAAGGGATACTAAAAGGGGCACTTTCAAAGTCATCTTTGAAGAACTTCTCAAAAAAATATCATATGATCACATCCCCCTACCCCAGTTTAAAAAAGAATGGCAATAATTTATGTTATCTGAATTTTTAAGTAAATATTATTGATGGTGAACATAGCTTTAGGGATCAAGTTACTGAAATTACTACTGAATTCAAAGTTAGGATTCATGTTCTCAAAACTGTTTGGACAACCTGTGTTTGTGTGCTGCTAGCTTCTTTACAGAATGCAGCACACAGATAAAACCAGCGCGTGCCCTAAGTGTGAGGCAAATAAGTGACTCATTGAGCATTTGAGACCTCTGTGTATCTTCGTATATGGTCAAGGAAGATGGGGAGCTTTTGCTGAAATGAGAAACTCTTACTGACTACTTATGAACTAAGCCAGAATGTGACCAAAACCTGAGAATTACTATGAAGGAAATAAAGACATAATTACAAGTAAAAATAATTTCCCATTAAAGACAGTTTGCTCAACCAATACATTTATGAATGAAAATTCAAATTTCTACCTGAAAGAAATAATAAAAGTATATTTTTAGTTATCAGCAAAAAACATGTCATCTGAAAGATATCATATAGTGCATAGTAACAATGTGTATTATAATTAATATAAATGAGATGCCTAAGAAATAATACTTGTCCCTTCTTATGTACTGAGTCATAGGTGGGTCATTCAATTTAAGCTTATATGATGGGTATCAGATACCACGGGACTATGAGGTTGAATACAGATCCTCCAAAAACCTACTGAACTTAACACAGGGTAACTGTGGTGTGGAGACACAGGTGGGGAGGATGGTTCATGCGATGATGGGAAGACCTACAGTAGAGGAATCGGGGGATGTTCCAGAAATGTCAGACTAACCTTAGGGCTATTTCAGAGCCCAATTGGCCAAAGGGAAACAAACTGGGTTGGTGAGCACTGGCTTTATCTCATCCTCAAAGGTAATTTAATGATCTCAAATTGTGGAAAGTATAGCATATGACCCAATGGGGTTAAGATCAGAAAGCAGTGACCATTAGAACATTTTCATGAAATATCATATTTAGATATGTATCAGTAAGAATCAGAATCTTGCATTAGGTCATGCACTATAGATTTTCACACAGTCTGGATTAGGACAAATTCTGATAGTTCCAGCCTTGCCAGAAGCTCTGTGGCTTGGGGTGTGTTCCTCATGCATGTTGAGGAAGCCTCATTTGTCAGATCACAATAACAGTGTTACGGGGTGATTGTGAGTCCAGGTCAGCTTGTGGAGACTGCAGAAAAAAATGTGCTTCCTGAAAAGCAGGTGTTTGGCTCCCAATCTGTCTTTACATTACCCCTTTCCTTTAGTGAATAAGAGATACTGCCTCAGAGAATGTGAGCTATTTTTTTAACTGAACAAAAGAAGATACATTTACCTGTAATAATTTCTCAGGGTTTCAGCCCTCGGCCACATGAAATTAACCATGTTTAAAAGCTTAACTTATCAAGGAAGTAAACATTCACCAAGTTAAACAGCTGGATATGTGTTAGCACCTAAGATTGAATGTGCAAAAAAGCTGTACTTGGACCGGATATCAGAGCAGTTGCCCGTGAAAGCAACTGTAACTTAAGCATCTCTGATAAAGTGTGAGTATGAAAACTGAAGAGTCACAAGCTTTTGGGGTGGGAGAGAGACGATTAAAAACTTTCCTATTGGAATACACACCAGCGTCACATGGTGAGCATAAGACACTTTCTTGGAAAAATTATGGATCATATACTCGATTCAACTGTATATCTAAGCATACTGATTACAGAATTAAAATTGAATATTTCAGCACATTTCTCATAAATGCATGTTCTGTGTTTTTCAGAGAGTTTACTTGGAGAAAAATGAGTCTCCCGTTAATACTAATAAAAAGGATCTGAAAGCAGAAACAGCTTTTCCAATTTTTCCCTACAAGAGTGATTTTCATAAGCTCCTATAAAGCTTGTTGTGAAGGAGCACGGGTCAGCCTTAGTCTCTGCAGAACAAGTTTATAAAGTTTTTGATCTTCTTCGACAAGGGGGGAACACTTATGGCTCCTTACCTTTAATGTTATAAATGAAAATGGGTCTAACTCAAAAGGCTTCAATGAGTAATACTGGGTAACAAGAAACAAAGAATGCCTAATACAATATTTGTAGTGCAAATGCACATCAGCAATTCATCACTGAGGGATTTTATTTATTCTCCCTTTCCTGCTATAAAAACTGTATATCCAGATAGATGATTAGATTACAACAGATGTTAACTTCTTTATTACTCACATGTAGAAAGAGGAGACATACTTGTCAAAACTATGCTCCTCAGTAATATGAGGTTGGAGATAGTATTAGGCTTCCCTCTATAACACTGAATTGGTCCCTTTACAGGCAGCAGGGGAGAGCAAAGAAAACAACGCACATTCTTAGTCTCTGTGGCACTTTTTCTTTAGATCACAGGTACTTTTCTTCAAGGTTGGAACACTGTAGTCATTTCTGATAAGCAGGTCTCCCAAGAAAAAGTATTTTCCTGAGTCAGCAGTTAAATCTGACACATGCAATGAAGATAAAAAACAATTGCCACAAAATCCCCTGGAGCAGTCTGGGCTCGCACGTAGCCAGCACAGAATTAGAGCATCTTACTGGGATTTTATACACAGTCTTCTTCATTCTGCCATTCTGTCAGTGAGATTCAAACTCAGAACTCCCACGAGCCTGACCAGTTTGCTACCAACACAATTAACATTCTAGATGACACTTTTTTTTTTGTCTTCTAGGAAATGGAGTTCTTTGATCTTTTAATAATCAAAAAAGAACCAAACAACTAAGACTCCTGAGAAGTTTAAATAAAACCATGGCTGAAATTAAACGTCTTTTTTAAAACCCAGAAATACATACATTGTGCTGAAAGGACATTGGTTGCTTTTGAACTCAAGACACTAAGTTGAAATAAATTCAAAGATTGTCTAACAAAAGAAGTCTATAGTAACATAACCTATGAGTGAAATTCTGATCGTGCTATTTGCCATTATTACATTAGACATTACTTTCTATTAATCTGACTTATGTTTTCTTTATTTATAAAACAGATAAAAAAGAGATTGCATGACTTACTAAGGTAAAATTGCTCATGAAAATAGTTTAGCAAGGTACTTAGTAAGTGCCATACATTAGCTATTACTATCAGCAGTCATGCATATGTGGGTTATATTGACTTGTGGCAGAAATAGTACACAGCAGAAAACTATCATGCAAAGTTTGAGTCTCAGAACCCATGTTTTGTAAACATGGAACTGATAACATGGTATGCTTTTATAAAATTCATATAAGCATGAAAGAGTTGCACCTTATGACATAGAAAAAGAAACTAAAACATCCAGTATCCACTCCAGTGTTGCAACTAGCAAGTTTTATGCGTTGGGTTGGTTGGGGATTCTGTAGCACTCATAACAGTCATCATTTACTTTAATGCCTTGTAGATTGTATTAGTCAGAAGAAAATTGAGGGAAGGAGTTTATATGTGCTTGTGCACATGTAGGAACTTGAGCCTATTGGCTCTGAAAGTTTTTGGTCATATCTATCTCTCAAGGACTTACTGCTTCTCTGCCATGCAACCCATTCGCATCTCTATTTTACAAACATGTTTTTCACAACCATTAATGCCTTGCATCTGTTAAGCTTAAGTTAATCTTTAGTATAATGTAAAACACTACATGACCAACTGGTAGCAGCAAGTATTTGAAATTATTAGGAATACTAACTTCTACTTGAAACAAATTCGAATGGTATTTGCAAAAATGGATTAATCTATACCTTAGGTTTGTAATACTTTTGCTCATGTTTTATTCCATATGTGTATTTCTCTTACATAGATCCTCGCCGGCTGATTTAGTTATACTCTATGTAAGAAATAATTATGGTGTGCACTTAGACAAATATGCAATTTTGTAAATAAAATATTTGCTGAATGGTCATCTATGGAGATATGATACTGAATCATCAGAGTTCAGAGCAGCACAATAGCTCTAGTAAACATTAACCATCTATGAAAGGGTGCTTCCTACACTTTGAGGATAAAAGAAACTGCACTGTATTAGAATAGTTTGAGGTGCACAATGCCCACAATCCTTAAGTGATGAATTTGTAGAAAAAAGGAGGTTAAAATAAAAGGAGCCCCCTGTAACCCCAGCCCTGAGGCAAATGAAGTAGACAGTTACCCAATAGATATCCAGGAGATTTTTTTTTAAAAGCACGTTTTTCAGTGGTGTAGGAAAACTGACATTGTCTTTGTTAGCGTTTTACAGAGGCATTTATTTTTAGTTATACAGCTGAAACTCTCCAGCCCAATGAACTGTGGCTGTCTGTGGTGTATTCAGCAGAAGAGGAAAAGAGACGCTTTGCCATTAGTTCTAAAAATATCGGTGACATGTCAGGGTCATCATCTCTATGTTAAGAACTATGGAGACTTAGAGAGGGATGAATTTACGTCTTTCACACTCAGCATCTTCAGTGCAAATAAAATTTTAAAAGGACTTTTCACAGTGTTTAAGCTGGATATACATCTCAATTTAGTATCTAAAAACAAGTACACCTATAACTCATGGTATGGATGGAATAGTGGTGGGAGATAGCTCATATGAGATCTCTGTTGGGGAGTAAAATTACCTTTAATTGATATAACCTTATTAAATCTGTCATATGTAACAATGCTATATATTGCACATGTAAGACATAAGCCTTATAGTATCATATAGGTATTAGATAACATCTTCAGAGATTGCAGTGCCTAATTAAGAGAGCTGTGGGGCAGAATTCCATGCTGAATCTGGCAGTAACTGGATTTGTAATTTAAGATCAGTCCCTTAACCAGTATGGACCTCATTTTTAAAGAGCATGCACAAAGCAAAAGGGGTATTGTGAGGGGAGTTAATGGGAATGAGTCTTTTTTTAAAGTACATTTTAAAATTTAAACATTCAAAGTATACATCCAGGATCTAGAGCTCCAAAGAGTTTAGGCAGCCCCACCCGCACTACCTTGCTGGTTTCAGTCCACATGGCATCTTTCATGGGCTGGCTTTGCTCACGAACTCCAGCTATTCCCAGCAGATGGTCCACATTCCTGCTATCTCCAAATTCCTGGAGTCTCTTCTATATCCTTGGCTTTGCCTTTATTGTCACAGTTTTCTGTGTCTCCTTCTCAGAGACACATTGCATATCCTCCCAACCCGTTCTATGAGCTCTGAGGAGAAGCTTGCATGCCTCATGGCTGTAGTATTTTGAATGCCTGAAAAACCAGCTGGCCATGAATGATGCCAAGGTCTTCTATCAGCTCCAGCACTGGCCAGGCCCTTTTGGCCCACAGTTGCAGAAGTCCCAGAGCACATGACGCTCTGATAGAGACTTTACCAGGTGGCCTTCAATGAAGGGTGCCCCAGACTTTTTGTTTAAAGCAAAGTCAGATAACTTTACACTTTTATGCCCAGGACACTTTCACAAATGGGGTCTTACCAATTTCTGAGATGTTCTCAAGGCACCTTTGCTATTGTTCTGTTATAAAATAATTTGCCTATCTAAAAAAATTTCCCTTTACTGGGGATTGAATATGGAGCTTTCATACCAAGCTACATATCCAGTTCTTTTTATTTTAATTTTTAATTTTATTTTGAAGGGGGCTGGGGATTTAGCTCAGTGGCATAAGCACCTGCCTTGCAAGCAGGCAGTCGTGAGCTGGATCCCTGGTACCGATAAAAAAGAAAAAGGCAAAAAAAATTATTTTGAGACAGGATCTTATAAGGCCAGGGGTTAAACTTGTAATCTTTCTACCTCATTTTCCCAGAGTGTTAGAATTACAGAGTGGGTCCCCATGGTACTAAATTTTTAGTGATCACATTCTCCTTAGCCTCAACTTCACACATATTCAGCTAACTTGCAAACACTTTAAATCATCTTTTGAGTATACTTTCCATTTCTCATTCTCATTGAAATCTGTTTGAAAACAGTTGGCAGTATTCATATCAAAATGCATGAATATGGTGCTACCTTGAAATTTCCTCCACCAGAGTAAACAATCCACCAGCCTTAAATCTAACTTCATATGAGGTCTTAAAATATAGATGAAATGTACATAATTTCTCTGTCAGGAATGACATACAGGACTGTCAGTTCCCTTTCCAGCAAAGACTTTAGCACACCCAAAACCTCATAGCTGTGGCCTTTCCTTTTGGCATACCTATCAGTATTCTGATCTTTTCATCTACCAGAATTGCCTGTCAAGCTCTTCTTACAGTCATGAAGCATAAAGTTCTCAAGTTTTTTTAATCTATTTTTAGCATATACCATAGTATTCTCCCTTTTGAAAGCTACATAATGTTCCACTATATGGATTCTAAAGTTTCTCTAGCTTGAATTTCCAAAATTTTTCAAATTTCTCCTGCAAACCAATTTCACAAGCTCCCGAGTCACATTATTAGGTATAGACACCCCACTATTGGTAACAATTTTCTGTATTAGTCACTTTCTGTCATTACCAAAAAATACCTGAAACTGCCAACTTAAAGAAGAGAGGTTTACTTTGGCTCATAGCTTTAGAGGGTTTAATTGACGCTTGGCTAGTTCCAAGATAGAAACCGTATGGTAGAAGGATTAGAGGAAAAAATCTGGTGAACCTCTGGCTGCCAGAAAGCACAGAAAAGGAAGCGAGAAACCAAAGATAAAAATACAATGTTCTAAGTCTTGCTTCCAGTGTCTCACCTTTATTGACCATGCCATACCTCATATCAGGAAATTTAGCTGTGAACTGAGCAACGAATCAATCTACTGATGAGTATAATACTTCCATGATCAAATCACCAGTAAAAGCACCACCTAAGAAGACATGAGATTTGAGGGGGCCATTTGATCTAAACTATAACAACCTCTAATGAACTAAAAGTAGCATCTCACCAGATATTTCTGTAACTATGTTCATAAAAGCAGTATTCATAATAGCCAGATGTCAAGGAAACCAAGTTTTCATCAAGGAATAAATGAGTAAAATAAATGTACCATATCCATAAAGTGGAACTTATTTAACTTTCAAACAGAAGAATATTCTGATATATGCTAGAAAATAGGTAAAACTTGAAAACTTTATGTTTAATGGCTGAGGACAACTTTATGCTCAGACAGACAGACAGACGAGAGATACTGCACCATTTATATGAGGTAACTAGAAAAAGTCATATTCATACAAACAGAAAGTACAGCAATAGTGGTTTGGAACTATAAGAAGGAGGAAATTTGGAATTATTGTTTAATGGGTACAGAATTTCAACTTTGGAACATGAAAAGAGTTTTGGAGATGAATGATAGTAATAATATCAGAATGAGAACACAGTTACTGTTACTGAGCTGTACATTTCAAAATAGTGATGATGGTATCTGTTACATATATCGTGCCACAATACAAAGACTTGACTCAAACTTGTAGTAGCTGGTCTTAAGGCAAACAACACTTCATAGCTGATAAGAAAAAAGACTCTGGAAATCCTTCCTTTAGATCCTGGCTTAAGCTTTTACTCACAGTGTGCTACAGTGGACCAGTTACTGAGGCTTCTTATATCTTCTTTTTCTCGTGCATCATTTAAGAATAATAACATCTTCTTTGTAGATTCATTGTAAGAATAAAGTGTATTGATATAGTAAAACATATCCAAGGAAATCTGATGGATAATGTTGCCTTTGTTATTATTAATGGTTTTACTACTGATAAAATTTTGCTGAGAAATTGTATATATATCAGCTTTATTATCTTGCATACAGCAATACAATCTTTTAACTAGATTGACATTTGAAACATAATTATATCCAAGAGGTTGACTATACTTAACCTAAGTAGGAAAGCTAGAATATTTTTGTTTTTGATGGTGAAAAATAATATTTTAAAATAATTTATAAGATTAAAAATATAAAAGGTTATTGTAGCAAACTTCTGTGATTCAAGAAACATCTCATAGCCTATGATAATCAGTAAAATGATACATCATGTATGAAAAATACAAGTTACTGTAAGTGTTCCTTTTTCTTCAGTGACTGTACTTGAAAATGTTTGCCATTGTTGTCATGTATATGGTTTAGTAAATATTTTCCTTGAAAGTTTCTTGGAAAATAACAACTCTTGCAATGATAGAAAGAATATTATAATAACTGACAGACAAATAGCTAACACAAATATTTGTTTACTTGACAGAAAAAAGCTTTGCCTTTTATTTTTAGGAGTATGTGATATAAAATAGGTTGTTTTCAAGGTTGCTCAAGAGTAGGTTCCCTCAAAAGCTCTTAAACATTTTGCATAAGTTTGCAGAGGCACCGAAAAACCTGTAAGGGGAGGACATAAACAAACCTGAATTACCTAAACCTTAGAAGCTATTATCTATGCAGTGTGATCCCATACCTTTCAGAGAATTTGGAACACTACTAAATGAATCACTTGCTAACAGAATTGAGGCTTCTTCCATATCTTTGCTTCACAAGTGGATTGCCAGAAATATCAAAGAAGAGAGAAGAGGGTCTTCCAAAATGGATCAAAGAGAAAAAGGAGAAAAAAGGCCATCGACATACTATTCACATTTTTGTCTAAGGTAATAATACCCTCCCTAAGATGACAACAATAAGTTCAAACCAAAACCGAAAATGGAAGAGGCGAACAGAGGTATCCTTACTTGTGTGCTAAGCTGTAGGAACATCATTCAACAGAGCAGCCTCAGTCAAACCACCGGGGTCCCGAGATGCTGCATGACTTATGAGTGTGGGCATTCCAATATCAGAGAATATATACCTTTAATATTATCTGCCTGTACCTGATGAACAGATGGCGTAAACTAAAATCAGCTTACCACAAATAATTACATGAAATGAAAATTAGATGGATGAAACCTAAAATTTGATGCTTTTTATATTAAATCAAAATTAGAAATAGATAAGCTCATTTATGTAGCTAATAAATTGAAAGCAGAACATCCATCTTGTGTAAAAAGAAATACTGTGAAATGGAAATTAATATCCTAGTGCATAAATGCTTTGAAACACATGTGCTTCTAACCTGACTATGTTTTGTGTGAAACTGCTGTTTTTCCTTACAAAAATACACAATAGAAAGTCTGGAATAAGGACATATTAGTAAAAAAAAAAAGAAAAAAAAAAAAAAAAAAGAAAAACTAGATGTGTAAAGTGTGTGTATGTGTGTACAGTGTATATGTGTGTGTGGGTATGTGTGTGTACTCTTTGCAATTGGAAATGGAATAAAAAATAGTACATTTTTTAAAATAGTTAAATGTCAGATTTAGGTAAAATTCATTCATCGGTATTTAGTGGGCACCTACTATGCCCAAGTTTCTGGTATAAAATGAAACAGAAAAATCATTATCTATATGAACGATTGAGCTAAGCAAATCCCAGAATTGAATTTTCAGCCACCTGTCCAAGCTGCTCCAAGCAGTATGGGGTCTCCACTGGACTAGAATGTAAATAAGTAACCAGAAAAAATGTGTCACCTTTTCCGCAGACTAGTCCAACTCCACTATGCCAACTTTGAGATTTTAGAGCTGTCAATCAAAGAGAGACTCGCTCTGTCTCTATCAAGAGATTATTACAACAACATCTCGAGAAATTATCCCACACATTTAGGTCATGACATTTCTTATTATTGAGAGCCAATGAGAAAAACAATTAGTACAATTACTGAAAATTCATTCAAAATTCATGATTCAGTTGCTCTTTCTAACCTTCTAAGGACAATAAATTGGTGCCCCTTTCAACGTCTTCCTACCAGAGACACTGTAGATTATTTTATGGAGAATCTATGAAATTGATTTGTAATAAATGTCTGTAGGAGGTCAAGGGGCAGCTAAGAGCAGCTGGGTGTCTTTTGAAACAAGGTCATGGGTGTTGCATACAAACAAGCTTGAAAACTATAATCACCCTTGAATGGTCTCCTGGGTCAATGACAACTTAAAAGCTATATAAACCCAAGGAGATTTGGGGATACACAGAACAGCCTTTAAAAGGCAAAGGCAAGAGCCAAATGAACTTGAATTATCAAAGATAACTGGGACAGCAGATTCAGTTAACTTCTTTATCAACTAAAATTAATGTACTGACAAATTAAAAGCAACAGTGAATTACATGCATTCCATATCTGGCAGAGACATCAGTTGGAAAAAAAAAATAAAAAGAAGATGGATAATGAAATGTTTTATGTTAATGTTCCCAAGAGATATATCTGAAAAATATACACATATATCAGCCACAAGGGAGTAATCCGGGCCTGTGACACTCAGAAATGAAGCAACTCAATGTGAAGTCCTTTTCAGGAAATTTGATACCCTGTTTGGATTGAGATGAGTTCTCTGTTTCAAACAAGAGTCATGTTTTCATTTCAAAGGCCAGAGCAGAACTCAAATGATAAACTCTATGTTTTGTGTTTGACTATTTATAAACTCTTCTGTTCCAGTGTTTACTCAGTGAACAAGAAACTCTGTATGACAGGAAATTTCTCCAGTTTCTCAAAAGAAAGAATATAACACTAATGGGTCTATGATACCCTTGGAAGAAGGGCACAGAGATAGGCATGCTAGATAAATGGGTATTGCAAAGATTAGAAGGCAACCAATGGGTTAATCCAGGGTACTTTCCCATGCCTCACGACTCTGCAGGTCCAAATCATAAACACTCTTTTTTGATGAGAAACGATGGCATTTGATTTATGCATTCTTTCATTACTCTCCTCTTATTTTTGACAATGGCATTCCACTTGTCCTTGAAGAAATGTCCCTTCTATTTCAGTTCACATCATTTGGGAAGGAATAATTCCAAATGGACTTCCACCATGGTTGTATAATCCTGCTTGAATAATTGCCTTTCTGGTGATTCAGAGATGAACAGTGTCCATAAGCAGAGGGCCAGGACTTCTGTAAGAACAATGATAGAACATAGATTCCATTGGGTTGTTAGCCAAAAGTACTATGAAAAGTAAAGGCAAAGCAGGAAAATATGATTAGTAATTGAGTGAGAGAAAGTTGGAGTTGGTGAAGGGAATCAAGGAGCACAAAGGTAAAGAGAGAGAGGGAGGCAGGGGAAAGGAAGCAGTGAGAGAGGGAGAGAGAATAAGAGGGAGAGAAACAGTAAAACAGAGGGAGGGAGGGAAGGAGAGAGAGAGAGAGAGAGAGAGAGAGAGAGAAGAGAGAGAGAGAGAGAGAGAGAGAGAGAGAGAGAGAGAGAGAGAGAGAGAGAGAGAGAGAGATCCGAGCCACTGCTCTTTGAACCTTGCATTTAGCCGTGCCTGAAGCTATCCATATTCACCCCTTGATCTTCCTAATTATAGGAGCTGACAAATTCCCTTTCATCTTTATGCTGGTTTGAGCTACAGTTCCTCATTTGAAACAATAAACACACTGACTCCCCAACTATACAGGTCTGGAGATGAGCATTGTACTTGGTGGAAATGAAAGACTCCCCACTCCCCCGCACCGCCTCCAGCTTTCTAGGAAAGAAATTCTGTTCATACATTATCAAGGAATGACTCAAGGGCACTGTGCTCACTCCTCCACCATTCCTTTAATATACCTTTCTTGGTGATCCCTTGTGACCCTGTAATATGATTATAGACATTGATGATTTATAAGAATTGAAAATTCAATCAGAATGATTCAAAGTGACTTTGATAAACTATAACCTAGGGTGCATGCGTGTTCTTGAAATACACATTTTCATTGATTACCTATGTCCCTAAGCAGTGGGAAGATGGCAAATTATAAAGCTGAAAACTATACCAGTCAGGAATGAAGGAAGATTTAAAAACATACTAGTAATTGTTTGGAGCATGATTCATCTAGTGAATATTCCAAAATGAATCAGAGTTCCTACATAACAAAAGAGCCATTTCTCTTTTGAAATTTACACAGAAGAAAATTGAATGCTTAGATGATTGAACGACTGAACTGAGTCTGATGTTTTTCCATTGGCTCAGTTTATGGTTCTTGACACTAGTCTGTAAATTATCCATTCTTTGGATCTTGAAATAAGGGTGAATTTGGGGTCTTGGGACTATTCTCTGGCTGGCTTAGGAACTGCATGCATGTAAAAGAAACATAAAAGATAGTGGCAACGTTCTAACTTTAATGACATCTCTTAGAAATAAACTGAGATAACAGGAAGATTTCATAGGATTTGTCCAAAATCACACAATCAGTTAATGTCACTCAGAAGTTTCCTGTCTTATATTCATAATGAGATTCAGAGACGTTTAGAATGCTATGTTTTATTATGAAGGGAAAGGTCAGAAATGTCTTTATTTTACTCAAACAACAGTGACTGGGAATGCTCATCCATTTTGTTCTTCAATTAGAGATGGCAGATACGTGGAAGATGGTTTTCTGAAACAAACAAAGTGAACTAGTTCAGTAAAAAATACGTAGCATGAACAGGATTTTGAGAGGCTCCATGAACTGGAAATTTTCTAAAACTCTAATAATTTGTAACCTGTTGTTTCCTGATTCTGTTCCATTCAATTACATGACTCTGAAGTCTCAAAATGCATGAACAAAACATGCATTAAATTCTTTCTCTGCTGCTTTCAATCTTTCAGCCTGCTTTCCTTGTGTTCTGTCTGTATCTGTAGAAATTGAACATATCTTTCAAAAAGTTACTTTCTCATTCAATCTTTCCATTCAGCTACATAAATTCATTCATATTTGCACACTGGCAATTGGTCACTGGCTGTAAGAATCTGAAATCACATTAGCAAATTTGATTTAATGCCAGTGTAGAGACGTGACTCTAAATAGATCCATGCCTTAGAGTTCTAACCAACCCAGAGGGCCATTTTGAGTAAGGTGTGCCCCTAGTCTGTCTTTTCAATTCCAGAGACTTGTTACTGATATAGTGGAAAATGACAGCGCCACTGTCTAGTGTCTCCTTAGCCATGAACTGGCTTTGTCACCCCGGCCATCTCATATCTCTCCTGTGGGTCTGTTTCCATCGCTAAGAGAAGAGGCTATGTTGGATACTATATACTCCTTCGTACCCCAGATTTACATAACACATTAATGAGAGAAGACAAAACAAACCCTTCCTTCATGGAACCTTGCAATCTAGACCTCTAGAGAGGTCTAGACCTCTAATATTTATTGCATATATAACTGTCAGCTCTTCAGGAGGTGTTGGGAGAAAGGGTTATCTATATCTTCAGCCAGAAGCAAGCATATTTAACTTGAATCAATATTTCCAATTGAAAGTATTTCTTAAACTCAAGCTTATTTTTCCTTCATAAGTCACTATTACTCATTTTTAAAGAAATATGTAGTAATTCTTTATGCTCTGATTATATCATTTTTTATGTCACAAAGTCTATAACTTTTGTCCTTAAATTTTTAGGGAAACTTCACTGCACCTTTACAAACCTCAGTTGCTATCCGGTGTCCAGCCACCTTTGAGACAAAAATTGGCATTCCAGAAGTCTGGCACAGTGGGGAAACTAAACAGAGAAAGCGGAGCAGAAGTGGGATTGTGATCTAGACCACTCGTTTTGGTTTCTCTTATTTCAATACAAAATCTCTAACTTCAGAAACTGGTCTTCATACTGATAAAATAAACATAAATAATTACAAGTAGAAGATCTTGGAAGCAGAAGTTCGGTTATCTGAACCATAAAGACAAAGGACCGTTGCACAGTGTTCAGTTGCTGCTTGCTGGCACCACGCTGTCTAGTCATACAAAGCAGTAATTGAAACCATGTGGCATATGCAGAGGGTTCATTGCAGCCTCCTCCTGACGAATCTGATGGCCAAGTCCTGTGGGGAGTCACTGATAATCTCGGGGTCAAGATATCATGCCTTAGATATGAGACACGGCACATCAATGTGCCTCCTTAAGGAAAACAAAAGCAGTTTAGATGTACAAGTGTGTTTGGATAAATACTTCTGTCTCTGAGTACATGTTTATTATTATTTTATTGACATCCTCTATAGAGGAGGAAATGCATTTTATGAAACATAAAATGTTTTATTTCACAAGATAAAGTTATCAGCCACAACAGTGTTTAAAATAGTGATCTCTGTAACAAAAAATAGGTGGTTGTATATTCTTGAAAATATTGCATTAACAACAGATATCAACATATTAAGGAGTCAGAACAGTGAAATATGATGTGATATTAATAGTGCTTGCCCACAGAGAAACATGCTTAGCTTTTGACTAATAAGTCATACCACGCAGTAAGGTATCTAATTTAGAACACAGTGAAAGTTGTGAAAACTAAACCAAGCTGATGCCAACTGAGAATGAGGAGCGTCGAGAACATACAATCTGATTTCAGCCTAAACCTTCCTTGTGAGCTCATTTCAAGCCCCATTAGCGCTTTCTTTTTAAACATTCTATCTATTCATTATATCTTAAGGAAAAAAAGTAACTTAGACAAATCCATGGACTTCAGGATATAAATGCACCTATGAGGAAAAAATCAAAGAATAAGCTTGTTTTTCTGACATTCTTGCTTTCCACATCCATTCATGATGCATTGAAATATGCCCTGGACATGAAATAAATGATAGCTCTTGGTTTTATCAAACAGGAAATTAGACAAAGACCATGATCTCATGAAGCCTGTCCTGCTTAATGACAGAAGTCATTAATAGTCAAGTAAATAAGCAAGATCAAATCTGAAAATAATGCGTTGCAGCCTCGCATGGCTGTGCACCTGTGTACCTGTGTGCTGAATACCTAGAAAAACAATTTAAGGAAGGAAAGCTTTATTTTTGGCTCACAGCTTCAGAAGTTTCAGTACATGGTTGGCTGGTTCCATTGCTTGAGGTCTAAGAAAAAGCACAACATCGTGGTGGAAGGGCATGGTGGACCAAAGCTGCTCGCCTATGGCAGCTAGGAAAAAAAGAGAGAGACACAGACAAAGAAGAGCCCAGGGACAAGACACAGGTACGCTTGAGATGTATCCCGTCCAGTGATCTACGTCCTCTGACTGGCTCCTGCTTTCAATAACCTATTCAACTGTGAACTAATGTAATGTGAACTCATCAATAGACTACTGCACTGAGAAACTCAGTGCCCTTGAGATCCAAACACCTCTTTATAACCAGCCTCTCAACATTGCTACACTGGGGATTGAGTCCCCAACAGCTGAGTTCTTGGGAGACATTTTAAGTTTAAATAGTAACAATAAATGGTAAAAAAATAATACTATGTCAGGTATGAGAATGTCTTATAAAATGGGGAGGACACATGTGGACTTCCTGTTCAATGCCTATCAAACATGCCTCTTGAAAAGCTGAGAAAGTGTTATCACAGGAGACAGAAAGGACAAAAGCTTTTGTGCTAAAAATGAGCTTGCATTTTGGCGAAAAATTTAAAAGAAACAGTTTTAAGATAATAGTGGTCAACAGGAAGCTATGCAGTATTTAAATCCAGAGAAATAGGCAGGGGCCAAAACATGCAGACTTTTGAAAGTCATGTGAACTCCTGTTCTGATTATTCATGCATCCACACATCCATTCCATGCCTTCTACTAAATAAAGGGAGTATATTATTTCATGTTTTTGTCATGGTGAAATTCTGATTTGATTGGTATACTTTGGAAATTAGAAAGTTATACAGCTACAAAATAATGCAATTATCTTTAAGCCAGTCAGTATATCCATCTATCTGCCCATGCACACATCTTCAGTGTTTGTGTAGTCAGCCACAGATATAACCTAGCTCAGCTGTCATTACAGCTCACAAGGTAACCTTCACTCTTGCTGAGGCTTTGTATCTGCAGAGGCCCTGGAGCCACCAGACCTGAGAGCCTGGGATCCTCCCACCCACCTTCACCTCCTGCTCATCATAAATCCTCATTACCATGCTGTCAGGGCTGGAGTCTGTTAACCTCTTCAGTGCCCGAGTGTCAGGTAGGGTCTCCTCATTAATCTACCTGAGCTTTATTGCCCTGTTGTCTGTAACTCATTCCCATTACAAGGATGCTTTCCCCTCAAAAGCAGTAAGCAAACACCATAGTTACCTGCATTCTTCAGTTTTTTATGTATAAACTGGCATCATTACAATTTTACTTAGGAAATGAATTTGAAATTTTTATTTTCCACACTCAGGTTTTATAGACAACCCATAAAAACATAGAAACGTCTTATCATATAGATAAGAGGAAATGAGTAAAATTCATGTATGGGTTTAAAGGCAATTGGACTACATTTTAAAAAGGAAATATCTTTACAAACAGTGGGTTCTTGTTTCTCCTTTATAGTTCTGTGTTGTTCTCTTCCTTAGAACAGGGCAAAACAAAACCACTCGGTTTACTAAATCATCTTCTAATCACCCTTTAGCTGCCATGGAAACTGAGGCACGTTTACCATGATGCATTATAAAGTAATATTCGTAAAATTCATGAATTCCAGTTCCTATTTATTTGGGCATGTAAACTTTCTTGGAATGTTTCTACGAAACCCGTTTCTTTGATAATAAATGCATTTAATTTTCATTCTAACATGGTACATATTGCTCCCTGGTGCTATGTGTTGGCTGACAACATCAGCTTTTGCACATCCCTAATCAAATTTTATCTAACAAAAAGCTGAACTAAGCATATTTGTTTTCCTATTTATAGCAGCATGTGCTTACATATCATATGAGGTAGTGAGTTTTTTTAAAAACCGGTCCAAATCTTAAAATGCATCCATTATGTTTAGTTTAAATAAAAGCTATGTTCTCCCATTCACAAGAATATTAAAAACAATTGGAGACAGACAGAAGCTTATTGCTTATTTTCCATCCTGTATAATCGCTGGATTCAGCCACAATAAACTAAAGCAGCAGGCAGAAATTTATTGCTCGTGGGGAAAATTTTCTCCCACCACCCTCCCAATTTGCACAATTGCCCTGGCACTCTCTCCCTTCTCACATTCACTGTGTCTTTGGTCACACTCATACGGTCATGAGTTACTACAATGTAGCCAGTGGGGGCGGGGGGGCATGCCATTGTGTCGCATGTAAGCAGAGATTTCACCATATCAATAATTCTGACTGCCACTGGGAACCACTGTAGCTGAAACAGATGTTTCATGTTGATAAGTAGGGACTGGGAAAGCTTTTTTTTTTTTCCTATCCCACTGTTCATTTTTCTCCATTTCCACTAGCCATACCTGGCAGCAGCTCCTCCAGTACAGCTGTCTCTTGCAAGCCAATCTGTTCAATCCAGGCTCCTAGGTCTCATTTCATAAATCAAACTCAGCCCTGGACTAGCCCATGATTGCAGAATTCCCTTGCTGCTTTCCTCACTGGAAACGCCTCTGTCACAATGAGAGACACTGGGCCAATTGTGCTTAAATTAGTGCATTGTCACAATTCATTAAGAATGACAGCATGGGCAAGGGATCTTTTTTGGTGCTCTACATTAACTGTTCAGCAGAGTCACATACGTGGTATGTTGCACAAGGCATTCACCTTCAAATGAAGCATTTGGGAGACAGCCCAGAATTTCAATGGGGGAAGCATTTTCATGCGATGCAAGTGGGGTCAGGTGCTACCCTTTATGTTTACAGAGCACTCTCTGGTACACTTTACAGGAAATAAGACTTTCAAATAAGAGACACTGGCTTCAGTCTGAGTTGTAACAACATAGTAGTTCTACAAGGATCAAGAAAAACTGTTAAATTCTTGGTGGGAGGAGGCAGAGAAAAATTGAAAACATACAAAACACAAAACAAAACAAAAAATCCATTAACAAAAAAGGTCCAAACTAGTTCAATGTATTTTAATATAAAATAATGCAAATATAAATCCAAATTGCTTAGCTGAGTACATGCCATGTGGTAATACATAGCTCAGCTAGAATTCATCAAGCACGCACTATGGGCCTGAACTCAGATTAACACATGTTGCTTCATGTAGTCCACACAGTATCTCCAGTGGGTTTTGCTATCCTCATTCCACTGAGTAGGAGGCTTACCTAGAGACGCACAGTAAGTTTAGAGCCAAGCCAAACAATTTCTAGAGCCCACACATTGGCCATGTGCTGTGTCGATCCCTACCGAGGATCTGCATGTGTTCTTGTATATTTCAAAGTTGGAAAGGGGTAAGTGAATGCTAAAAACACCCTTTCTGCTGCAAAAACTACACATCAAAGGGAAATCATCTCCTTAAAAACCGGGTTTATATATTTGTGGCATACATTTTTATACCTGTATTGCATGCCTGAAGAAAGTCAAAATAAAAGGTTGAGAAAAAAGAAAATAGTACAGGTACATAGTGAAGAGAGGGAAAGGTGGACTTCCGGTCTTCACATTACCCTGCTGTGTTATTTTCAAATCATATACTTACAAAAGCACAAGACACTAACACATTTTAACTGGCCCAGGAGAAGATAAACTTTAAAATGATAAGCTTCTCAAATTGGATGTAGAGTGATTTAATCACTGCTGAGGAAATAGAGAAAACGGGGGGATGGGCCACTAATGCTATTTGTAGATTTCTTCTGGGGTTTAGAGGTAGCAGCTAGGAGGGGAGGCAGAAATGCATTGTTCATAGTATTTTCCTGTCTTGCCTCTATGGATCTAGTCAGTAGGTGGGAAATACAGTACCAGGTTTTAAAGCCATCAACTCCTAGACTCCAGGATAAACAAAAATCTACCAAAAGCACATTTCAAACTGCTTATAAATATTTTTATCCTTATATGAACCATTTATAAAGTATTATTTAATAGTTTTGTCAACCAGTGATTACACAAGACCAGGATGGTTGCTGGATGCTCACCCACCCTCTCATTTCCCACCTTGTCACTGGATCAGCAGCTAAAGCTTCCTGCCAAATCTTAGGGAATGGCGATCATGCCACCGGAACATTATTTTTTACAATGATTCCATTTAGCCACTGCAATTAGCACATCCATAAGCACCAAGAAGAATCCAGGCCAGTTGGAATAGACTGCTCAGGAGCCTTAAAATAGCTGCTTTCTCCCTACTTCTTTTGACTCCATTTGTGGTGTTCACACAAGGTGCATTTTGCGCAGCTACAGCCTGGAGTAAGCAACAACCTAGCCAACATTGGCTCTCTCAGACCCATCAAGCAATGAATGGGAGTGAGAAAACCATGGGCTGTGGACATAAAGTGCTAATTCAAATCTGCTTTCACCACACACGGCTCCATGACTCTAGACTTGCAGCTCAACCTGTCAGGCTTTTCATGTGTAACAGAGGGATGGTGAGAACCACCCGGAAGGGTCATAGGAGGATGAGGTGTATGCACAGGGCACCCGTCAAACACTGTTAAGTGTTTTTCTCCTGTGGTCTCATAGCCCTACCTCTATCTTGGCTAGAACAGCTCGATAGCTTTGAAATTATGTATCCTGTTTGCCCTTTTTTGGCAAGCTGCTCATTGAGGGTAGGACAACTTTATTCATCTGTTCATCTGGCCAGGGTAAGACAAAGCCTGACATATTTTATAAAAATGTACTATGACATACATAGTAGATGTGACATGTAGTATCTTCAGAAGGAACAGAGGACTGGCTTATATTTGTATTTTATGATGAAGACCGGACTGCTCACTTTTAGTTGAGTATATTATTCATTTATACGTTCAATTAGGAAGTGGGGAGAGATCAACTGAGGCACAAAGATTTTGAACTTACATTCACCTGAATGTCAATTATGAAAAATATACAAGTTGGTTTCAGGACACTTGATGTGTGGAATATAGTTTAGTGAAATATTTTGCTTTGTTATTTGTCCAAATATGCATTTATTGTAAATGTTTACTGCGCTTGTACCCAGTGCTACGGTATTGAGCTTAAGGGTTAGAAAAGACCCAGGGATTTCCTCCTCCCACCTGGGTATCTTACATTCTTACTAAAGTATACTCAGCATAAAATTACAGTAAGCAATTCCATAGGAACTAGTGAAAGCTGGAGGACTGAACAATTTTTGGAAGACAAATCTGATCTTATTTCTTTAGGGTCAGTAACCTACTCCTGCAGGTTCTTTCTGTACAAAAGATGTAAGGAGAGATGCTTCTATTAACCTACATTTGCTGCAGGCATGTCTATCTCTGTTTTAGATAGTTGCTTATAATATTTTTTAGATAATTCATTAGTTTTATATAGAAGCAAATTTTTGCTCAAAAACATGCATTATTTTGAGTGAAAGCTTAGTTGTTGCATATGAAAATCACTGGTGAAAGATTTTATATGACAGTTTTAAGGGTTGTACGTAAATGAATGGGCACACGCACACACACAGGCCTTTGAGAGTTCCACTGGATGTTCGATGTGTGAAAATATTAAATAAATTTAATATTAAACATCTTGAGTCCCGAGTTGTAGTTTCCCTTTTCCACTAAGATATGCTGTTAAAATGAGTGTAGTAGTATCCTTTTTTGGGTTAATGAAAATATCTTGTGAATATCTTACTTAGGTACCACAACACCAGACACCATGAATTGAGGAAATATAAAATATAATTATTAAACATTGATGTGCCAATGAATATGCTAATATTTTAGTGCTATTTAAAGTAAGTCTTTTTGAACTTAATGAATTACCTTAGTAGCATAAAAAGACAGATGTTTTGAGTAATCATAAGACAGATTTCTTACCACTAAATTAAACACTACAAAAATTCATAAACCATAATTTAACTGTCTTTTTATTGTAAAACTTAAAGAGTTACTGTGTAAAAGAAGCTCATTTTTTTCCAAGAGAGATTATCTTAATAATGTAAAGGCTCAATTTACATTAGTGTTTTCCATGAAGTAAAATATTTTCCATAAATATGTTTACTATAACCCTAAGCTCTTTTAGTATAAACAAAAATGTTTTCTAAACTTGGAATTTCATTAAAAGCTTCTCAACATCATAAGTCCATATACTAAAACAAACAAACAAACAAACAAACAAACAAAAAAACAACCAACCAAACAAAAAAACTATTAAAGGTTTTCTAAATATTTTAAAGAAATGTAACACAGGATCCAGGTATCTTATCTGCAAACTAGCTATCAAACTCAAAATGAAGTCTAGGGTTGGTTACATATAAAAGAGACCAGAGACGAGTAATCTTTTTATGTACAGAACCTGATAATAACAATTATAATCTTTACATTAGATGGTTTTGGTTGTAATTTCTTTTTTTTTTTTATTTAGAGGAAAAAAAAGGTAGAAACAATACAGAATTAAAAAAAAAGTTTTCAATGCTGCCTTTGTAGGAAAGGCAACAATTGGTAACACATAAACTAAAATGATTTTCTTGTAGTTATGTTAAATTTTTATTTACAAAACCAAGTGTTAGCCTGAGTGAAGATTAGGCTCTAGCTTGCCAACCACAGCTAGACTCACATCACTAAATCTCTGTGGATGTCACCCACCATCACATGGAGACTCAGTTTCTTGCATTTTGTGACTCATTATTCCAAAGGATAGAACAGAGGGACAAAATGTTGTGCTGTTGAGATGTCCTTACACTTGGAGAACTCTCTTACAGAATAATAAAACTTATCCTTCTCTCCTTCTTGACACGAATGGCCAATTTTTAATGACCATCTACCACTGTGACCTTTTGTGAATTTGCAAACTTGCGGACATGCAACCACTTCACTTTTTGCTCATAAAGAATAATGTTTAACAACTCATTCCTGTATAAGCAAATTAAGCAGCTCGAGGGCAATGACACCTGAATAATTGGGGCAGGGTTCCAACATCTTCATCACTGACCCTTGATAAATTCTATAGCAATGCTCACATAGACAGCAGTTCCTTTGCTGTAGGGGTTAGGGTTGAATCATCTCCCTGAACACGTGAATGCACTATGCAATTTTTTGACTATGTTATTCATAACCTAATAACTCCAGTAGAGACAAATGTTAGTTTTGAAAAATGCTTAAGACTTAAGAATTAAGACTCTTTTACAACATTAGATGATAACTTTCTCAGCCAATAGATTTAAGTTAAAACAGGAGTAAAGTTTCTAGTTGAAGGATGTAATGTTTTCTAATAAAATTGCAAAATTCCATATGAATATCAAGGTGTGATAAGTGTGGAGAAATGAACATTTTCTCTGCTGCTGGTGGAAAGCTGAATGATACACCTATTTTGAAGGCAATTAGGCAATATATATATATATATATATATTAATTTCTATACCATAGCAACAGAATAAATCTATTTCTAGATATAAAATGGAGACCCACTCACATGTATGGAACTGTATTCACAGCATTTTTTATAGTCCAGAAATATACAAGCAACTGAGCATTCATTAACAGTAAATGGTTAAATAAAATATAATTTGTTCATGTACTATAATGCTGTTAATAGCTACAAGTAACGAAGCCTAGTAGTGTATCCCTGTGCCAAAGCTAGATATCAGAATACATAATCTGATGTAAAAAAAATCCAAGAATGACATGAATTTAGAAAAAAAGATTATCTGCAAAAAATTGAAGAAGTGGCTTGGGTTTGTCTATGTAGATATTTTTCAAAGTGGAGAAAGTTAACAATATTCCATTTTTAAAAAGAGTAATTCATTTTTCTTTTCCTTTTTGTATAATCAAATTTTTAAAGTGAAACTGGAGGCTTAAGAGATTCATCCAAAGGCACATGTCAGCAAGGAAGGTGTTAGATTCCAGGAAAACGAAGCAAGGCGTGCACTGGCTGTGACCCTCACTTCCCTGTAACTGCACTACCCTTCCACAAAAAACACATTACCCCCCACCCCACCTGGCTCTGCTTACCCACTGCCATGAGAGCTCAAATACTCAGCTCCAGAAACGGAAAATAAAAATTGTTTTGAAGAACAAGCAAGTGAAAAAGATACCGTTCGTTAGAAAAAAAAGAAGCTTCTCACAGTATAAAATATGAAAATCATATTCTTCCCTCTCTTTTCTACCCAAGAGGACGGTTATGACCATGTCATGAGACTATGCACCACTAGGAGTAACTTTTCTACAGATCCAGTTGAGAATAAAATTACTTTGAAATTGATTTTCCTCATTAGAATATGAGAAAAGGTGATTTCTGTGGTCAGGTTGATAGAAAAGCAGCAAACAGCCCAACAAACCAAATTTTCATTTAATGAAGCACAAGCTGATACATTATGCAAGCTGCCTGATGAGTGACTTCCAAAAGCATCTACCAGTAGCCTTCTATAGTGAGTTTACCTGAAAAGTGAAGAGATGAGAGAATCCAAAAGATAGAAAATGATTATCAGTTTTGGGTGATGTAGAGACAGGTAATCGTCAGCAGCTTGTGCTACATTTGCTTAGAAAATTATTTTACCTCCCCTAGGACTGCAATAAAAATTACTTCTCATCATATGGTAAGTGTTATGACAAAAGCTGCCTTTAGCAGGCCTTGGAAAAGAGCTAATATTCAGGTAAATGTTAGATTAATATGCAGGAATCCCAAAAGGCAATTAACTCTCCATGATGGGGAATAGTCCTCAAGGCTGCTACAGATGGGTAAGCCTGCAAGCATTTTCAAAGCAGTTAGCTGTCCATTACCTGTAGGGGTGATGTGGAGAACCAGTGCCTTCTGGGTCATTAGCTTGCGGGAAGTTGGGAAGGGGGTCAGTACAGAGCAGTTGGGAAAAGCTAGCTGGAGTTCTCTATGTGACCAGCACTAATTATGAATGACCAATTAGAAGCAATCAAACAATGTTGTTGTTCTAATTTGCCACAGACTGTTGACTTTCTTGGGTTCTTGGCTTAATACCTAATGATACTGTTGATGTTCAAGAAGCCCAAATAAGAAAGAAAGAGGTAGAGAAAAAAAGGTAAGGAGACCCAAAGACGGAGTAAAAGACGGGGAAAGAAGGGAGCATCAGTAGAGAAAGTACTAGGCACTAAAAAACAAAACAAAACAAAAAACTCCAACCAACTAAACAACAACAACAAAAAGATTAAGAGAAAAAATGTTGTCTAGAGTTAATGTTACACAGAGACTTTTACTGTCAGGGATTCAATAGTAATTATTTACTGAGTAGAAAATATTCTAAATACTTCATTTCCATTTCCCAGTAATCATAGACATCGCATACACACACTTTTTAGACAGAAATAACGAATATATGTTCAAGACCACCGTATGCTATGACTGTGTTCATCATCAATATGGTGCCCCTGTTTTTAAGTCTGAATGATGCTTCATAATCCTTTTCAGTGCAGGGATTGAGGCAGTCACTTCCAATAACGTGTAGTATTTGACATCTCTTCATTAGAAACATTGTCCTACATCTATATTTCACTTAGCATGAAGCTTTTAGCTCAGGAAACTCATTGTATTATGAAAATTCTATTTAATAACAAAAAATCATTTGTTTTCATTACATTGCTATAAGTCGAATGATCTCAATATATTATGTAAGAGACATGAAATTACGACTGTGTTATCTATAGTTATCTCATTAAAACAGGATCTGGTTATAATACATAAAAGACTGGATAGACAATTTTTAAATAAAATCTATTTGCTGCAAATAAATTATGTCTGAAAACATTAGACTGTGGTAATTGGGGAAAGGTTAGAGCTTCCATGCACAACAGGACATTTTTCCAACTATAAGAGATGGTTGGATAAATAAATAAAATCATATAATCCCTTTATACTTTAACTAAATTGGCAATGGCAAAAATGTATTACAAAAAAATTCTATCTTTTACAGTGTATCCTTGATAATGATTTAGATTTTAGTACTTTGCAAGAAAAATGTATGTTTTCTGGCCATCAGACACAGTGGTGAAACCATAAAAGATTCTGAATTTTTTGCGACAGTCTAAGAAATTGAGAATAGCAACAGAACGAAGAAGAATGGTATAAATAATATTTCCACATGTTGAGAAGTTATTGCATATACGTTTTGATATACTACATTACTAATTCATGCATCAAACTCCAGGGTATTGGTATTACTATGCCAGTTTCCAGAGCAAGAACTCGGCACAGAAAATCTGAGCTCCTAATATCACAATAAGAAAAGATGCAATTCAAGTTTTCACCATTGGATCAGGCGCTGTCTATAGCTGCTGAGTCAGCTATTCCAAGATAAGGCGATAATTTATAGACATTGCTGGTTCCCAGGCACCATTAAAGGTGGAGAACTTGCAAAGTAAACAATATTCCTTCCAAGTCTTCCTCTTTCTAGTTGACAGGCATGCTATGATTTTATAGCTCCTAACCACATATGCCAAAGGTCACGAGATAACATTATTTCATCATGAACAAGATATAACTTTGTTTTCCCGTTCTTCCAAGATAACCAGACCTCTACAAAAGACAAGGAGACCGTGAGGACATGTAACATATTCAATTCAGTCTTCAAATTCATCAGTATTTTTTCATTTACTCTAAGACACTCAGAAATTTGAATTGACCACAAAACATCATCTCTGTTTGGAGTAGAAATTGTAAACAAATAATAGTATATCAAAGTATATTCTAATAATCTAAAATTCAGCTATTTTATTGATATAGGCTTATGAATTTAATGTTCTGTCACGTTCTTCTAGAGCTGTCATACTAACTTTGGGAAATGTTCAGGGATAAGATGTACCATGTCACAGATTTATTCATCTTTATAGATATTTTATAATTACTCTATGAATTTCAGAAGCTCAATCATTGAACTGGAATTCATTTTTTGAGGTATATTGGAAATATGATATAAGTGCTTTCTAAAAACAATCTGGCATGGGGATAATTTGAGAATGAGACACTAATGAAAAAATTATATTCTGTAGTTTAAAAATGCTTTCATGTATTATTAAATTGTTTGATTATCTTAGTGCATTAATATAATTCCTAATATGTTTCTATTTAAAATCAGTTTGTATTAAGATATTTTAGAATATCTGAAAGGTAGGCTGCCCATCATGTTAATTAAAACTCATGTTCCAATTAAAATGTTTTAAATAAAAAGATAAAGGGATTGCAAGGCAAAATAATTCAAAGCATTTTTATGACATTGATAAGTTAGTAGTTGCATCTTTTTATTTAAAAAAAACTTCAGTTACCCATGGATAGCTGAATAATTCATATTAAATTGTACTTTTTGCAAATATATCAATTTAAAGATGATTTTTAAAACAGAAGGTAAAATCATAATAGGCAATTATGATATTTGTACCAAAATATTACATTGTCATTTTTAAATTGTTAACATTCGAATTATATTTTCACTTTAGGAGATAAAGATAAATGTGGAAATGAATAGAAAGAGTATATATCTGCCAGGAAGATAACAATAGTACAATGTTGAATATCTCTAAATTCAGATATTAATTAGAATGAGGATATTAACCTAGGGAAAAATAAATTAAAATATACTCATTAAATTGCTTCAATTTAGCTAACAATTGGATACTCTCAATTAAAAAGAAAACACCAACCAAAGTCATAAAAGAAGAGAAAGATCCTTGTAGGTGACATAGCATAAACACTAACAATCTAAGTATCAGTCTGTTTCTCAACTCTATCATTACCCCCTCAAGTCCTAGTTGTGAGTTTTAATTCTTCATCTCATTGCTTCCTCTGTCACAGGGCACCACCTTACAGAATACACTGTGCACAGAAGTCATTGATTGACACATTTTTTTACCAAGTAAATGACTCAAAATTCCTCGCACATAACCATAATATTTAATCTATATTAAAATTGACTTGAACCCAATCGATATCTTACAAATTCAATTTCAGGACAAAGTATATCAGTTACTTGCCATTAATATATTTCATAGAGCTAGGAAAATACAGAAATTATATGTGTATTATTGAAAATATATTACGTGTTTATTATCAAAATATGATGAAAAGTTTGGGATAGGAAACAGCTGTGTATTGTTTACTCTTGGGAGAGTAAAAGAAAACGGAAATTTAATACTCTTAAATGTTGCATTTTAAGGCACTCTGACAAATCCTGAGCTTTCCCTTAAAA
The DNA here is from genome assembly GCF_034190915.1 of Cavia porcellus. NCBI lineage: Eukaryota > Metazoa > Chordata > Mammalia > Rodentia > Caviidae > Cavia > Cavia porcellus. The sequence continues at coordinate 21,783,850 of NW_026947502.1, read as the reverse complement.
CATTAGGGCATTCATTTTTATTTATTTTTCACTTATTGACATTAGCACAAGAATCGATCTTTGTCCTGAGGCTCTTCATATGAAAGTCTAAATTTTGGGAGAGGTAGAGGGAGCTGTCACGAATTATACTCCATCTAACCACCTTGACATTTGCTGAATATAAAGTTTGACGTTTCCACTACCTTTACAAATAATTCTCAGAAGTGTGGAGGAAATGAGGGAGAAAGGTAGCATTTAAAACTTAACTGGAATAGAAGGCAAAAAAATGTTTTTCGCTTATGAAAAGCAGCACCAATAATTATTCAATGAATTTGGAAATCAACTCCAGCAGAGAAGTATATGAGATTCCCGCTGATATTGGTCATCTGAGAAATAATGATTTATTGCTGTTACTTATGTGAATACAATTTTCCACTGTGGAATCAAAATAAAATAAGTGTTCCAACTGCTTGCGAGGTTTCTTCAAAGAGATGAAGAGAAACAAATTGAGCACTAATGAGTACGTTTAGCAAAGCTGATTCATTCCACGACTGTAAAGTGTACAACAAGCAGAAGAAAAATATGCATTGGGGTTACCTTTGCCAGTTTTTATTTTTCAAGTATGAGAGGAAATGATAAAACCTATGACTCTGGAAATGACAATTTAGACAGACATTAGAAACCACTGCTTTTCACTCTTTTCCTGCTTCATATGGAAAAACTCAAATGTTAATATTTCAGATATAAATATTATAGGTTCACGTCAATGATGGGTTCTTTACGAGCATAAACTACTCAGCATGCTTCCCCAAACTGGGAGTCTCTCATAAAATTCTACAGTGGCAAGTAATTAACTGAACAGGGGTAATAGTTTACTTCTCAAAGAGGACTCACTGCTTCAGAGCTTATCTTTTATACATTTTCTCTTATCTTGGTCATTATTTTGCTCAAGTGTAGACAGACACTTTAATTTCAGGTTACATGAGGCATTGGAACTTTGTATATTATGAAACAACTCCTCGGATTATAAGCGGTGTCACTATAAATATATAAATGATAAAATTTATTTTATTCTTGTGATGCAGTGAAAATATGATTTGAGAGTACTGCCCTTTAGAAAGTCACTGGCAGGAAAACTTAGTTTATCTAGTCCTACAGAAGCTGTGATAAACATGCACATGGGTATATAAATTGATAAAGCTCTCTGGTTGTTTATAGGGATGGAAATGTATAGGTGAGTAGGCATATATTATTTCAAGATTGAACACAATGTGTTTTGTAGAAAATACCAGCCAGGCAAGAAAGAGGAGTGATATGGTAATAGCTTACAGAGCATCTTGAATTTCCTTCTGTTTATACGCTTCCTGAATCCTGGCTTCCAAAGACATAGTCTAATTTTTTAAAGTGATTTTCTTTACTATCTGTATGTCTTTTAAATGTTTTGCTCCTTTATGCTTCCAAATATTTGGGATACACTTTGGTGTCAAGATTAACAGTTTAGTAATCTTCCAGTCTTTGCCACTAATTTTTTTTTTTTTTTGCGATTGAATTAAATATGTGGGAAACCAACCTCAACTATTTAATAATTCTTTTCTGAAATATTCTTATTTTTTCCCATGATCTGATATTAATCAAGCAGTAAAATAAGATGTATCATTTGCCTCTGAACATAATGGCTCAGATAAAAAGAAATTAGTAATTGTCTTAATGATCTAAAACCTAAATGTTATACCTGCACTATGAAAATTTCACTGTAATATCACGGCTAGGCTAACAATAGAGATTTTTAGCTCATTGGTTTTATATTTAAATGGCTTAATTCCTTTCCTTAGGCAAAGTTTAGATTTGAGAGTCCTTGAAACAGAAGGTAAAATACACCTATTAAACATTTGGATATTACCTCTGACAGCAGCCAATCAGGTCATTACTTTAAATCATTAAAATTCTTAAAATTTTAAGGTTCTATAACATTTCTGGTACATATAGAAACATTGGAGGCAGGAGATAATAAGGGATAATTCATTTCTATTTGCCATTACATGTGCCCTTGAAAACTCTGGCCCCAATTATCTGTTAAGGTAGTACATGGCTTTGAGGAGTTACAGGAAAAATGAATGATTTTGGATTTGAAATGGTTTTCTTAGAAGAAATTTTTTGAGAGCTGTCACATTCGAGTTTAACGGATATGTTATTAATAGGGAAAATGTCCATTTTTAAAAACCCCTAAAGCCCAAACCTGTTTGGGGATGCTGTTTGTTTGTTTTGATGTTTGCAGCTAGGACCACCCCATGGGGCCTCTTAACAGGCTGCATCTCCTCCCATTCTCTCAGGTTATTCTAGCTGTGATGGCACTTCCAGCAGAGAACAGCTAAAATTAACAGACAGTAAACTAGACCCCCTGCCACCCTGAGAGACCCAAATGCCAGGAATCTCAGAGAAAATTGTCAAAAATTTCAGATATTAAGGGAGAGGAAAGAACACAAAACCAACTCATGAATAGCCCAAGCTAGATAAGCAAGAGAACATTTAAAAGAGACTTAAGTGACTACCTCCAGGTCCTGAGCTCTCACGGTGAACTCAGTAGTTCAAGTGGATTATTTTATTTAATTGAGCTAAGCTGATCACAATGACACCCATTTTACAGATAAGATAATTGTGGCTTAGGAAGGCGTTAGGATCTACATCTTGATGTCACTCTAAAGCCCTCTGAGATCATAGGTGATAGTTGTGAGCTGGGGGCTTGATAGTTATGAGGAGGTGAGGCCCATTTGGAGGAGCAGGTTCCAGTGGGCGTGGGCCGGAAGGGTAGCACCCCTTCTGGCTCCTCCCTTGGCTGTAGCTGTTCTCTGGACCCCATGACATAAGCATTCCTCTTTGGCTTGGCCCCTCTGCCATGCCATGCTGCCTTGGAGCTAGAAAAGGCAGGACGGTAACGCTGAGCCTAAATAAACATTTCCTCCTTTAAATCATGGCTGTTAGAAGAAAGTGACTAAGATAGGAAATAAGTACCAGGAGTCAACTTTGGTGGATTCCCACAGACATAATTATTATTCAAAATAGGTATATTATATATCTATGATCAAAACTCCTTATACATCATGAATCTAGCTAATTTGGCTTTTGTCCTTTCACTGACCAATGTCATAAGCACCATGGAATTTCTCTTTCTTTTTATCCACTCTCCAAATTCTTTCATCTCAGGGAATGGGGTTGTGCTATTTCCCCCAGGTTATCAGGTGACTATCACTTCTATAATTCCTTTGGGGGATCAAATGATTCCGGTAAAAATTTCCTCATTGGGGAGGAGACCTTTCTCACTATGCACATACTGTCATGGACTTTCTATTCTGAAATCATCATTTGTATCATGTTTTCTTCGTCTCCAGACCCCACATGCTAAATTCCATGTCCACTGAGACCACTGAGATTATGCCTACATCTGCAGCAATTGTGGCAGGACCTCCAGGAGTCAGTAACCCAGGATGGATTAATTTAGTCCATACAACTACCTTTAGAGAAAGAGAAGGCAAGCTTGCACATGAATTCTCCACTACCCAAACCACAGGTCTTGCTGTGTAGAGAGGAACAATTAAAACAAACCCAGAGGCAAAATCATGACCACTTTTCTATAAACTGATGCTAGACCCTCGCTCCTGCCAGAAGTTGTCTTAATGAGAAGCATTGATTTTGAAGGAGAAAATGACTGATTGCAAAGCAGGTAGAGCTATGAGAAAGCTTTAAAAGATATTTATATCATAGGCTTTCCATTCAAAAATTCCATTTATAGGTTTGCCAGGAGAGAAAATATATATGTGAATAGAAATACTTTGTAGGAATGCAGAAGGTGATGGTTTAACAGAGGACAAGACTGAGAAGGAGTTTTAATATTAGTGGAGTTTAATAGTAGTGGAAGGAGCTTCAATAGTTTGGTCTCATGAACTGCTACGGGCCTTAGGGAGTACAGAACAACAAAATATGAAAACCTTCTTGTGTAGCACCCTGAACACCGTTAAGAAGGAGAGGAAATATATTCTTCCTTATGCACTGAGTTTAGCTTTGACTGAACAATTATTCAAGGTGGGCATCATTTATAAAGGAAACCAGGGGTAAAGAAAACCTACCCCTCCACACACATTGTGCAGAGCTTTATACTAAAACAAGGCTACTCAATTTGAGATAAGATCCAGTACATTCTTCAAGGCTTCAACATAACACACTGGAAAAGTATCTCAAGCACATCAATCATTCCTCACTTTTGCAGAGGCAGATGTAAAATTTCAAATTCTTTTCTCGATTGCAAAACCTATTTGAAGCAGTCAAACTTGGATGCGCACACATGATACACAAAATGGGAAAAAAACAAAATCTCATAGTTATACCTAGCACATCTGAGGCAGTCAGATAATGAGTGTTATTGATTATTAATACGTTTGAAAACCAAAATGTGGCTTTGTAAAAATAGAAGCAATGAGCTTCTTAAAGAATTTCAATAAACTATAAACTTTGCAAAAACAGAACTGTTTAACTGAAATTTAGTTGTGCTTATCAAAGGATAATGTCGCCAAGACATTTAAACCTTATTGCTTTGGAAACAGTTGAGATGTGTTTCTTACTAATTATTTCAGTGCAGCAATAGTAGTTGGCATAATTACTACTCAAAATAAGTCATAATTTATTGGGGAGATAGCATTATCAATATTTCTTTGTTGTTTTATCCTCTGCAAGCATAATGAATTTACTTAGAATGGAGATATTGAAAGACATAAAAACAGACAGGAAAACACACAAAAAAAGCAGAGAAAAGAATTCTGAAATGGTGAAAAAGAATGGAAAACTACACAATGACAGATGCGAAAATCAGTGATCATTACCATCACTAAACACACGCATTTGCTGTCTTGCTGCTTTCTTTCTTTTCTGACTTTTTCCTCCTCCCTTCGCTTCCCTCCTCCTTTTTAAAAAACTATGTTAATTTTTAGGAAGTTAAGACACACACAAAGGTCAGAAGTTGAATGGCCCATGTTCTTTCACTGCTCTCAAATGTTGCAACTGTGTTGTGGCTTGGAAAAGGCCACAGGAACACATCTGTCCTAGTAGTTTGTACTCTAGGATCCTGCTTGAAAGGATGAGCTATTTGTGTGATGCATGGAGCTTTTTATGGTCAAAATAATCTTGGAAATATCAATTACATATCAAAAGAAATGCATAGCATACGTTGTTTTGAATTCCGCTTGCTACTAGCTCCTAAAATCCTGTATAACATTCGCTGAAAAAGTCTAAAAGTAAACAATTACAGGTATAATAAACAGAAACTTCCAAATGCATTGACAATCAGCCATGTTTGGATGAAGACAAAAATCAGAGAATTAAATGGCAAATTAGTAAAAAGCAAAATGGACCTCAATCGTGCTAAAGCAGTCAAAATTGCAGCTGTAAAATTAAAGCATGAAGAATCAGCTACTTTTAAATAAAATATTTGCCAGATTACTTTTTAAAATATTATTTTGATTAAATGTGCATGTATTTGAAGTCATGGGATAGTGTCATTTTTATAGGGCACAGCTGATATTATGATTTAAAAAAACTATGTGCTTGATAAAAAGATTTTTCAAATGCTGATTTATTACAATTTCAACAGGATTAACTCTGAGACTTGGCTTTCAGGGTCACAACCAAAAGAGTCCGGGTTTTTCAGTTTATTTTGAAGCCCTTTTCTTTTCTAAGGAGTAGAGTCCTGCTGGGGTGAAAAGGACTTCAGAATGTCTAAGGCAGTGAGGATAGGGGAAGACAGGCAGGCTGCTACTCCAGGGTTTACCAAGTGTCTACATTTTGAAAAACAGCAAGCAAAGATGGAAAATCAGCAGAAAGAAGATGAAAGATATGAATATGGCTGGGATGGGACATACGTATAATCCCAGCACCTGGGAGACTGAGGCAGGGGGATCACTAGGAGTTCAAAGCCAGCCTGATTAGATAGCAAGACCTTGTCTCAAAACAAAACAAAGCAAAACAAAATGATATGAAACATGCGTAAAAATGATATGCTGCAAAATATTTCAATCCCTTCCACTGATGCTGGGATAGGGCTTGCAAAAGTCATACTATAGTATTATTCATGATAATAGTAAAAATACTGTTGAAGACAGTGTTACTAACATTATAAAAAGCTGCCAGAGTGCTTGCTGTGTGAGAACCTGTGCTAAGGTTCTTGGTAAGGAAGAGCTCACTTTTTTAGTCTATGCAACGGTAATAACCATTGTCAATTCTATTGATATGATTGTTTGACAGTTGAGTAAACAAACACAGAAAGATTGATTTTCCCATTTACATAGTTAAGTTATAGCATAAGAGAATATAATACCACACCCTATACTTCAGCTTATCTATGCATAAAATGCACAAATTCCCAGAAAAAATAATCAAGCAGCAGGTAATAGAGTAAGAACATATATCAGACACAAAAAGCTGAAGAAGTGTACAATATAACAATGCCTGGCACATAAGCAGCGCTCAGTGAAAGCTACTGGTTCATTACCACTAATCCATTTAATCACAGGGCTCTTCTGGTAGCTGAGAATTATCTCTGCCATTTACAGCTGAAGGTGTTAAAAGGTCCAAACACTTGTTGATCCCAAAGCCTTTCCCTCTTACCAGCAACTTCCTTGCTTCTCCAAAGACTGAGACATGTTTTTCTTTTTGTTTATTGGATTATTTCCTGTGATTGCCCAGCTTCTTTTATCAGTCACCAGAATTACAGTTTTATACTGCCCTCCTCTGTCTTGGGAGGAGTTAACTGGTTGTTCAGAAATAACTCAAATATTTGGAACTCTCATACTTACATGCACAATACTTAAAAATAAATTTTTCAAACTGCAAAGTAGCTACCATAACTACATATATAAAGCTATTTTTATGTCACTTGGACATTAACACCAAATTACACTGCGCAAAATCTTGTGATAACTACATTTCATTGGCAAATATTTATTGTATTTCTGATATATTTAGTAAAACAGCTTAATCCATCATTTCAAGTAGATAACAATACATGATTTTTTTGCAGATTATGGTACTTCCTTTATGAAACATTCTAACTCCCAGAGTTGAGAATATAAGGTGAAATAACCAAAACCTTAAGAGTAACAATTTTAGTAATTTTGGAGTTAGCAATACACTAACAAGGACACAACCCTCCAAATTCAAGGCCAAAGAGAAGATTTTTTTAGACACGAAATACCAAGTTCATATAATTAAAACATGATTTTCACGAAACAAAATATAATCTTACCTCTCTGAGGGGAATATTAAGAGCTTTCAAAATATGTCTACTTTAATTGTACTGAGTAGTGAAGCATTCTTTAAGGATCGCTCTCCAGTAATAACAATCTGGATAGAATTCTGATCGCATCAATTAAAAATGATGAGACTGCAGCAAAGTTATTACACTTCTAAATATTGAGAATCATTTAATAACTTTAGGCTTACTACTAAACACAAGTTTGAACAGAAAAAAAATTTTCAAAAGTGTAATGAGGTGGCTACTTTCTAACATGGAGAAACAAGACTCATTCGAGTGAATCTGATGTAAATCATGATCTAAGAGCCTATAGTTCATGTGTGTGATGGCAGTGGGGGGCAACGGAAGATAATTAACCTTGTAAAATCCTCCAGAGATGCTGCAAAAAAGAAACAGATTTTGTGGGAGGAGGAGCAGAAAAAAATTACCTAGAAAATGAAGAACTGGATAGATCTTTGAAGGATGAGGGGAAGCATATTAGGTCAGCAAGTTCAGGGCTCATCACGTGGGAGAAACAGCGGAGGAAAAGGAGGGTGAATCATCCACAGAAAGTCTATTTGTGCAAGTCACCGATAGACTGTCCAAAGAAATATCGCAAACATGACGATTTATAACTGCACACGAGATTTACACTTAAGAGATAATTTGGGCGACTACAGAAAGACAAGGATTTAGAACAAGTAACATTAGTTCAGGACGATGAAAAGATTGGGGAGTGTTTTCATCATTGCACCCGATCTCCAAGGGGCAAAATGTATGCTCTACGTGAGAGTCATAAAACAGTTACCTGTGAATTCAGAACACTTGAAATTGAACTCCACTTAGGGCTGAGGGTGGAAGAAAATAAGTCCAGCATTGCTAACTTCGTGCAAAACACATCCTGAGTGCGTTCTGGTTTGGCTGTACAACACACAGATAAATGTGAGGCCATTGTTCTCCAGGGAAAGTTTTGGTGACAAAGGAGAGCAAATGTTTAAGGACAGTTATTAAAAGGAGGATTATTTACTTAGTAATATTTCAAGGAGGGATTATTAACTCTCGGAACATCAATCCTTCAATGTCTCTTTCTTTTAATTTGCATAAACATCATAATTGACAGCTTGTTAACAGTTCATTAAGAACACTAAAACCTCATGATAAACAACAGCCCGCTGACAGCAAAGTGGACAGAGTATCTAGCCATGCATTTTATCCACTTCCAAAATCAACCTGCTTCACTGAGAGCAAGTCCAAAAGGTGGCTTTACTAATCTATATGTTCATACAGCAAGCACTCAGACATGGAGAGGTAAAGCCCTCATTAAGTAATGATTAGCAGTTAATTTGTATCTTTTAGTTAGCTAACTTCATTGGGTAAATGTACCCATGACCCCTAAAAATGCTAAACCAATTTTATTTCAACAACGACAAGTGTTAGGAATACCCTCTTATCACAAAAAGATTCTGAGAATCAAAAGAATGGCAAAATCTGTATTTCTTTTACATTGCTTTAAAAAAAAGGCATCTAATACATGAGTGCGTTTTTCTTCTTAGAGGTCTGAAATGGAACACTTATGATTGCAGTTTGCAGTGTATTGCAGAGGAGTCAACACTGTAAAACAAAAAGAATGAAATCTATTTGTATTTTCCTGGTAAGAGTGCCTCATACAACTATTGAATGTTGTCTTTATCTCTGTATGAAAGTCTGATTATAAGCTCATTTCACTTGAAGAAATCTTGCTGGAGTTCCTGCTGAGCAAGACATTTAAACTTTATAGTGAAGAGGTCTTCATTTTCTTCAGACTGAGAGCACACTCTTTGCTACCCTGGCATCAAAATTCACATGGATACACTGGCATCCTTGAGGGCTGAAAGAGAAAGTCCTATTTATCTATCTAATACACTCAGGTATTAGGTACTCCCTTTGACTTTCTTTTGGAAATGGCCAAAGGGACCACTGCTGTTACTGGCATGCATGCTGGTAACTCCGACTTCTCCCCACGCGAGATGTGTTCCCACAGGAAAGAGAAATGTGAAATGAATATGGATGAAATCATTCAAACAACATTCCAATGTTGAAATAGAAGTAGTAATCAAAAAACATTTATTCAATGTTAGACTTGAAGAGTTAAAACTTCTTGAACCTGTAAGTATATTTATTATTCCTGCCTATTCGATTTTGGGGCATTGAGATTCCTAGTCATAGGTTAAGCCATGAATATATGTTGTTTTATTTAAATAAATAGATCTGGGATGCTGGTTGAAAAAATGAGAAATTCCTGTGTACATTACAAATTTTGAAATTCTAAAATATTTTGAACATTGTGAAATTGCTATCCATAAATTTATTTTTTCAGTATGATACTAGGATACATCCAGTTGGAGCACAATAATTATTGTACTTGTCACCCTGTACATCACGGTCACAAATGCTACATGGATATGATGTTTAGTTATTAAAGCCATTGAGTACACCCTAGTAAGAGAAAGGACAGACATATTCCTAAGAATGCTATCAAATACAACAGTATGGTAAGGTATGTTTTTTTATGTAATATTCACGAAGTTTTTGTACAGTGTATTCTCCTGTTACCTTTCTTCTTTTATCAAAGAAAAATGCAAACACAACGAAACGATTGTTATCTCTCTTTTATGGATAAGAATACTCAGTTTAATGGCGAGCTCTGGAGTTCACCAGGGCTGCCCCTGCTGTTCAATGGGAGGCTGCCTGTTAAGCAGAAGCTCCGGTCTTTTAACACCTTAAGAAGGACACTATCAAAGATATCATACTAGGTCTTGTCTGATTTCCAGGTAATAATAACAGAGCTGCAACAAACCTTTAAGTTAGTTGATTGAGAACAAGGTTAAGATGCATATAGGATAAATGCTAATTTTGACACACCAGACTACTTTATCACAACACTGTTTTGGAAAACAACCATTAAAATTCATATATAATTATCTTAATGCTATTGTCAAAAAACAATACTCTGTTTTGAAGCAGGATAAATCGGTGACCTAAATCAAGCAGTTTCTTTTGAGATGTCAAAATATGTTTTTTTTCTTTTTCATATTGGTTTAGCTAATTAGAGAATATTCTGAGTTTTAACATAGATGCTATTATTGTTTAACTATGACCTCAGAATATTTTTAGAATTTTATAAGCCTCTTATGATTCTTAACATACTAACTCCTTTGATCCTAAATTTGAAGGTTTTCTCTTTTCTAGCTAATTTAGCTGTTATGTTTTAGAATTTATAGCTGTGTATATTTTTTATAAGTCTTCAAACTACACGAATTTACTTATTCCTTAATTTCTTTATGCAACAGATATTTGCATGTGTACAAATCAGTCAGGCATAGTTCTAAGCACATGACTAAACAGAGGATGTTGCTGCCCTGAAATTTATATTTTGGTGGGGAGAGCCAGGTGATATGCAAAAGTTGTGATGTATAAATAAATGATACAGTGTTTCAGAGGGTGAGGGTACTGTGAAAAACACAAGGACTGTGGTACAGGAAGTTATGTAGGAAGGGAGCTGCAGGTTTACACTATGGCCACGGCAGATCTTATGAAGAAAATGATCTTTGATCCTGAAGGAGAAAACATTAGATGTAGATATCCGACGGGTAAAATGCAGACAGGAAAAGCCAGTGCAAAATTCTCCAGGATGGAACTGGACCTGATTTGTTCAAAGATAATGAGGCAGGAAGGAAGGAAGCAAGCTGGTGAGTGCACTGAAGTTTCTATGGAAAAACTGTTAGCAGTGATGCTGTCCTTACCGGGTACATACAGCCAGGCAGACCCGGTCCTCACAGTGCTCTTGTGCACAGATTCTTTCCTTTGTCTCCAGAATGCTTTAACAATTAACATTATTTTAAAAATCAGATAAGCTTTCAAAAATTGTATATCCAGATCCTCTAATCAGAAGATTGGACACACTACCACAAAGTGCTAAGATATCAGCAGCATCCCCAGAGCAGTGATACAGCTCTCTTTCCGGAAGCACACACTTTTCAAGTCATGAAATACCCTCGCTTCCAGGCTCTCAGTCATGTCAGGTACCTGACGACTGGGGATCTGGGCGACACTTTGCAGACTACAGAACTATGTATCTTCTTATGTTTTTTATCCTTTCACTACTTCATGTCTATTTTCTTTGTAAGAAACTTTCCTTCTAAAACTCTCATTGAACTGTTTCTAATATGCTCTGTGATGTTCACCAAATCCTAGACTCTAGTTTTGATGGAATCTGGGTGGAATTTGATTATAAATAATACTGAGAGGTGTTCCAATAATTTGCCTTTTAGCCTGGTCTTACCACCAATAAGGACTGATTTTTGCTTTATTTGATCTTTTCCATCTTACAACAAATCTTTTAATGTTTAGTTCACTGAAGAGAAGTTGTGCGCCTTATCCAAAACACTGAGAAAGTAATGAGCAAAAACTCAGGATTGCAATTTAAGTCTAGCTGCAGAGTAGATTCACTTGTTCATTACGTTTATTTATGTATTTATTTTGTACCGGAGATTGAACTCATGACCTCACCTTTGCCAGGCAGGTGCTTATGCCACTGAGCTAAATCCCTAGCCCTTAACTTTACAAAGCCCATTTATTTGTTTCAGGATTTCTGACTTGACAAGGCTTTTCAGAGACTAAAATGAAAAGGAAATGATCTTGATGATGAAATCTTATCTTTCCAGATATCCAGCCATCAACAAAATACTCAAATACCATATATATATATATATATATATATATATATATATATATATACACACACACATATAAACACACACACATATATAAAGGTATGGTAAGGTAAGGTAAAGTAAGGTATATAAAGGTAAGGATGGCATAACTGTTTACACTTTTTCTATAGTATGTATATTTGAGTATTTTGTGTGTGTGTATATATATATCTATATATATTCTACATGGATATAATAATTTATATTATATTGTGTAATCATATTGCATTATATAATATTAAATGCATATCTATATAGTTTAAATTAACATGGAGATTGATATATATGTGTATCAATTATATATAATCATATTATACTATATATAAAGTCCATATCCCCAAAATGCTCTTTTGTTACTTGGTAATATTTAAATTGCCTTGAAGTAGCTGTGATTTAAAAAATTAACATGACACAAGCATGTCTTAATACATATAATAATGATTAGCATTTATTTGTATATCAAGGAACAGTATGTAACTTCCTCACACCAATCCAGTCAATAATTGCTTTTGACAATTTCCTCATCCTTGACCTTTCAAAATAGAACAAGACACAAAGTAAGAATGACTAACTGCTTCTTCTTTCTGAACACTTTTGGCATTTTTTTATGGACTAAAATATTATTCAAAAGTATTTTTTAAAAAGTTATAAAGTTAATAAAAAATGAATGCATTGAAAAACTCAGCATTTTTAATGGAATAAAATGTTTATAGCAAAATTCGAATACTAGTCACATGAAGTTTTTGAACATCTAAATCTCTACATTGTCCAATTGTTCTTGGACCCTTTGTAATTTATGCTTTATTATTCTGGACATGGCTGGATGGTCAGGAGTTGATTTGCAACACTTGGCTTTTCTGAGATTTCATAATAAAAATAATATAATTTTCTTGTAGTTTACCAGATGGAAAGATTAAAATACAACAATAACAAAGCCTTTCTTACAACGTTGCACAATTAGTTTGATGTTCACCTCCATTAGGGAGTATAGGTGCAAAGTATTACATTGGAGGGTGAAAAATGTTTTGATTTCTATAAAGTAGATTAATTTGATTAGAGTCTTGGTAAGGACCCATATATGCAAGCATAAATGTTAAGTGATACATTATTCAACGTAAATTAATACAGTAAAAATGAACACACAAATGCCAAATGAAATACAGGGTCAGTCTCCAAATGTGCACAAAGGAGATGAGGAACATGAATTACCAAAAACTGAACACTGAATGCAAGTTGATACAAGGGTAGGGGCAACACAACCACACACCCAGGCAGGGGATCAGAGAGGCGTGGTGGAGAACACATCATTGCAAAGTCATGGTGGCTTCCTCTTTGGATTCTGGGTCTCTTTCTTCATAATGGAAAGAAAATGGTTCCGCACCTCTGTTTTGTCAGCTATGAAAAGGGGAATCATGTGGCTTTAGCTTGATAATGCATCACAGGCACTAAGCACCGTGCCTAGCACCAATTTAAATAACCGATCATTAAAATTACGTAATTATGTGTGCTAGGGAAAGGGTAAGAAAAAGGATAAAAGCCATACGTTCTGTAGGCTGAAACACAATAAGCAAAGGCTCCATGCTGCACGGAGGCAAAATGAATTAACATAATCAAAACTTGAGAGACCCATCAGGCGGCTTGGTGTACCTAGGCTGGACTGGCAGAGGGTGAGAGATACCACAGAGCTGGGCCAGAGGAGGGCACAGTACTCCAGGCAGAGAAAGATCAAAGCGGCCAGGGATAAAGGGTGTAGAGGTGGAAAGGAGGGGTAACCTAAGACACTCTGCTGGGAAAGCAGCAGCAGGTGTTGGAGATAAATTGGATACGGAGGGTGAAGGAGGAGAGTCAAAAATAACTCCTGGATAAGAGCTTTGGAGAGCCAGAAGAACACCAGAGGCAGTGGCAGAAAGAGGCATGGAGAGTTACCCACCTATTACCTGTAAAGTGAAATGCCAACTCTAGAATCACTAAAGAAATGCTTCTAAACGTGTCATTCTGGGTAATTGCTATTAAGAATGGAAGAGGGACTAAATAAAGATCCTGACAGTGATTTTTTTATAGACTGATTTTGAAACATTGACATTGACTTTTCTATTGATGCAAATAATGACTATCATAAGGGAGGCAAACAAAACAATTCAGGTTTCTCAGATTTGAGAAATAAAGGGGACCAATGATATACAGCAAGTTTCTATAACTGGCTGTAAGAAAAAGGAGTTTTCAACATGAACCTGGCCTGGCATTTGGATATTAGTACTCAGTCACTGAACTGAGTATGATTGAAGCCCATTAATCATAAAAAGCAAAAACAGTAAGGGAGTAATTCTCAAACAGTAGTACTGAGGTAACATCACAATTATACACATTTTGGTAATTTTGCAATAAATTTGACCTAATGTGGTGTTTAGCCTGTATTTGCATTGCCAAGCTCTGTCATCATAAGCCTTTTAGAAGCATCTGACAGTCTTCTTGAAAATAGTTGCAAAGCAAAAAAAAAAAAAAAAAAAAAAGTAATCTTCCATTTTAAGTTGCTTAAAAACTACTGGTAATTAGGAAGCCCACATGTACCTAAATCAAAACAATCCCAGCAATGTTTTAGGACTGCTGTAAATGCAATGCAAAGATGAGAATTTACAGTGTTCCATAACCAGAGAAATTGTGATACCAGATTGCGTTTACTTTTATCTTACCCAAAGTAACATTATATTCTGCAATCATAAAGAAATGAGACTAGCATATAAATCTGTTTAAAGGAATCGGCACCATTACAATAGAGGCTTTCACATACTATGGCTTATTCCTTGAATATCAACCAAATAACCAGTGGCTTGGAGGACAGACTCTTGGTTTCTTTCTGAGTTGCCACCAAGCACCCCCGTCCTGTCCCCCTGCTCTTACACATACGTCCCTCAAACTATGTCAAAAGCGGGAACAAATTCCCTAACCCACAGTGAAAAGTCCTTGGCTCTCCAAATGACTATAAATTGCATGGCTGAGTGCATATGGCCACAGGGCTGTCACAATTACTTCTTTTGAGAATTCATCATGGCATACCGATTCTATAATGTCATTATAGCGCCTCTTTCACTGTACTGATCCAGCCAGCTAATTTAATCAACGAATAACAGATTCAGAAATGGATGCAAGGGGCCCTAGCACTTCAAATTATGTTAGTAGAGATGTAGCACAGTGCAGATGATAGCCTCCTGACCACCTGACCTAACCTCTTCACCTACGTTTTTCAAAGAAGCTAGGTGAGGTTACTTCCCACTTCCCACTAAATCAATAACTTTTGTGCTTAAAATATATTAACCATGTCAAGAGGGGGACAAACTCACTAAATGCAGGGTTCGTTATAGACTTTATTAAGACATCTGAAACTCAGTTTCACAAGTAGGAGAAAAATCAGACTTCTATGATGAACTGCAAAGTGAACCATTCAAAGATGGACAATTAATTTTATTAAATTTTAATCTTCTCTGCAAATGTCAATGATAATTAGAAAACATTATTCTTTAACATCACAGCCCATCTTGCATGTCATGGAGAGTAATAAGTTAATTTACTGTGAAGGAAAAAAAACCCTGAAAACATAACACTAGAAAATACACAACAGGGAAAATCTGTGCCGCAAAAATATGTCACAAGTACGTGTGGCCTCATTTGTTTAAATGTAAAGTCAAAACTCGAATTAACAGAGTCAGTGCCTTGGAATGAACAGTATGGTATCTTTTCTAGATGTTTCTGAAAAAAGGACTTAACTATTTCTGTTCTAGTTGGATTATGGCATACAGAAGAGACACCAGAGCAGGCCCAGTGATCAACTCTGAATGCAGACATGGTTGTAATTGGCAGGTAAATTTATATACGATAGTCACAGGGCCTCTGTAATCTGTTACACCTGTATGCACTTGTGAGCGTGCCGGCCTGCATGCGGCAGCTTGATATAGAATGGGCTCTACATCATAGAATAGTAACTGATATTTTACTAAGGTGCTATTTCCGTGTAAATTATAAAGACATGGATATGTAGTCCTTTCCCTCAAGCTCTCTACCAACAGCCAGGATAACACTTGCTCCTCCATATAAAACAATGTTCCCAGAGGCCACAAAAGAAGTTGAGTCTTAAGCCAGCAGTGTAAGTGCTGAAAAGTTATTAGCATGGGTTAAATGCGTTCTACCCTGCTTCGTATTTCAATGTTCTATTAATGTTGAAAGTTAAGGTAAAAATCTCTGTTTCAATCTCTTACTGCAAATCAAAAGAACCAGTTTCTTCACACACAGAAACATCTGAGAAATGACACATACATTGTCCAGCTGCAAAAGTCTGCAGCACTTCGGTATTTCATCAGCCTTCCCTCGCTGCACATGGCTTTCCATGGTCATCTCACACAGAGCCAGTTACTTATTTTATTATCTACATTTCTGGGACACCTGTGGCTCCCAGAAGTTCCAACTTCTCTAACTTACTGAAAATCTTTAAAAAAGCTTCTCCTAATGTAGTAGTTTTTATGAAATGTGCTTTTATTATAGAATTGTTATTTCTTTTGAAAACATAATTTTAAAATTCTTGAATGCAATAATTCTACAAAATTGGCTTATGCATTTTTAGATAATGACCTGAAAACTATATGAAATTGCTTTTATCAGAAAATTTACAGTAAAGTATATTTTGTCAAAAGTTAGTACTTACCTAGTATGACTCTTCCCTGTTTAAAAGAAAAGTGAGAAAACTCTGATTATGATAATGCTTCTGTATAGTTATTTTGAGAAACAAGTGTAAATTCTGTACAATGTCCAGGCAATGTCAACCTTTGCTAAATGTGATTCAAATCATGTTTGCTTAGCCTAAATGCAAGGCATCTCCATGAGCACTATAATATAACAAAACAAATAATTTTCTTTTCATCAATATACAACAGCTTTGTTCATTATTGAGAAACGTTAGGTGGTAAAGTATTGAGTGCTATGCATTTTATGCTTAAATCAATGTACTGTCTTGCAGTTATGCCACCTAATGTGTTTTTAAGTCATCCGCTACAGAGATCAATGTGATTCTTATTTGATATTCAGTGTTAAGTTCAGCCTCATAAATTTAGAATTGCACTCTGTTATTTTGATGGTTATATATTAACCACGTACTGAAAGTTTTATGATTTTTAGACTCAGCCTGGCTGTAAATCATGCAGGGTTCCATACATAAGGCATAGGGTCTAGCTTGATTTTTATTGCTCTGCTCAGAAGGAAATGGATGGATGGCTGAGTTTTTGAGGGAGGTAAACCCACAATGCGTTTGGATAAATACCTTAGGTATGTAAGCATTAAAGGCATGGTTCAGAAAATTCAGATTAGACAACTCATTGCAACCAGCCTTGTGGGCATGGATAATAGTGATGGCAAGGAGCAGCAAATTGACAATCTTTTCTATCAGTAGCCTCATCGGCATGGACCTTGGCCTCATGAAAGTTCATCTGCGCTCACTTTGGTGAGTAGTCAGACAAAGCAGCTCCACCTGCATTAAATAACAAGCGTGACCTCAGAGAGCTCAGATGGGGGTTAAATGTCATTACTGAGTCTAAGACCCACGCATTATTTCAGAGACTAAAATGAACCAAGGTACATACTCACATCATCTTGAAAAAACTGAGTCCTACGACTGAAATAGACGGATATACAAATAGAAAAAAATATATAGAGAAAATAAATACAACTGCTTTAATAAGCTGAGAGTAAAAAAAAATAGGGTAAAACTTCTGAAAATGATGACAAAGTTAGACACAACAATAAAGGAATATTCCATGTATGTGGTATTCCTCAGTTAAAGTACAAATGTTAAGCCAGCTCAGATTCCTAATCCTTAGTTCTGTTGATGAGATGAACACTTGGCAGTGTGTCAAACTCTTGTCCTCTGCAAATTTTAATTTAGTCCCTTTATTATATTTTTGTAAAAACTTTTAGTCACTTTTTCCCTTTCGATGACATATTTTCAGACTCTGCACTCATCTCCCTAAGTTAAACATGTAGCATCTTAAACTATGACTAAACTGACAGACATGACAACACATTTCAAAGAGAATTATGCTAAACTGGGCCAAAAGTTTCATCAGTTTTGATTTAGCAGCATTTAGCAGAAATGCAGTAGAGACATTTTTCTAATCATTAGGAAGCACACATTGCCTAACCTTTTTGTTTTCCCTGGTATAATATTTCCTTGATTAGTGATTCACAGGAGAAGTACAACTTAAAAAGTATTCCACATTTTCTTTTACTGCTTCTTAGCTTCATTAATAGACAATCTTGTGTCAAAAAGTCATCTTGTACAAAAAAATGATAAGGTCTTCAGTAATCATTTTTCTCAACAAAAAGTTCTCTGTGAAGGTATTTGCAGAGCTGTTATTTCTATGTATTTCTGAAAGAAACATTTTATTTATTGGTTCTCAGATTGGTATCACTCAGCATCAGTGGTCCTCAAATTTGAAGCATGCATCAGAATCACCTGAAGAACTTGTGGACACAGGTGGAGGCCTCTGTTTTCTGACTCGGGAAATCTGGCAGGGCTCTTAGAATGTGTGGATCTGGCTGCTCTCCCCAGCTCCGGTCTCTCCCATGTAACGGTGCCACTGCTGCCGCTGCTCTGCAGATGCACACTGTCTGAATTACTGTGGAAAACACTTCCTGGCTACCTCTGCACCTCTTCTTCTGAGTGTTGCAAAACAAAATTTAGTCCAGGTGAAAGAGCTTTGGGGATTCTAAAGCTTGTTGGATCCACAGAAATTCAGTGGGCCTGTTAGAGCTAAGTTTCTGTATAGCTTCCAAGTAAACCAGCAAATCCCATGACACTCACCTGGGTAACCAGAGATGTCTGTACAATGAGGCACACGCAAAACATTTCTGTGGGCACCCACTGATAATGTCTCTTATGAAACTATTCTTGTGTAAGTAGTAAAAATTGTTCTGGGGTTTGCATTTATTTTTTGTCCTTTTCCACATTATGCATGCAGTTTGATCAGCAGGAATTCAAGTGAAATGGATGAAGTATTAATATTTTGAGTTTATAGGTATTACACAAAGAACACATAATAGCTGAAAGATGGAAAAGCTAACTATGGATTGTAGTTCAGGTGCATTTTACGCATTGAGGATTATTCATGCCAAAATTGTTTGAGTTTTAATAGCATGATCCGGCAGTCTGATGGAGAGGATTATTCATGTTTTTTAGATTACTTTACAGTTTAGTCTTCAAATCTCCTGGAATTCCTCAAAACATTTTAAGGTAAGTTGTTATGTAGATGTCTCCCAAATTCTCTCTCTGTCTCTCTCTGTCTTTCTTCTCTCTCTCTCCCACCCCCCCCAATTCCCTATCAAATACTGTAACTTTTAGAATCTGACATTTTAAATCATGTTCTTGATCTCACCTCTAATAATGATACTGTACTACATCCCTTTTCAGTTAAAAAGTCAATGTTCTCTAAAAAGGTTGCTCTATTGTAATGCATGTCCATGTATAATTTATTTTAAAAATTTGATTTATTTTCTATTACTTATGCCACCATGATCGCTTATACTCTTAATCTCAGAGCATTTTGGTGATTTGCCATGTGTCTCCCAGATAAGCAAACAATGAAACTAGAACCCATATATATGGAAGAAAAAGGCTCTGCTTTCTCATCTTACTGATATATTTTACCAGTTGACTAAACAAATTTCTGTTTTCATGGAATTTACACCTCTAAAGAATTTCTTTAGGGAATTACAATATTTAAAATAAAGGAATGCCTATTCAGTGTTGAATATCCTGTTTTGGAGATGTGCCAAATCATTTAGATGTGCCTAGGAGTTTAGTAAATCAGGTCTCCATTATGCTACAATACACAAGAAGCTGCTAATTTTTGTAACTATTCTCTGCAATACTAACTACAATGCACTGAAGTGTACCTTAATACATCAAATTAAATGAACTCTTGTTTACCGACCCAGAGACATTATAAGTTTTTGAAGTCTATTGTCAATCTAACTTAAATAAAAAAGAATAGCAAGGGAGCTACATATCTCTAAGGGATTCTTTCCGGAATGACTCTAGTCCTGCTTTATGTATACCAAGGACCCTGTCAATTTATCTCATCTTCAAATACCCAGTGAATACTTTGCGGGGAGATAAATCAGAGAAGTGTTCACTTAAACACATTTAATGTTTTTTTTTTTTTAATACAAAAGCTGAATTCTCCATAAAAATTTATTCCTCATTTGGAAGCTTTGTTAATTTTCATAAATGAGTTGCAGGGAATGCAGATGTGATAAAGACATTGCAAGAAAGGATTTTATGTCTACAACACAGAATGGAATAAGTCAATTCATTGAGCATATGGCTTATTAGGCTTAAATAGCTCCTTTCCAAGATGATTTTGAGCACCATATTTTGAAAGATAAGGTAGTGGGTTGTTGTTTTTGGATATTTGCCTTTATAAAGATAGGCCATCTGTCTCAACAAGTGAAAAGATTCAAATGCTTTGATTGCTATTTTCCTAATCAAGACAAATTCTAATATATTTTAATATACTGATTAACCAGATCTGACATTATATCTTGGGGGTGTTTGCTGGTGGCTTCACCATAAGAATATTACTACGGCCACCCATATTCCTGTGCAATCCATGGTGAACATGTAGGGCTTTAATTTGTTGATGCTGAGCAGAAATTCATGCTGAAGCAATTCATCTATATCATAAGGAAAATATACTTTATATTTTGTTGAGTAATGAAATTACTTAAACAGTTGCACCTTAAATCTTTCACTGATATTTTCCTCATATTTTCTGCCTTAAAAACTAGTACAAGTAGTGTTTCAAAACTACAAGAAAATTCTAGTATAAAATACCATTATCAATGATAAAAATTCTGTTGAAGGCAAATCACACAATTGATGATTTTGTCTTACTAAAGTACTAAAAACTAAACCCACAAAAATGTTCTTGAATAAAGCTGGCTTATATACATGTGAGACTATCAATGTATTTAATGTTATACTGAAAATGTTTTCTCCCTACAAAGAAATGTTTTTTTTATTATTAAATGAGAAAAATAGAGCAAACAAAATATCTATAATTTTACTATGCATGCATGCATGCTTACCACTGTCAATATTTTTAGCACACATTCTCTATCTCTTTATCTAGCTTATTTTTAGGTTAATTGGTTCTATGATGTGTAGGCCAATATTAAAAACTGTTTATTAATGTAACAATAGAAATACGAATACTGAACGATTACTTGTGAAATTGTCCCCTTGCGATATGGAAGTTTCTTACACTATTTTTACAACATTCCTAAGTTTCACTATTTTGTTTGCCTGGAAATTACCATCATATTTTCTTGAACCAACAATTGAGAGAAAGCAAACTCTTCTTGTTAGTGAATAAATATATTTTACACCACACACAATTTGTATTTCTTGTCATGAAAATAAATCTTTCTTAAGTATATAATTGGGTTAGTAACTATTCTTGTTGCTAGGATTCTTTGTACATGATACCTCTGATTCCCAGGCAAGCAGACCTGAGTTCAAGTTTTGTAAACAGTATGACCAATATTTTCTAAATGACAGAGTAAAGCTGTCTTTCAAGTTCTTCTCAGTATAATTACTTCAGACAGTTCGTGGTAAAACATATTATGAAATAATTGTTCATATGTTTGTATTTTTAAGTTGTATGTAACCCTACATTAAACTTGAGAAGAAAACACACAAAAAGCATACAGATCTAAAATATTATTTCTTGGCTGATGTGTGGTCCAAAAGTAAGTACTTTTAGCACACTGCTAACACACTCAATAAGCTTGCTATTATTAACTAAAGACTGCATTTCAAGTACATTATGGCATTACTTGAAGTAATAGCAACTGAAATGTACCTACTTAATGGAATCGATCTTTCATAAAGACTGCAGTAAAAGTATTATCAGAAGTCACTTATTGAACTTTATTTCTCAATGATATAATAAAAAGTAGCATGTCAGGAATAAAAACGTCACTTGTCACCTGAGTCTCTGGTTATCAAAAAGTAGGGGGCACTTCTTAAATACCAAAATGAATGTAAAGATTAGTCATCAACCTAAAGCTTCTTTCCAAAAGATCTCAAGTCCTTTCAACGCCTGGACTCAAACACTAACGTCATACAAACACAGAGAGCTGTGTTTTTGAGAAAGACGAATAATATCTGTATTGTTTTTTCTAAATAAATTTCATAATAAGTCTAGTTTCTCTGCTGTCTGGGAACTTTTGGAAATTGAAACAACTTCACAGATTTTGAAATAATTTTATATATTTTGGCACAGACTCCTTTTGTTTTATATATTTCATTTTTCCAGTTTGTCTTCAATGTACATTTTTCACGGTAAACTTATTGAAATTGGTGTCTTAGGACATGACACAACACCTTTAATGTGTGATGCTGGAACAGTGACCTAGTGGAGCTCTGGGGTATCCCCAGAAAAAGAATGAGAATTTGGTAAAGTGTGATTCATTGGATACATTTCTAAGTACTGATGTGACCAGAATGTAAATATTGACCACATTTTTCACCTTTGGTCTCTCAATATGTGGAGACAGTTTCTTTTTCTTTAGGAAGATCTATTTAAAGTGAAAACTTGAAAATAAATGATCTGAGTCCCAATTCCTGCCAGCTTGTGCTTTTTGTCTTACAAAAGACGCTCTTGCATTGTACAATTAAGTCAAAGATTCAAAGATTTCACAAAACAATAGAAAGAAAAGAAAAAGGCTGGGGTTGTAGCTTTGAGCAAAAGCCCTGGGTTCCATCTTCTGTTAACATGCCAAAGACAGAGAGAGAGAGAGAGAGAGAGAGAGAGAGAGAGAGAGAGAGAGAGAGAGAGATCTTATGACTTATCCTTACATTGGTGTGAGGGTGACACGCATTCGGGGAGACCTGCACCTCATGGTTTAAATTCTTTTACTGGGCCAGCCAGAAGCATACAATACTCTTGGGATGCCAGGCAGTGACACTGACTTGGAACTTTCAAGCAGCCACATGTTCATGAGCAAAAACCAAGCAGTGTCGTGTCATGTAATTTGCTGCTAAGCTATGCTATTCAATAGGCTATGTGTGCTCTGTTAAATGCATATTTTACTTGCATTATTTTCAGTTTTGGATCCATTTATCAGGACTCTATGTTAAATCAAGGAATATATGTACTGACTTCTGGACTTACTAGGAATCTCAAAAGATCTGGGAAAATTCTATGCTAATTTCAAGACAACAGCAACCAGCCTGAGCACAGTACCTGCCCTTTAATGGTAGAGATGATCCACTCTTCTATAATCCCCGTCACTTACAAAGCACAAATATATGCATGCATAACTACCCTACACACAGGCATTTATGTTCTCTGTCTGCTTCCTGTAGGCATTTGATTAGGAGATCACTGTTCTCGGCATCCTTATATCTCCACAAACCATGATAACAATTCAACACAGGACAAGAATTGGGGTTGGGGGAAGAATCTGAATGTCCCAGAAGCAAGGACAAAGCAGGCGGTATATTTCAAATGCATATAGAACTAACCTATCTTCATTTCCTTTGTTTTCATATTTACATTCAGTGTTTTCTCAAATGAATTGCTGATGTGTGTTTTCCTTGAATGTTTAATTAGTAGTGTAAACAAACACCTTATTTTTTATTAAATTATTAATCAAGAATTACATTTACCCTGGCATTTGGAAATGCAGCATATCATCTACCAATGAATGTCCATGTGCTCCACCAGGAAATTAAACTGATGCCACTGTGACATATACACGACCTAAATAAGAACCTAAAGAAAGACGGTGCTTGCAAACACAAGGAAACAAATCATTCTCAAGATACAGAAGGACAAAAAGAATGTAATAAAGAGCTACAAGTCAGAAGTTTTCAGATTCTAATCTTGCTTTACTACTTACTAATTTCATGGCCTGAGATGAGACATTTCTCTGCATTATAGTCAGTTTCCTCATCTGTTAAAATGCTTTCTGTTCACAGTTTTGGGAGGAAAAATTGTGCTCATTATAATCGATGACATTCCATGAATTATAAATCAAGGGGTAATATTGACGGTAATTGTCTTAAAAATGTAACTGATACAGCAAGGCTGGTGATTTCATGCTGACATTCATTCACATTTTATGTTTCAAGGATTTGACCAGACTCTGAAATATTCAATCTACTTTACTCTAGCATATGCAACTAAGCATACAATTGCAAAAAATAATTGAGCTCTTTAAGTCCATCGATAATACTTAATTCTATGAATATGCATGTGAAGAATAATGCAATTTCCATGGGGTGCCTAATGTCAGGCTGGTAAGAGGGAGAAGCTGATTTTGATTTGGAAGCTAAAGCAAACCCATCATTAAACATCCTGGATGAGAACTGACAAGGTGAATTACTACAAATTCTAAGCAAACTTTACAAGTAAGTTTAATTAAACAGAAGTCTATTCGTCTTTTGCAAACTCATTTAGAAGCCTTCATCTCCGCATTGTATTTTTACTGAATGGTTTGGTTAGCTATTCTCTTTGACTCAATAACTGAGGAAACTTTAGGCATACTCTGACTTCTCTGAGGGGAGTTGTTTATATTCTGTCTATCCTCTGGTTAAAATTAAAATAACAAAGTTTTAACAGCACATGATAAACAACACCTCAGGTCCAAAGATATAAAAGGTATACTTTGGGGGTTTATAAAATCTTACAGTATCTAATGAATCAATTACAATAATTTTACCTCAAGAGACAAGGCCATGTAATGGGAATGTTATGCCATTTCCCCTTTTGGAGTGATTGATAGCCAGAAGCAATTTTTTCTTTTTCTTTTTTCTCTTTTTTTGTACCAGGAATCAAATGCAGGGTCTTGTGCTTGCAATCCAATCCAATGTGCTGCTGAGCTATATCCCCAGAAGTCTGGGTATTTTTTTTAAATTGTACTATATTTAAGATGCAAATGTGTAGGGGGTAACAGGGTACAAGTGAGTTAGGAAAAGATGAACAGAAACATTTCCTATGGAGCTTTGCTTAGCCTTTTGCAGTGCACACTCAGTTCAAGGAGAAAGTCTCTGCAGTCTTCCCTTGGTTGATTTTAAATAGAGTGTAATAGCCTGGCATTACCCAGAGTACTTTTATGTACAGTGTATAAGAGCCCCATGGAAATTTCATATAATGTGACTACCTATTCAAGGCTTTGAAACTATTCAACTATTTTCTCAATGAGTCCTTACATCAAGTCAGAAGGACAACATTAGAATGCCCTTTCTATACTTCAGAAGGAAGAAGCAGTAGACCATGAAAACAGTGTGGGTTAGAGTCCCCAGTTCATTACCAGTAGAACAGATATTTGCTCTAAGATGCAGGTGACTCCAAAGCTCATGCTCTTTGTACCACATGCACTGAGAAATGATACATGATGCCAAGGATCAAAAACCCTAGGAAAAGACAAGTGGATACAATCCTACATGCATTAACTGATGAATAGAAAATTAAATATGGTATGTCTCTACGATGAGATGTTACATTCCATAATGGGTTAATTCTGAGAACGTTAAGCTAACAGAAAAAAGTCAATCACAAATATCATACCCTGTATGATTTCATCTACATGCAATGGCTAGAATAGGCAAATCCAGAGAGACAAAATACACTGATGCTTGCTGTGTAGGTCCACCACTGACTGGGGAAAAGCAAGAAATGACTGCTACAGGATTTTGAGTTTCCTGTGAGGAGTTTAGAAATGCTCTAAAACTGATTGTACTGGTGATCGCCTTACCCTGTGATTATATTAAAAACTACTGAATTGTGTCACTTAAATGGATGATTTGCATACTATATAAATTATATTTCTTTTTTTTTTTTTAATTTAAGAGGAAAAAGAGAAAAACACAAAACAAACCAAAGCGGTGTAAGGGTACACGTAATACAGAACTACAAAAAAACAAAACAAAACAAAAAAAACAAAACAAACAAACAAAAAAAAACATAACAGTAAGAAATCACCTGTTAGTATATTACATATTATCATCTTGAAAATAGTTCCTCAAATCACAGTATCAAAGAATACAAGGTGGACATTCAAACAGGTAGACTGCAAACAGCTGTGTTCAATGATCCAAAAACATTGATACAGTCAGCTATATAAATTATATTTCAACCATGCTATCACAAAAAAGCAAGTTATTGGAGCAATTGAAAAATGAGCCATCATTAAAGAACGCTAAGAAGAGAAAGGAAATAAGCAACATTCAGGGTATCATTACAGATTTCAGTGGTCAATACTGCTAGTTTCACCCTCACTGGAGAATGTGGCAAAAAAAAAAAAATATACAGTTCTATACAGGAACTATTGTGATAAGCTTCCAGAGGAGTCCCTTGGGGTCCTATTGACAAAAGTGGTTTAAAAGGGATCCCCTCAAATGTTTCTCTCTCTTGAAGGGGCTATCCCAGTGCTTTATCATTTTCACCAGCTTGAAATCACCTTACAAGAGGCCCAAGTGACAGTCAATCATAATATTTGGCTTCGGGATAGCTATTACAATGACAAGGTCTTCAGACCTTACCCTGTCCTGGTGGACAGTCATCCTTATAACTCCAAATCACCATCATTAGCTCTTTCTCAAGGAAGTGCTCCAGGAAATTCTCCAATTTCAGAACCCTTTCATTTCCTCTCATGCCTCTCACCACCACGGTGCCTTTCCTCTGCAACTCTTCTACAAATCCTCCAGATTAATGACTTTCTCTTAGACTTTCTCTTGCCAGGAGAAGAGGCAAGATAATACGTCTTGAGAGTTAAATTGGTCTAAAATTTAGGTGTCATTTTCCCCAAGGATGGTAAGTAAAAGATGGAAATAATTTACAGTTCTCTGTGAAACCATTATTTTTAAACAGGGGGGGGGGAACTCTTGAAAAGGGCATTGTACTTCACATGTTTTAAAACATGCAGCTTTTTAATGCATATCCCTTAAAAATGACAAGAAAATTCTTCTGATGTTAAGAAAACTACCTATCAAAATTATTAGTAACATCATGCTATAAAAAAACTTGACCAAGGATGGAAGGAGGTTAGTATTATGTCTATACTAATTTCAAAGTCACCACCAACTTTCCATGTTATTCCCTGTGCAAGTTTGTACATCTTTATAATGCCCTCAGAATAATTTATCACATAGTAAAGATTTAAAAAAATCATTATCCTTTTGATCTAAAAATCCTTATACTTCAACTTTAATAAGTTCTTTCTGAAGAAGTTGCTACATATATTTTACTCCTCAGAGAAATCAACAGTAGAACATTCAACCAAGGTTTTAGAATCTTCCAATCTCATTTTTAAAAATTTCATGAAAGATTTTTTTGTTGTGTCTCTCTACCATGACACATACTTTCTGGTATTGTATCTGAATACCTGTGGAATATGAAATAAACCTAAAATTGTAGCATCATTAGGAAGAATATTCAGACATTTCACCTAATGGTTTAAATTAGTTTAATATTTAGAAGTATTTCTTGCCTTTAGCAATTATATTAGCATAGCACAAACAACCTATGGACAACACTGATTGATGTTTTTGTCCTTAGGCTACTTCAAATTGTTCTTATTTTAGTATCAAAGATCAAGGGTGGAGGCCAGGGATTCAGCTCAGTGGTGTAAGCGCCTGCTTGGGAAGCACAAGGTTATGAGTTCAATCCCTGGTACCAAAAAAAGGAAGAAAAATCAGATATTTCAGCTTGTTTTGGCATCCCAAAGGAACATCCTTAAGAATGCAGTCACAAATCTGATGTATTACCCTCTTTACATTAGGGATTTATTAAAATTTTTTTACTAAAATTAAACAGTGTTATGCACACATACTTTCACATGTGTGTATAAGCACACACATGCACACACACACACACACACACACACACACAGATACACACACCTTCTAAGCTGACAAATCTTGGAGGAAAGAAACTAAAACCAAAACCAAATCCACTCTCCCTTGTTCCTTGTAAAGGGTTTACCTCAAATCCACCAAAAGCTGCACAGTTTGGAGCTTTTAGGCCTTCCTATGCATTAGCTTTAAGCATAAGTTCTTTTTACAGGGCCCTCAGAGGACTGCAGAAAGAGAGAGATCAAAATTAATTCAAATGATCACAATGCATCATTGCATCATCTAAGTATGGTCACCCAAGGGTGGATTAGGCAACAAGGTTGCCTGACTCACAGAGTTCTGACACTGCTAATTCTAAAGAAGGCACTTAGACTCTTCTTAAACTATAGAACTGTTCTTGTTTTAAAAGTCCTTCTATTAAGAGGAAAGGGGCATTAAAATACTAGTATCTATATTCTGTGTATTTGTGATATAGTGAGAACTAAGGGGTGACATTCCATTGGAGGTGCACTGGAATTTAATTTCCTTATATTAGGGGAGACAGGAAAGAGAGGAAGTGTCCATGCTGCCTGCTGTGTGGGGTGGGAGACTGAATCTGCTCCTCAGTCAGTCACATCACTTTCCGCTAACTCTCACAGTCTGTGTCTCAAACTCTAAACACAGCCACATTTAATACACGGTCACATCGCATACGGTATGTTTCTGCAAGTGTTCAGTCTTTACACATGCCTTTCGCTGTGCAGCTGTATGCACAAACCCCGTGCATCCTCTATTTTAGAGCCACTTTTTAGCAGTTTTCAAAGCTGATGGTTTCAGTCTGTGATTATAATTTTATATCTTGGTTGAGTACAGAGACAAAGAAAGATGCAATGCTAATACAATGCACTAGCTCATATAATCCCCACAACAACCTGTCAGAATGGCTATTTATATTCTCTTTTGTCCTGTTGCTGGTGACAAAGAGTCTCATTTTAAGAAGCTGGCTGGCGACTCAGCTTTTAAAGTGAAGAGATAGGATTCAAATCCAGGTCTATGTGACTCCAAAACCTAAGCTTTAAATGGTTCTCTTATGCCAATCTTGTCTTATTTTATGGATGTTATTAAAAGGTATTAGATGATATGACATCTTCTATTAAAGAATCAAAAGAAAGGAAGGGCCATTAATTATGCATTTACTTGGTGTGGGGGGTCAAACAGTGGAAAGGACAACATACCCTCTAGTATCTATTTTTCTTTCTACCACTAGTGAAATGATAAAGACAAATTCCAGCTACAAATGATACCATCCAAAATTAACAAAGTACCCCAAAAACTCACACTGTCACTGACTTGTTTGTCTCAAAACTTAGCATATCTGTGTTCTGATAGGAAATTTCCCTCCTGTGCTTAACCCTGGAAAGTCAGGGTTTTCTCAGGCTGGAAAACATTTATTTAGTTTTAGATGAGTCACTGAACCTATTTATTATAAAAATAAATCTGGTGCAACTTCTGAGTAATAGTGGGTAGTGGTTTTAATTAAAATTCAATGTTAAAACTTGCAGGTGGATACATTTTAAAGTTAAGTGCTTTAGTCTAGTCTTCATAATGTTTTGCAATTTTGTCCTCTTAAAGAACTAGGACTTTTTGTTTGATGATAATTCTCAAAAGCTGCATGAATTGTAAGATTCTCACTGATTATCTATGGTTTTCAGCAAACACAATTCTTTAAATCCTAATTTGAGTAATTCCATGCAATAGTTTCTCTCTGCACTTATATTTGGATCAGGTTCTTTTGCGCAGAAAATGATGAAAACAGTCACTCAGCCTCTCTCCTTCAAGGTAGAAATGTCCAAATATACACAATGAGAGACATTCACACCATCCACTGTATGTGAGCTGTTAGTACAGTACCATAGTCCTTTCACATGTATGGCATGGAAGGCGTCTCTCTGATGTCATTTCTCTCAAACCCTCCTCTCCATCAGCATTTTAATCAAACATCTTCAATGGCCTCACTCAGGACTGCTCCATCGAATGTCACCAATGTCAAACCCAAAGGCTTCTCCTCATTTGATATCCTAATTGATGATTTTGCAGCTTATAGTGTAATTCATTTTGCTCTTAACAGTTCCTTCTTTCACGAAAAGTACGAGTTTACCCTCTTTTCTCTGAGTACTCACCTTCCTTAGACTGTCTCCTAGCAGGCAGCTTTTCTTGGATTCTGATCAGCTCACCTTCCCTCTGCCATATTTCCCACCTCCTGACACAGGCCCAATTACATGCTTGGGCAATGGTTTCCATACCCCACCCCAAGTTCATACTCTGCCTTATTTACATTAAAGCATTTGCAAATGCTTATTTAATGTCTTTACACGGAAGCGGGTAAAACTATACTTTGTATTTTACATAGCCAAATTTCTTGGTTCCCTGCTAGGTTTTCTCTTTCTCATCTCTATTTCATTTGCTGATATGACTTTCTTCTAATCAATTCATTTCACTTGTATTTCTCAGAATCACAGTAGAATTTTTTTTTTTTTTTTCGCCTAGGAACTTACCCTGTCCCCTCAGACTAATTGCTAAAGACATCAACTGGCTGCTTTACCCAGTTCCTTTTAATATTCAATGGGATCGTCATCAACTTCACTGACTGCTAACTTCTCTCTCTGGGTCAACTCCTCGTCCCTACAACGTAGATTCCATACTCAGGATGATTTTTCTAAATGCAAACATACTTAAGTCATTCCTTTGTTAACAAATGGTCTATATAGTGAAATTAAAATGTTTTGCCATGCAGTAAGTTTTCCAAAACCTGGCCCAGGTATTCTTTCTAGTTTTCTATTTGTTCATTCTTCAGCCATATCAGCACATTCTAGCTCTGAGATCACAACATCCTGAGCTTTAGATGTCCCATTTTCTCTTTCTACCTGCAATGGCCTTCCTCCAAGTCAAAGCTCAGCCCAAATGTTAAATGCCTTGTACAAACCTTAATCACATAGCACTATGTGGAATGTTGCCATACTAGGTATTAAGTATTATACCAAGGCCATTCTAAACATTTTACTCATTCGCTCTTCACAAGGAATCCAGGAGCAGGTTCTTCCATTTTAACAATGAAGAAACTTAGGCTCGGAGTAATTTTCTACATTCTAAACCTTAGGAAGTAACAAAACTGAGCTTTATACCTGAACTGTCTCATTTCAAAGCAATGCACTTAATTATGGTGCTTTTCTGTCTCCTGCCACCATGTTGGTCTCTTTCTTCCTGCTAGGATGTGAGTTACCTGAGGGTAGGGATTATGTGGAATTTATCTTTATATTTCCAGTTCTCAGCGTGTCATGGATAGTCAATAAATGTTTGATGACTTGTGTTCAGAATGAGTGATGCTGCGGTGTTCTCCCGGAGTACACGGTACCCTTCACTGCAGACTCCCATCGGGTTTCCCACGTATTCTGATCCCTTATCTCTCATTCCACTTGCACTGCCTCGTTCCTGTCTTGGACCTCTCCTACAGTTCCTGTTATCATAGGTTTGGTGAGGCTGGGATAGTTGCTTTTCTATATTTACTGGATTAGACTTCTTAATTAATGTTTAATGTCCTTTCCTTGAGGAATAAAATGAAAGCCAAAATTGAATCACCTTCTAGAATTCCTATTTGATATGTATGGGAGATGCCCTGCTTGTGACAGGACCCCAGCAAAGGAGGACTGTCACTGTAATGACCTACTGCCTGTCACCTTCCACTTTATGATGCCCAAGGACTTGATAGCTAAGGGCTCTGAAGAAGACACCAAAACCATGTTTAATTATTCACATGTGATAAACCTATAAAATTTAAAAAGTTTAGATTGATTAAATATGCAATAAATAAAATTGTTAAAACACTAGCACAAAAAATAATCAGTACTACACAGAATGCTTATCATGTGCTGGTACCTTGGCCAAAAAAGTGTAAATATCTTGTTTAATAATCACAAAATGAATGAGGGTGCAGTACAAACATTAGCCCCATTGTATAGACGAAGAAACTAATATATTGAGAGCTTTGTGATAACTTGGAAATGTCACACAACCAGTGAAGGACAGAACTAAAACTCAAACACTGTCTATCGGAGTCAAAAATCTCACACTTAATTATCATGCCAGGCTGGTTTCGCTGTGTTGATATTAAGAATAATGATACCGACAACAAATTAGGTCTGCTGCCCTCAGCCAAAGAGGTGGTTAGTGTCAAAGCTAGGACAAGAACCTGAGTCTCTAGCATTTTTCTGTGTACTAGTAGTCTGCATTGCCATTTATGCATTACACTACCATAGCACACGGAGTGTGCATCCTCCTTGAATTTTCTTCGTAAGTTCAAACTGGAAATTGAAAGAAGGGTATTATCTGAATAGGTAAAGCCTATCTAGAAGAGAATTCTTTTATTTCATTGAAAGCATTAAAACCTACATAAAGAGTCTAGAAAAAAAAATCCTGACTCATTTTGAAGTCTGCTCTTTCATGATTGAAATTTCAGTAACACAAAAGTACGCAAGATCACTAGATTCTAGTACTATTTCTTACCCTTTTCATCAGGAGTAAAATGCTATCTTGTACTTTATGTTAGAACATGTATCTTTCTTTAGAAAGCACGAAGTGATTTTCTTGCCCCCTCATTGGCACCTCCATTTCTGACATCTTCATTTTCATCATTACTTTTGGTTTAGTTTCTACTGTATTTCATTGTAAATCATTGTATTTATTTCTTATAACTCGCCTACTCTACTTGTGATTTATGATATTTGACACTGGACTGGTAAAACCACAGCCATGGCTAAATCAGTCTCTACTCTACTCCTATGTTAGCTAGCAGAGTGTCAGTCCAGAGACACACACACACAATCTGACCCTGAAAAATAACATTTTTGCTCTCTATAGTTCTTCATATTTCTTTTCTCTCTTTAAATTCCTAACTCCTCCTCCATACTGCCTTTCGACTAATGACCATAATTTCCACTTCATTGAGAAAATTTAAGTGATCCACAGAGAAATACTAGGAGCTTACACTACCTATCTGCACAGATCCTGTAATTTGTCCTCTTCCTCGATCATCAATGAACTTTCTATGTTGCTGTATTTGTAAAATAAATCCCCTAAGCTTGTCTGTTATCAACTGATCATTCCTTCTCCATTATCCTTCCCTGAACACAAATGTACAGTTGTCAGAAAAACATTTCCCTGACTGCCCTACCTGCATTTGCAGCAAAACTCTGGAAAAAGTTACCTTTATTTGTATCTCCATCTTGTGTTATTTCCATCTCAATTAAACCTACTACAACTAGATTATGTGCATACACTGCTCCACAATTTATTCCACTTGAGTTGCAGTTGGTGCAACTTATATTTTAGCCTGAAAGGAATTCTTATCTCCGGATGCTCAGGCCAAAATCTCAGGGGACATATATTTTTCTAAGTGTGAGCAGAACAGATAATATGAAGTTCACCATCTCAACGTATCTTTTTGTATATAGTAGAGTAGGGTGAGCTATAAACAGAATTACACAGCAGATTGCTAGACATATTAATATTACATAATAGAGACTTTATGTGCATTGTACAATAACTCCTCAGTTCTTTTCCAGGAAAATTCAGGCAAATACCATTTTATTTTCCAATTCTGTGAGTTTGGCTATTTTAGATACTTCATTTAAATGCAATCATGCAGTGTATGGCCTTCTGAAATAGCCTCCCTGCATTTAGAGAATGTGCCAAGAATTATCCATGTTATATACATGGAAGAATTTATGTATTTTTATGCCTGAATAATACTACATATATATATATATATATATATATATATATATATATATCACATTTTTCTTATTCATTTTTGTTGATGGGTTTTCACATTGTTTCTATATCTTGGCTATTGTGACTAACACTGCAG
This sequence comes from Cavia porcellus, assembly GCF_034190915.1. NCBI lineage: Eukaryota > Metazoa > Chordata > Mammalia > Rodentia > Caviidae > Cavia > Cavia porcellus. The sequence continues at coordinate 21,750,038 of NW_026947502.1, read as the reverse complement.
TGAACTTGGGAGGTAATTTCATCTCTTTGATTTCAATTTTTTTGAATAAATATCCAGAAGCAGAATTTTTAGATTGTATGTTAATTTTGTATAAAATTTTAAGTCCTTCCATATGGTTCTCCATAAGGACTGCGTTATTTTACATTCACACCAACAGCATATTAGGGATCTAATTTTCTCACTTTCTCACCAGTATTATGTATTTTTTGTTTTGTTTTGCTAACGGCTACTTTTAATAGTTATCTTGTGGTTGTGGCTTGCATTTCCTTAATTATCAGTGAGGTTGAGCATCTTTTCATATACTGGTTGATTACTTGCTGGTCTTCTTTGGAGGAAGCTTTCTTAGGAAAGCTTTTTTCTAAGATCAAGAAAGAACAGCAAATTTATATTCACTTGTCTAATTTCTATTCGATATACCACAATTCTAGTAAAGCAATTAGGCAAGAGAATGGAATAATAGATACCCAAGTCAGAGAAGAAGAAATAAAATTGTCTCTATTTGCATGTGATGTGATCTTATACGTAATGACCATAAGGATTACACACATATATAAACAGACATGCACACACACTTGTGCATTCACACACACATGGACAAACCCAGTAGAGCAAGTAAGGAAATTCAGCAAAATAGTGAGTTGTAGGATAAAAAGTCAAATACAAAAGTCATTCAAAGATCTGTACACTAACAACAAATGCAAACTGAGAGATTAATCTCATTTCTAGTACCACGAAAACATACTTAAGGAAAAACTTAAGCAAGTAGGTAACAGTCTTGGGTTGAAAAATACACAACTGATGAAAGAAATTTAAAAGGGACAAACACATAGGATGATACCCCAAGTTTGTGGAATGCAAGGCAATATTGTTAAAAATGCCCATGTTTCACTAACCAAATTATAAATACATCAAAATCCCTCTCAAATTGGCAATGACTTATCTTTCAAAATGGAAAAAAAATCCTAAAGCCCATAAGAACCACAAATAACAACACCATCAAAGTAGTTGTAAGCAAGATGAATAAAGCTAGAAGTTATCACACTTTCTGATTTCAAAGTATCTTATAAAATTACCACAATCAAAACCAAAAGTACTATAAATACAACTCACAGACCAACAGAACCAACCAGAAAACTTGGAAATAACCTCACATATATATGGCAAAGTGATTTTCAGTGAACTCTAAAGGAAAAGGATGGTATCCTTAAAAAATAGTATCAGAAAAATAAACTAGATATAAACACATCCAAACAATGAAACTTTACTCTTTACAGCACACAAAAACCAACTTATTCTGATGTAGACTTACTTGTAATACCTGAAACTAGAAAACCTATGAAAGAAAACATAGGAGGAAAAATTAATGACATTGATTTCCGCAATGTTTTCTTGAATATGATTCCAAAAACACAGGTAACTAAAGGTAAAACAGATCAGTGGAAGTACTTTCTACATAGCAATGGAAGCAATCATCAAAGTAAATGTGAACACACAGAATGGGAGAAAACATTTACATCCCACATATCTGGCAAGGAATTAATATCTGAAACATACAAAGAGATCCTTCAACTTAAGAGTAAAGTCAAAGCCAAACCAAACTGAACAACAACAACAACAATAACAAAGAGTTAAATATGCAAGTCATTTTCAAAATCTCTTTTTCACACAACTCAGCTGATGCATGAAAAAATACTACTGCCCTACCTTCAAAATACATTGAGAATCAGACCACTACTCACCATCTGCCCTGGCCTGAGACATTGTCATCATCTATCTTGATTACTGTAATAGTCTCTACTCTCCTCATCCATTTCTTTTCTCACTCTACACTCAACACAATAGCAAGAATAATCTTGTGAGGTTTTTTATTAGTACATACTTATAGTACATAATTATCACATTCCTTGGGAGTTGGTACATGTGCGTAACACATCTTAATCTTTTTTGATCTTCATTCATCTCTTGATCTTCTTCCCACTTGAGAAAACTCTATCTTCTTACTTCCTGTTCTCTATATTTTATTTATATTTTGTGGTTCTCATTTAAGAGAAACCATATGATATTTAAACTTAGGATTCAGATTTATCTCATTTAACCTTATGATGTTTTACACGAGAAGTCATATCATACTGTCAAAACATTCTCTTTTTCTTAAAACAAAGACCATCGTTTTAAATTATCTGTGACTCTCCACATTCTTGACCTCATTTTTGCTGTCCATCCTCATTTCTGCCTGTTCCTCCTAGATCATAGTTTGCAGAAACTACACTGACTTCCTTTTACCTGCCAGGTAAATGCAGTATTAAAGTTCTTGCCCTGGCTCTTCCACCTAACTAGGATGCCATACCCCTGAAATGTGCATATATATATATATACACACACACCGCAGTAATTCCCTTAGCTAGCTAATTTTGTTATTTTAAGTTCTGGCTAAAATGCTGACATTCCAGTAACATCCACCCTATCTCTCCATCACTAATTCCTGCAAAACTCACATAACCACAAGCTCCTAATGACTTTTACTCTCTATAGTTATTTTTTCTATTACTGTTATCACCACCTAACACAGGCATCACTCTCCTTTGTGCCGTCTCCTTTGTGGACATGGCTAAAGGAATTAAGTTCCAACAAGGCAGAAGGTGTTTTTCTATTTTGTTCACTGAAGAACAGTGTCCTTCTAGGCATAATAGATAATAGATGTTCAACAGATATTTTGAATGAAATAAAATCTTACAGCTAACTCACACTGCCTCTAATTACTCAATACATTTGAGATTACTCAAGCATATCAGTTGGGATTCTCCAGAGATGTAGGACTACAGGATAAGAAAGATTGATTATAAGATATTGACTCTAGAAGTCCTATACCTATCCTCTGAAAACTGGAGATTGAGAAAGCAGGTGGTATAATTCCAAGTGCTAAGAGTCACAGGGTTTATGACCTAGATCCCTGTCCAGCTCTGGAAATTTGACATCCATGATCACTGAAGGCAGAAGAAAACTTAATTGCCAACTCAAAAAGAGATTTAATTCAAGCTTTTCCCACATTTTTGGTATCTTCAGACTCTGAGTGGGTTGGATGAAGCTTACCCCACAATATGGAGTACTACTTACTTTAATCCATCAACTGAAATGCTGATTATTTCTAGAAAAATCTTACAGATATACCCAGAAATAAAGTTTATGCTATGGGGGCATCCTGTGGCCCAGGAGAGTTGACACATAAAACTTATCATCACAACAGTTTGTCAGTCCATGAGAAAGCCAAGCAATTTTAGTCAGTCCCTATACCAGTGTTTCTTTTTAAATTAATGACTTTCTTTTTTCCAACAATGATCAGACTCATTCAGTACTGTCTCTTTTGAAATAGAAAGAGTTGTGAAGAGAGCAGGAATAGAGACGTTGGGTGGAGATATTACGAATCTCTTTCAAAAATGAAAGCCACGAGGAGCCCTCATGACAATCACTCAAACAAGAATGAACAGAGAGCCACTCTGTGTACAGCAGTGTGTACTCTTTTGTCTCACTACCCAGAGTTTGTTCCTGGCTTCTCCTCTTCCCTTTCTTCTTTTCTCCTTGGCTTAGCTTGTCTACTCCCATATATATATATATATATATATATATATATATATATATTCTTGATATACACATATACCTATGCACACACCATTTTTATGCTGTTGATTCTCAAACAACGCCTCCATTCCAGATCGCTCTTCTAGCTTCCATTCTTAATAGCCACCCAACTATCCACATGACCCTCGTACTTGGTTGTCGTATTTAATGAGCAAAATGAGCAGGCACTCTTTACCTGTCTTCTCCATGCTTTTACCATCTAATTGCAAAAGTTACAAATTGTTGGTACTTTTTTAAACCAGTTCCTCCAATCAAACTGTCATCAAGTTTTGTTCAGTCTGTTCCCTCAGATGTCTCAAATAATTTGTTCTTCCCTTTGTTGAAGGTTATCCTTTTCCTAAATTCTAGAAAAAAATTGGTGCATAAGATGTCAAAGAATGGAAAGGAAGGAGAGCTCACATGTGATTTAGGAGAACAGGATGATTTCACAGAAAAATTGGATCTGGGATCATTCTTTTGTGTTGTTGGAAAGGTGACAGATAGGTGGGTGTAGGGATGACCATGCAAATGAAGGGAACAGCATATAGAGAGGCAGAACAAAGCAGAGTATTCTCTGTAGAAAAAGAAGCCGCCCAATAGGGCTGGATCTGAAAATATATTTAGGGGAGAAGTGGGAACAAGGGCTAAAAACATAAAATTGGACTATATTGTGGAGGGCCTAAAATACCACAGTGGGACAGATTAAGTTGATTTGTGTACTTCCTGCCTTCCTAGTGTGCCTTGTTGTTCGTCATCATAAATGTTATCAGCGGAAATGGACGACAACCTGTATTCACTTAATTGTTCTGCATTTCACTTGGGTCTTTTCCATTCTGAATATACAAAAGGATGCTTGAGAATATAGAGATTTTTCTATTTCTTTTTTCTATAACATCAATTATTAAGCAATACTGTATATTAGTAGATCCATATGCTTATTATAATAGTAATTGCTTCCACATGATTATTTTCAGAGCATTTTCTTATGCACTGAGATATTTATCTTGCATGCAGAACTACCTATTTTGTAAAAATACCAATAGCAGGGATACCACTGCGTTTATGATTACTAACCTCATTGAATCAAAGGCACCGTAGACGGAGGAAGTTTTAAGAATATTTAATACATCATTTACTCGATTCTATCTCCTTGAGGTGCCTTGCAGATTATCTTAGTAGATGTGAATTTTCTTTCATCATACAGAATGCAATTCTATCCATATTCAGTAATAAATTAACAATCTGAAATAATGCCCTGCATTCTGAACAACAGTTGAAATATTTAATATGGAAAAATAATTCTTATCTTACTCACAGCTAACTGTTCTTCTTTGGTTAAAACAATCATTTTAAATGACTTTTCAGCTAGAAAAATCTGCCTGTCTTTTGTCTTTTTCTGTCTCTCTTCTTTTTCCTGTCTTTCTCTCCCTCTCTCTACTCTCTCTCCCTCCTTCTGTCCATATATATGTATGTATATATACGTGTGTGTGTATTTGTATATATAGTGCTCCATTCTACCAAAAACAAAGTATGCTTTTGAAAATGTAGCCAAGTGACTTTCCTTTCTGTAAATGGGACGTTTGAAAAGTGTGTGTATAGATAATAACATCAGACCTACTCTGGGATGAATGTAAGCATCATTAAAAAGTTAATACAAATGAAAAGGTGAGAAGAATCATTCCAATATCTGCTCACATAGAGATAAATTGCAAATTGCAAAATTTAAGAAAGCACAGGCAGTGAATGTAAGGAGTTGTTCAGTTTCATAGGTGTTAAACTAAATAAAATCAGAGGGAAAATATTTTCATCTACAGCTTAGCAGAAAGTGAATGTCCGTTTCTGGAGATCGCGGAGCACCACGGGAAAGTGTGCCAGGTGATTCTCACCCAGGGCTGGTGCAAAAGTTGCTGCTGCCATAGGAACGTGGCCCAGAAGAATTACAGGAAAAGACAACCACACGTTCTGACTCTGCCAGGAATTCATCCTAAGAAAACAAGGTTAATCACAGGAACATATCTGAATGGATTTTACTTAGCACACTGCTCTTCCTGAAACTAAAATAAAAATAAGTTAAATGCTCAATAAAAAACCCGAGAGAATTTTTTGGTTAAACAAGTACATTTGGTACAGAAAAAAAAAATTAATGCTAAAAAAATGCTCAGAGTGTATTTACTCAAAAAATAAAGCTATGGAAGGCTTCCAAATCATGATGTTAATTGTATAAAAATATTTATCATTTTATCTCTTACTCAGAACCACAAAGACAAAAATAGATATGCATAAAATATGAACTATAGCTATTCCTGACATAAAATTACAGGTGATTTTTATTCATCATGCTTTTTATATTTTCACATAAACACACACATACTTCATGCAGTACATATTTCACATAATTGTACATCATAACTATAGATATGTTGTGTACACATATATATGTAATATATATGCATATGCCATTCTCCAAACATCGTAAAGAATTGACAATATATTGGCCTTCTTCAATATTCATCAGTAATCAACTAAAATAATTGTATGCTACGATTTTGCTCTATTCAGGATGTCTAGAGGAACCAAAACTGTTTAATAAAGCAATAAAAAGATAAACATGTTGCATCAAATTGTTTAGGGCATGGTAATTATAGTCATTCTTATTAAGGAAGATTGAAAGTGCCAAAAGCTAGCACACATTCTAAAAATTTAGAAAAGAAACAAAATATGTTCCAAAAATTAAAATGAAGTAATTATAACAAAGAGGAACTTAATGAAAAATTTTTAAAAAATAGAGTAAATAATAAAGACAAGTAGAAAGCTTCAAATGCAAATGGATGCATGCTAAGCCTGATTAAAACAACACGAGAGATGAAAGTGTAAAAGGTTGGGGATAAAAAGAACACAGAAGTGCAGTTACAGGAGCAATGAAGCATTGCCTGGGAAACAGCAAGGATATAGAAGCAAATAAAATCACCGAAAACCAGCCTAGAATAGTTCCAGCTCACAGACACCTACAACACAATACTTGTTCTTTTAAAAATAATATTATGACCATTTCCTTGTACATAGCAATATTTTATGCTATTTTACTAATCATTTGATTAAATGTTGTAATCACTAGAGTCTGTTATAATATTGTATTATCTCTATAAGCAGATACTGTTACACTGCAAGGAATGCTCCCGGCACTGGCTGAGCCAGGAAGTATCTACTTTCTTTCCTGTTATTTGTTTCAAATTAGATGCTTTTCAAATTTTAATATCTTAATTACAAATATTCAGTTTTCATATCTGACTCCGGGGTTAATTCCTCTTGTGCAAACGCCAAGAAGTAGGAAGACTCATTGTCATCTAGAAGTTTTGTGGGTCCTTCTCTGTGGGTTATGGCTTCCAAATGTGAGCACAGCATCTGATACTGTTACCTTACCCTGCAAACCTCTAGGTGTGTGTGTGTGTGTGTGTGTGTGTGTTTTAATCAGTGGCTTTGGAAAATTGAACAGTCTCTGATCAAATACACTATCAATTGCTTTCTAAAATCTCACTTAGACCTGAACTCCTTAGGATGAAACACTGTTCTTAGTCATCCGTTCGCTACTCATTTATTGACGTAATTGTGCTTGCCCAATAAAATCACTTCCAATTAGTCTGACTAGACTTTGAAGTTTCCGGAAGACACTGTCCCCTGAAAAATCATCTGTTTTGCCCTACTTCCTTTTTTTTTAAATCACCACACACACTAGTTCTTATTCATCTGCAATATCCATCATCATATTTCTACTTCTAGAAGCCCTGATCCACATTTACAACCTAAATATAACTGTGTCGCCTCAAAATTGCCCTTACCAGTCAGCTGTTACGTTCATATTTTTTTCTGAGAACAAGCAGAATTTTCTCTGCAAATGAATAAGGGTACTTGCTTTATTCAATAAACAACAAAGTAAATGTCCTTATCTGTCTGCATAAGGAGTGAAAGTCAACACAGGGAACTGAGAGAAGGCAAGCATTGTTTCACAAAGGCAGTGAGGCACAGTCAGCACAGACAGTCATGAAGACAAGGACAATCTGATAGGCTGCCCTACGACAATGAATTGTCCAAATATTCCAGAGGATACTAACTACTTAGTCGTCTTCTCCTAAGGAAAAAAAAAAAGTCTAAAATAATAGTCACTCAGCATTCTGTGATGTACCTATATCAATATAAACTTATGGCCAAGCTTTCAATGTATACATTTCTGCACTAACAGAATCTGTCCTGTAAATGTGTACGTGCACATTCACAATATGTTACCTGTGATAAAATGTAATCAAAATTGAAATTTCAGAAGATAATTTTTAAATGCATATACAAAAATTCTAATATATATTTTTGCCTCCCAAGGAAGCATATATGCTTAAACCATATGTTGGAGATAGGATCTTAACTAATTTTTAAGAACTGCATGAAATAGAGAAATTAATTCATAATGAGGCGACCAGACCTTGTTAGATTCAGGAGGGGTGAGAATTTCCTGGAAGAAGATACGAAGGCTTGGAAGACAGAGGGATATAGAAGATGAGATATTTAAAGAAAAAAAATCAGACGCCCCATCAAGTCAAACAGATTTCTCTGTCAGACTCAAACTGATTCAGGGCTCCCCAGAGGCAAGGCTTCTTACATGGGACTTGAGAGAAACTGGGCTTCTGTGGAAGGACTCTGACCTATGTGCGTGGGCCAGCATAATTGGTTGAAAGTATTTGAGACTTTAAAGAGCATGCTCCTTGGTTTAAGAGGATAAAGGAAGCTCAAGTCAAAGAAGGTCAACACAGGTACCTTTTTTCTTCCTCCTTTGCAACTGTATCATAAATCTATCTCGCAACTTCAATTTCCTGAAGTCTGTTCTCAGGAGCACACTCTTTCCGAATGGCACCTCTCCCACCATGGACACAGAATATAGATTTTTGCATACAGAGACACACAGAGAATAGCTTTGTATGTTGCTAAACAATGAGCAGCCAGCCACACCTTAAATCTTCTCAGAAGTAAAGAATCTCCTGTATCAAAGAATCTCAGCAGACGTTCATGTCCCTCTCTTTATGTTTAACACAAGAAGAAATGCTACTATAGGGTCCATCTTTAAGTATTCCTCCTAGGAGAGTATAAACCTCCAAAGTGAACCATTTTTTTTCCTGAAGAATTCTAACTTAAAAGTTTGAGTTACATTCCATCGGGAAACATGCTTATACTTCATTACCACTTCTCTTTCACAAACATCCCTGGATCTGTAAGGTAATAGGAATATCAACCATGGTGAGGAGAGACCTCCCCGCATAAGGCTAGGGAATCCTGCTTATTCCCATAGAACGTTTGTTGCCCTGGGCATACTGTTACCCACTCTTAATTGTTCCCCAACCAGTGTCACCCCACTTTGTTCCCTGGGTAGCTAAAGTTCTTTCCTTGCTGCTAATGCTATGCTCCTAGCCTGGGCTTTAGTGGATTTCACCTGGCTGTAACAGACTCCCTAAACCACTTGCAGGATTCAAACTGAACGTGATTAGTACATAGTTATTTCCTTTATCTTTAATGGCTTCCTTCTGGAAAGTTCTGAGATTTTCTTCAATCAGTTGAGATAACTCAAGTTTATAAAGGAGGCTTTCCTTCTGTCTATTCCATATAAGTTCATGTAGGTGCTTTCACGTTGAAACGGCTTCCAGATATGTGAAATCATAGTTTCTTTGGCCTTAACTTTTCAGCACTGCAGTACATCTCTGTGAGAACATGGAAATCAAGTATCATCCATTTAAACCCCTCCTCCACAATATATAATTATTTTATTGCTTCTCAAATTCAACTGATCGTAATTTGATTTAATTTTATCTGAAGCATTTAAGTCTAAATGACAAAATTATTTTAGAAATGTGATACACAAAACACACTTTGCAGAAGACTCAAATTTACAAAAAAGAAACATTAATCTAAGCACTTGTTTAATTAATATTACATCACTAGATTCCAGCTTTATTTTTATAATGTTTATTAGCTCTGATTTGTGGCAAGTTTGTAAGTCAGTCACTGTTAGCAGTTTAAGTATATCAAGGCTAAGTCAGACTCAAGGCTTAGCATGGAGGGGCCCCAGGGAATCCCTGGCCAGCCACGGTTGGGGTCCCATCCAAAGGTGCTATGATTGTCACCTTTCCTCTAGACTAGACCTGTGCAAAATAAAACCTGAACCATCATCACTGACTTCCCTACAATTCAAGAGAATCCAAAAACAGAAATTCCAATATGAACTCTATCACTTTTAAAGTGTTCATGATCAAATTTAATAAATACTATGTTGGCTAAAGAAAACAACTCTACGGGCTAGATTCATAACTTGTGCTGTTGATGGCTGCCCTGCGAATCTCTCACCCCATCTGAGACTCCTTCAGTATCATTCACACCTTGCTGAGGGAAGCTTGGAAGGTACAATTTTCTAGGTAGTTGTTTCAGATAGGTTTAAATAATACTCAAAATTAAAGCTCAGATCTAGCTCTATCTCTATCTATGTACAACTATGTTGCTCATAATTTTCTTTCTCCAGTTGTATGATTTGTAATGGCTAACTGAAATGTTTTATTGCATCTTTTATGTTCTTCCGAGATCCTTTTTAGTTTGATATTATTTTCTGTGCAGGTTCATCCTGATTCAGTTGTCTGTACAACATTCATACCATTTTAGCTCTAACTCAATTTAGTTAGGACCCTAATACTTGATTCATTGCTCATCTCTCTATCTCTTACACAAACTTAATTTTATTCTTGACAAACAACAGTCAAACTAAAAATGTGACTGAACAATAAGCAAAAAATGTTAGAGTCTTCTTGTTGCTGAGCTTCCAAGAATGAACTGCCAGGAACGTTTTGCCTCTTACACTGCCTGTGCTTCTCCAGTGAAAGTTAAAGTACTGACATCAGGAACTCAGCAGCTTAAACCAAATGATTATCCACCAAGCCCAATGTCTCCCCGAAGGCCTGGAGATTACACATGTAATAATCAGACTGCCCTTGCCAAAAGTGAGGCTTAGCGCTTCATTTTATTTATTGTATTTATTGAATGGAGTCATTGCTTGATAGCCCCTGGGAGCATTAACAAACATGAAAGAAACCACCAAAGGGAAAAAGAAATATATAAATAACTAAAAACCATGCCACTAAAGTTTATAATCTGGAACGTGCAGTACTGAATTGAGGCACATACTCTTAAATTCTTTGAAACACTCTGATCTAAAGTAATGCAAGCATTGCTTTATTTGCCCGAAATCTAAACCTATAAAGTAGCAACAAGCCCATCATAGAACATTAGTCCTTCCACTTCTTTTCTATCTGTCACATGACCATGTGAGAATCTTACATTATATTTCTGGCAGTAATTATTATTAGCTGTGTTTTAGCACTGTAATAATCATATCCTTCAGAGTCTCATCAATAAGCATTTTTTAAAAATAATGTGCTTTGAAAACCTCTACTACCTGGATTTTCTAGGGAATTGAATCTGAGTTGCTAAGGTGACATTTCATTGGAGAACACACAAGGTCCAGGACCTGTCACATTTTGCACCCAAGTTTGTTTCTCCTTTTAGTCCACAATAACTCGTTTCACAGTCTTTATAAATGTTATTCTTTCAAATTGGCAAGAATAAAAAACAATTTTAAACACTTTGACAAAATTGTTATTAGAAAAAAATCTCTTGAAAATTTGTTTCTTTTTCCCCCTGTTTTTTGATTTAAGGAATTCACATCATTTTTTCTTTAGGGTCCATAGAAAACTTTTTTGAAATAAAACTTGACTTAAAAAGAAATTATTCCATATCAACACCAAGAGTAGAATTAAACACTGATGTATATTTTCTGCGGCTTCATATTAAGTTTTCTTATTCCTAAATTTTTGTTCATCCTGAACAAATGATCCTTGACTATATTCATAGCTTATTAGCTATTTCATTGTTCTAGGCACTTTGCAATTTTTACATGTGATACAGGGTAGAAGAAGTATATGATAAAATAGAAAATAAATTTACATGGAAGTAAGACTTGTAAATCAGTGTGGAAATTAAAACTCATCAAATCTCCTATTCACTTACTGAAAGGAACATTCTACTGGCCACATAATTTGGGAGACCAAAAAACTTACAACCTATAAAAATAATGCTATTTGGTTGGCATTAACAACTTACCTTGTCCCTGGGACTATGCAAACCCTTTTTCCCATAGGGTTCATTCCTCCTATCTCTGTTAATAACTGGTAAGCACCTAGACAAGCTGAAGCTTTGCTAAGGACACGGACATATTACAGACCTCTGCCAAAAACACTCACAATGTAATGGAATCGTGTTCTACAAACACACTTTACATAAGTCCATTATGTGCTGAGAGCCAGCTAATTTTATAAATAAATTTTGTGAAATGCAGCCAAATAAACCCAACATTTATAGTTTCAATTTCAAAGAATATCATGAGAATTGTAAAACTCCCAATTGACAACACAGGAAAATGAACTTTGTTCTTGTTTGCTTTGAATGAAAACTGAGAGACCTGAAAAAGAATAAATTTTCTAACTCTTTGACGAATGCCAGATTTAGTTGTTTGTATTTTTTGCTTTTCTTTCCCATGGCCAAGCTTAATTTCTCTCTTTTCAGATTTTTCAATAAAATAACTTTCATTCAATAAAAATAATAAAATAAAAATAAATTTTTATTTTAAAATAAAATAAAAATTATACTGGTGGTAAAATTAAAAAATAAAAGAGTTCTCAAAGTGAAGAACCACCTAACGGAGTCAAGAATATAGACCAGATTTTGCGTCTTTAAGGAGGCAATTAGTTATTCTTGCATACTAGTGACTGCCCCATTTTTTCTGTAACTTAGGTGAGAGAGGCTTCAGTAAAGATATGTTACAAGTGGGACACTTATTGCTAAAATAAAAGGTAAGATTCTAACTTAAAGTCTCTAGGAAATCCTTTTGTACTGATGCAGTCGAATTTCACAGAGCAAAGGCTTGGCCAACCTGTTCTCCATTCTCATTGTCATTTCTAGCCAAGCCATCATTAGCTTCAAGATAAGAATCTGACAAGATTTGGTGAACCTGGGAATTTCATCTATTTAAAGCAACTCACCCCTTGCCAGTACAATATTAATTTTGCAATCATGTAGACAGGGTAAGGTACAGAGCTGTGAGTAGTAATATCTTTGTACTTTTTACACTGAAAATACAGTAAAACAAAATAAATTCATCAATACATTCAGCATGATGGGACTGTCAAGTTAATGGGTTGTTTTTAACACAGATGCACATAGGAAGTCAAATCAACATTGATATAGAAAGAAACATGAGCAGTATCAAAAGGTCTTGTTACATGGTGTTGAAGATTGCATACATTATGTTCTAGAAAGAAAAGTTGCTTTTTGAGGTTTGAGTTCACTCACCCTGCACGGCAAAATCACAATCAGATTTTTTAAAGGAAAATTTTAAGTACACATTGTGAGATATCTGTGTGAAATAATTCTGCCATATAACCAAATCAGAAAAGTTCATTTGATGATCATGCATCCTCAAAGCTGAATTGAAGAGCTTCTTCCTCGAGGTATAGATTTTGTGACTTCCCTTTCAAGAGAGCCGTACCTAAAAGGCTATTGATTTGGTTCTGAAGGACACAGTGTTTATTATGGAGGAAGCCACTGCTGGGTCCAAGTGTGAGAAATTAATGATGGCTTTGTAAGTGTCCATGCTGCAGTGTGGACCAGAGGGGCAACTGTCAATCTATATGATAATACATTCCCAAACTTCATAAAACCAGTGATGTGAGAAAACATTGATTTCTTTGTGAGCTAAACAGAGTTGGTCAGAGAGACAGAGCAAAAAGTTTGGTGACGTTAATGCTTCAGGCTGCAGAGCTATTTGTACATTACTTTCTTTTTGCTCAAAGAGTTTAGGGTGAGACATGCAAATTTTAAATTTTTATTTCTTGCCACAGGTGAGATCGGAATCTGTATTAGGTACATAATTTGCATATATGATATACTGAAACTTTCTTTCTTTTTTTTTTTTTTTTTTTTTTTTTTTTTGTCTTTTTTGTTTTTATCCGTACCGGGGATCTAACTCATGACTGCCTGCTTGCAAGGCAGGCGCTTATGCCGCTGAGCTAAATCCCCAGCCCCTTGAAACTTTCTTAAAAGGAAGAAAAGTAAAACTTTTTTTTCTGCATATCTAAAAATAACTATCACCTCACTTGGACTTTGGCTTCAATGTCACTTACCGACTTTTCCAGATGCACCCACATACATTCCTCTTTTTTATTTTTCACTTTTTTGTCTTTTTGACACAGTGTCTCCCTATGCAATTCAGGCTGGCTCTGAGCTCACTGTGTAGCCTAGACTGGTACTGAATTTGCAATGATCCTCCTGCTGCAGCCTCCCAAATGCTGGGATCACAGGTATGTGCCACCACGCCCAGCTACATCCCTCTTTATACAATCCTGACTGTACTATCAGTAGAATTACAGGAAAATCAAGATAGCCTAGGGTTTATTGCCTATTAAATGCAACAATTTATATACACTCTCACAAAGTCAAAATTGCTTGAATATGAGTTCCAAATAATATTGAGCAAAAGAAACTATTATTGGTTTACCAAACACACAATTAAATATAACATATTCTCATCAAAAGCAGTTCTGCACAAATTCAAAGCAAGAATTCTTTTCTCAATTGGCTTCTCTGAAAACCTTCCCTTACTGACTGTGCTCAGGACGTAGATGGAGATACACATACACACACATATATACCTATACATATACCTATTCATATATGGAGAGAATTGAAAGAAGAGGGTACAGACTCTATAAATCTGTGTAAAGAGCCTCATACATATGTTTCCTTCCTTGTAGAGATGTGAGATTGGCAACCATGGGAGACCGGCTAAAATGCCTTATTTAAAATGTACCATAAATTCTTGGATTACAAGTGATTTTATTTATTAGCCAATCAAACTGTCTCCATTCAAAGAGTATCTGACACACACAAGTTGAAAAAGGACATCAGTAAATGAATTCAATGTATGCCTTCACGGAAACTTCTAAAAGTAATTTCCTATCAAATAAGCACCTCAGAATGTTGAATGTGCTACGTGTAAGAATTATGTTAAAATTCAAAAGGAGTCAAGTACGGATCTTTCCTTGAGTGTAAGTACACCTTGATTAGCTACAGGAACAGAGGCTGAGTAAGACACATCCCCTTGTCCCACTGTAGAATAAATTATTTCAAAATTAAAGATAGATGTAAATGCAACAAAGTGATATCTTTTGAATATGTGCAACTTACTGAGAAAATGATGTATTTTCAACACTTTCAAGATTAAATGGTATTTAGTTCTGTTTTTGCATTCACAACAAGCTGTCTGACTGTAAATTTCTTTTTCTTTTTTCAATGAAAGAAGATACTTAAAGCTGCTCTAGCAGAAGTTTATAATATTTTATATAAACATTCTTAACTCATCTATTTGTAAACATTTTAATGGTAATTCTTTTAGCAAACATGCAGTCTATTCATAACAAACTGCAGAGCATTTGATGTTTTCTTCAGGAATCAGCTGTACCTAGTGCAATTTATCTGCTAAAAACTGTATTTGACTAAACATAGTTCTGAGTCTAGGAAATCCACAAACAAGCACCTTATCTCTTAAATGACTTGCTCAGGCTTCCCTGTATTTACTGCTTAATGATCAGAAGCATTTAATTTTCAAAGTTTCATTAAAACCACCTACAAAGCTAATAGATGGGCAGTAGTGATTTGTGATGGAAGATGTGGAGCCATTAACCTACATCGGCAGCCAGGGGAAAAGTAAACCTGGAAGAGAAGACTTTTCTGAAGACGTTCTCTTCTGATTTGTCATTATTAGCTCCTGAGCATGTGTTCCAAGTTTGATCTTCAATACGGATATGAGGCGATGCCGCCTGGAAATGAAAGTCTAAGATAAGGTAGGATTCTTAAGAGATCTTCATGAAAAAAATAACCCGGGTTGCCATTTACTGAGAAGGGGAAATCAATACAAAGACCTAGAAACTCGTGTGGAGAGGACATTCTCAAGGTATAGGTCACAGTTTATCAAGCTGCCTCTTTTGCCATGTAATTTACTTGCTAATAAGACCCACCGACTATACCTGAAAACCGTGTTATCACCGAAATGTGATTTCAAAATTCTCTTCTCATTTCTCGTGTGCTTGAGGGTTGCTGGTTTATTTTCCCCCAGCTCAGCCTGGGTAGACAAGGTCAGTTGAAAAGAAAATGAATGATTGTCTTATGCCTCTTATTAAGAGACACACACATGCACACACACGTGCACAGACACACACACACACACACACACACACACACACACACACACACACAGACAAATCCCAAGCCCCACGGTGGGCATGGCAGAGAACACTGAAAGGTATTTTAAGAAGCAGGCCTACCGTTCTCATCGTCTGACTTATTTTCGTTGTCGGAATCAGTCAGAGTAAGGGCCGAGTTTTCCCGACTGGACAGGCCGGAGCTGCGCCTGGATTTTATCCCTCGTCCCCACAGTCTGATGGCGTGCTCAGGGGACATCCCTCCCTCGGTGTCGGAGTCAGCATCAGACCCTGTGCTCAGGGAGTAGCCCTGGTGGAGAATTCCCATGTCGGAGCAGTAGCCACTTCGGTGCGGAGAGGGCTCACAGATGCCCAGTTCTGCAAGGGTGAAGTTTGTTCCTAGAGGGACAGCAACAAAGACAGAAATTAAGACACATGCTTGACAGCGTTTTATGTATCCTTACAAAAAGCTGGCAGACCTCATTCTCATCCAGCAAGTGTATCTGACCAGACAAGACGCTATTATAGTATGCAGAAACAGGTCTTGAGTAAGAGTATGTAGTATGTGGGTGTAAGTCAGGGAAAAACAACAGTGAACATCAGTCTTCAGACTGTGTAGCTTTCATTGCAGTGATTGAGGGATTTTAACATTGTTGGGTAGAAAGTACTGTTTAGCCAAAAAAAAAAAAAAAAAAAAATATATATATATATATATATATATATATATATATATATCAAACACCACCACCACCACCTCAAACAACAAAAACCACTGGATTTAACATTATCCTACACAATGCATATAAGTGCTTATTTGAGTATTTTTTTTAATTTGCAAATTTCATTTTACATTTATAAAATACCTTTCTGAATTTATAACATCATGAAATAATACACTGTTGGCATCGTTTTATAGAGGAAGAAACTGAGCTAACCCTAAACCTGCTCCCTTTTCTGGCTCTCATATCATACAACCTTAATTCTCTAACATCGCAGAGATGCATCTAGAAGAGTGCAGTGCCTGTCCTATTCCACTGGTAAAATTCACATTTGTGACACTTCTCTTGCCTCCATGAATCCTGTTTTTAATCTGTAAAATCTAGGTATCATTCTTTATTAAATTCCTCTCAGAATCACTATGGGTCTCAAGTCAACTTGTTTTTTATAAAATAAATATATGTAACATATTGCTGAAATCAACATAAAGAATGAAGTGCAAGTTGAAACATATAAAATAATTGCTCTTTGTTAACAAACAATGAAAGCTGCCAGTGGGCTTTCCCTCTGGAAAATAAATTGTGTATGGAGGCACACAAAACATCACCCATGGTTGATGGGAAGCAAAGAGAATCACATTGTCATTGGACACTCACGTTACTATGTATCAAATTTGGGTCAGGTACTTTATAGATTTTATCTCATTGAAATCTCATAACAGTCAAGGACTTTAGGGTGTTGCTATCAGCAATTTACAAAGAGAGTTTGAATACTGAATGAGTGTATTCACAGCTGAATGAGTGGCCAATCCATGATTCACCTTGGTCTCTGCAGACCCCAACCTTATGTTCTTCCTACAGTGTAAAGCAGTTCCAGAGAAAAGTCAGCTGGGTAACATTTTCTTCACCTAAATGCTCTATTTGTTTGCCCTTCTGCTCAGCTGCACAACAAGATATTTTAAGATTTCAATGCAAATTGGGTGGAATCACATGGTCCACACTGTGAACCGAAAAAGCTGATTTCTTTTGTCTTTAACCAAATTATGACGATGAAAAGAATGCATTAAAGAAATGCACTTCTATTCTACAACTGGAAAATATAAATAGCAAAGCCAAGGGCTGGCCCTCTATATACACAGTATATTTATGACCTTACAGCCATTCTGATAATTCATCTCTGCAAAACTCATCGATATAAGTATACACTCTGTGATAATCCAGAGTAGTATCATTTTCCAACTTTTATTTTAAAAAACACTAAGCAATTTGTGGTAACTTAGTATGACTGTAATTTGCAGTGGACACATGTATTTTTACTGTTTTTTAATTTTCTTTCTTCACTGTACAGTGACCTTGCCAGCACCTTATTAAACTGTGTAAATGGAATGAACCCAGTTCTACACATAATTATTCCAGCAATGTGAGATTTACTCACTAGGCACCTAACGCAGGTACAAACTCCTCTGGGCATGGGGTGGTATAGGAAGAAGGAAGTCTTCGCTGCCTTTGGCACGAGGCTGAGCTTTGCTGGTTATTTTTTAGGCACCATTTATCAGGCTGGCCTGAAACTCTCTGTCTGATATATTCTGTTGTGCCTCCTTCATAATTAGGTATTGTCTAATAATTCTGCACTAAAATGCTTTTATGTCTCACACTGTATAAAGATAAGGTAGTGAAAAAAATATATCCTGTTTCTATGATGGTGCTTTCTTTAAAGTAACTGGAAAAAGATGTTTACTATTCAGATTTTCTCATCTTATCTTTTGAGTTCATAAAATGTTATTGCTGCATTTCCCTTAATAAATTAAAGCAACCCAAACTAAAACATGCCTTTTTTCTATATAAGTTTTAGCTAACTCATAGATTTTAAATGGGCTATATAATAAAGCATCTTCTCTCACAGCTTCTCATCTCATTCTCTAGCCCAAGATTGAAAGACTTTATGGGGAAAAAAAAAAACAGACGATGAATAAAAGAATGCTTATATACAGGAAGTCCCACATACTTTTTGATCTGAGTACAAGTGATAATAGGCAATAGTAGCATGGGACATGACAGGTAATGAAATTCACATGGTGTCCTCTCTTACTGAATTTCCTCCATGATAGGAAATTCAAGCTGGTATCTTTATGTTAAAGCAAAATGAAATCATTGTGGACAATGCATAAATATTAAAATGATCATAAATATTACCAAAGCAAAAGTATGCTTTAATAATCTCAACTTCAAGTTTTAGCTTCCAAGCCACCAATGAGCAGTGCCATAAGGAAAATGGGAAGTGAGGCATGGCATTCACAAGGAAAAGCAAATGAGTAGGTTTCTTTTGGTTTACATAAAGGAAGATTTTTTTCCCTCTAAAACTGAAATCATTTTCTGCAAAAATTACCTTCTAAATTCATTTTCATCTTTCAACAAAAAAGTATTTCAACACTCATCTTCATCTTTATTTTTCCAATACCATATGTTCTTCAGAAATCTTAGTTCCTATCTTTTTGTTCTCATATGACAAAACAAATAAAAACTCTATTGTAATTACCTGGCACAGATGGGAGCCAAGCCTCACTCTCTCTCTGCTGACTTACACCACAAGAAGTTGGTGAGCCATAGATTAAAGAAGAAAAACTGGTCTATCATTGATTAAATCATTCAACACACATATATATGGTTCCAGTGATACGCTAGGCATTGGGGATATAACAAGAAGCATTATAAAAATAGCCTATGACATTTACAGCCTAACTGGGAAAGAGACATTAATCAAAGAATCACATAAACAAGGTGCAATCTATGCAGTAATAAATACTATAGAAGAGGATAGTGAGCCATGCGAAGTCATGTGGGGTCATGCTTTCACAGCTCGCCTATGCAATGCGCCTCTAGACTAGGTGAATGCTTAGTGCACCTGGCAGATAACAGCACTGGGAAGCCACCATGCCCCTCCAAACAAAAGTTTCTCTTCTATGAACTGATTTCAATCATTTTCAGGTGGTTCTTCTTGCATCATGAAACCCCTTATTATGCACTCTGCTTGGAATATAAAAGACTGTAGGGGAAGTTTTAATACTATGCCAACTTATTTTTTTGCACTTACTTTGCTCATTGGTGGAAGACTGATTTTGCTCTAATTCATCTTGTGTATTTATGTCTTTATTAAGCTCCATGGCAGCTTTGAATGGAAGAGAGAAAGCAGTCATTGTGATTCTCCAAGCTAAGATGTCTAGTGGAAAGCAGTCAACGTTTCATTCCTTCTTTACTATCTTGTAGAAAGATAAAGAGGAGGCACAATATTTCAGCATTCATGGAACACGTTTACCCTCTTTCTGACTCCAACCTCCCTAATACTGCTTATTAGAGTAAACACTAGTGATGCATACATAGCTGAAATCCATTTCATTTTAAGCTATATATGCCTGTTGCCAATAAATTGCCCAGTGTGACTCCATATTATGATACCCAGGTCACTATCATTTTTATAATAAATGATTATCCACATTTCAAGTGTAGGGACAAAGTGTTAATGTCTCGTAACAGTATAGGGGAACATAAGCATTTAAAAGTAAATCTCTTGAGAAGTTTCACTGGCTTTTTCTTGATCATAACCTCAGTGTATATCCCAAATCCTCTTTACAAGTCTTTTAGGGTGTATTTAGCAATAGATATCATGACTTGCCATTTGACCCACTAGTTCTATTTGAGGACACAAGTCCAAGGAAAAATATTTTGGCACAATGTGATCAAAGCTTTATTTTCTAAGTTTTTGCTAACTTCTCATACTTTGAAATAACCTTTCACTAGGAGAAGCACATATGTAGCTAAGTCAGAATTATCATGTCATGGTAATACCAGGGTATACAAATAGCACTGAAAAATGTCAGAATTGGAACAGATTTTCTACTATGAGGGCAAACAGAAAAAAAGTTAACTGTAGTAAGTGGTAGTATGCAACACACAAAACACTTATTATCTAAATGCTACTAAGCTCCTTGAGTGTAAGACAATCCATTTTATGCAGGGAAGGAAAAAACACTGTAACATCAAAAGAGACATTTAATGACCACTTACAAAGTGAATCCGCATGCATTTTGTCCATTTACTAATAGTATCATTTCTCAATATAAACCACCTTATCAATGTCTACTTCATCAATCCCTTACTGATGTCAGACAGAACTATAAAAACAATGTGAGATTAAATTGGAAAGCTGGCAAAAATTCAGATTTTCATGAAGATAACTAGAAAAGAAAACAGGATCATGAGCAAGTCCACAGAATCAAGCAAAATTAAGGCATGTCAATGAGAGAAAAGAGAAATGGTATTATTGATACGATGTTAAGAAACTAAAAGATGGTTTCACAACTTTCTGCCTTTGTATATAGATGGAAGTCTTATTTTTCTCTTCTCAATAAGTACAGCTAAATTTTTTGGATGTTATGTATAAAAACATGTAAGATTGTGAAAGGAAGAAAGAAATCAGACCTTTTAAGGCCTTGGAAACCCAAGGAGATACATGACGCTGAATTGCCTGGTTTTTATATTACTTCCTATACTCCAAACCTAGTGGGGGAGAAACCTACAATTGGAAACACCAACAGGAGCAGGAAAACTAAGCCAAAAATACATTTGTGGTCACAACCCCCCCCCAATGACTTAGTAGAATTGCAGATGGTTAAATGTGAGCCAGAGCTTCTCCTCACCTAGTAGCAAAGTCTGTCCTAGCTCCTCATGCTGGTAGTGAGAAGGAGATTTTGTATTTTAATCTTACTTTCCACATTATGGTCAGAAGAGGCCTCATGCAGAAATATAATGAGACTCTTCTCTCTTGCTCAACCAGGGTAGTACCTGCAAAATCCTAACAGAGATTCTCAAAACTCAGCTTCCCCTAGCAGCACTGATGTGTCCCTTCTCCACCCCACCTTCGCCTTCTGCCTTGTGAATTGAACCAAGAGACTTTCACCTACATATGACAGTCAAATTGCAATGTCCTACTTATTATTTTGGCTCAGGGCCAGAGGAGGCCTACTAAAACAGAAGACTTAAATAAGATCCAGAGTTTCATAACATAATGTTCTATAAGTCAGAAAACAGAAAAAAAAAAAAGACTAAGAACAAGGAAAATAGTAACCTGAAAGAGGAATGATAATTATTTGAACCAAAAGTTAATAAGTAGTCCCTAGGGAAATTAAGAAATACATAAAAAATATATACATATATTTGCCCAAAATTCATCTCCCATGATCATGCTGTAAAATGCAAGCCTAACGTTAAGAATGTAATATTGTGTAATCATATATTTTTGGCATAAAATATATGTTATGTAAAACCCCAAGTTATTTTTTACCTTTTTGAAAAAAATGTTGGATAGTTGAATAGTGAATATTATAAATATTAAGAAAATATACTGTTTTCAGTTTTATTTTTGAAGAAAAGGTTGCAATAAGTTATTCTTACCATTGAATGTAAAATATTGGTTGTTTATAAATTAATTTCTTTTTAGAATGGAGATTTTCCAGGATGATTCATTTAAAAACAAAGAGAATCTCTTGTAAACAAACATGGGTCACTTTTCTTGAGCAAATGTTAGAGTCTACATTTTAAAGTCAGATATAAATACAGACTTGAAATTTTCTAGAACGTTTTTAAGCAAAAAATTATAATGTATTTCTTTCCATCAAAGTAACTGAAGTAAACTGGATGGATACCACAGCTTTTGTTATAAAAATATGGCAATTATAAGATAAAATTCACCTCTCTGATTAATAAAACATATTGCTATATCATTACTTTACTTTTTATAAATATATTTAGGTATTGAATGGTTGTAGATATGTATTGGCTATCCAAAATAATTAATCTAAGAATCTAACCAACATATAAGACAATAACCAACCATATCAAAAATTTTTCAGACAAATAAAGCTATGTATTTGTATGCTCAGGGATCACAATTTTGAATGCTACTAAAGAAACTACTTATGAATTCTAATGTTAAATACTTGCATTTACAAAAATTCTTCACATGAACTGTCTTTTAATGCCCTTCTAAAGTTCATCTGCTTTAACATATTCAGATATTTTCCCCAAATGTTGACAATACCGTTCACCAAAAATCCCAAGCTTAAAACTACAGAGTAAGTGTACATGTATTATGATTCATAGAAATTTAACACAAATATTTATAGTTCAAAAATGTATTTCAAGAATCTCTATTTTCCTTTCCTTATAACATCTAAAATGTTAGAGCTATGTGTCTCAAAATTTAGTTTCATGATTTGAATCTGTGAAAAGTTCTAATGTGTTAAAAATTTTACAATTTATAACTAGAAATATTCTAATGCAAGTGAACCCATTACAAGTCAAGGAAAGCCCAAAATGGCTAGGAAAGCTTCCAATGTGCTCGTTTTTTTCCATAAGCTGTGTAACTCTCAAAGAGAAAGGTGAATGTGGCATTATGCTGTGAGGTGGTGGCATTTTCCTGTTCCAACCTTGAACAAAGCCCAATTTGGAAAACCCAAAAGCAGTTACAACAAAAGGTCCTGCAGAACAACTGGCAGATCATAAATAGAAGTGAAATGTTCAGGAACCCAGGTAGCTGGAGTCTCTTTCTGGCTGATGGGAATCCCTGCAAGAGGGAAAGTCAATTCCAGTATTTAAAACTATACCGATCATTATCCTACGTGAGAACATCACAAACGCCTGCTTTCATTTAAACATGTAAAACTCTGCCTCTCCAAATGAATTTTTTAAAAGTTTGGAGTGGAAAAAAAAAGTGAGAGTCATGAGTTAGCTGTGGTAGCAGCTGTCCCTGTTTAAGAATGGGCCCTACGTTAACTCACGTTTGCTGAGGGCTTCATAATATGACATGTGTAGTTCTAAGCTGTTGCCACGTAGGTTTTTAATTAATTACGACGCTAGCCGTATAAAATGGCTAATATAGACAGCCTAGGATTAAGAAAGAAGGAGCTAATTCCACTGAGTCTCCATTTGCCCATTGGTACAGTGGACATAAAATAGCATATACCTACACAGGGCTGCAGAGAATTAGATCATAAAACTCTTAAACCTTGCCTACTGGAGTCACCTCAAGCCACGGGTCACTATTATGATTGTCACTAGTTCAGAGATAAAGGGCTTATTTCTTGATAAGAGTATTACCACAAGTTTCTATTCTTATGTAATTTAGAAAATTCTTGCACGAGAAATATGAATAGAAACATACCTGTTTCATCAGTGTTTCAAATGGGTGGGCACAAAATTATCCATGTACTTTTGAGTTGTTAAGTATTTCCACTAGTTTTGTAGAACAATATTTTTGTTTACTTTCCTTATTTATTTGAGTCCCTTTCTTTTCTGAGTTGGTTTTTAGTAGTTATTATTTTCTCTTCTTCTAAATAACTACCTTTTACTTTTCTGATTATACATGTTGTATGTTTTTAATTGTGCTAATTTCTATACTAACATATGCAAATCATCCCCCTTTTTTTAGTTCATTCAGCTGTTATTTTCTATACTTAAAATTTGAGCATTTATGCCTCCTTTCAACTATGGTTCATGGTTATAAGCACTTTATATATTTCTATACAGTAATACTCACTTTCTACATATTTGTCCTATCAATACCTGAAACTTTCCAGTATGATAGGGTTTATCTTGATATTTTTATTAATGTTTGCTTTATATACATTCAAGTTTCTATTATAGTTATGTACAGGCTTAGCATTACTCTTTTCTGAGTGAATTTTAATCGTAACTTCTCAAATACAAAGGTAATGACAGTAGAGAATATTAAGTGAAACATTAAATAAAAGCTTGACAAAGGCAAAGAATATTTACATTCTCAGCACTTATCAAAGACCATTTCTACCATTTTCTTGGTATTTTAAAAATATTTTGAATTTCTCATCCTTGAAAAAAAATGTTCTATGCAAATGAATAGATCACAGTCTACCATCAGGTGAACATTCGTACTGGACACATTTTGCCTCAGTTACTAATCAGACTCTATATTGTAACCAAAAATATTTTCAAGGAAAATATTAATGATATACTCTTGTTGGTAAAATAATTTCTCACTGATTATATTAGCACTGAGATATTTTCCAGAACCCACCTTAAGCATCCAGCCATGGAACTCGCAAAAATGGCAAGACTTTAGTTTCCTAGCGTCTCTTCCCATCCATCAAACAGGAAGAGGGTAATTGAAACTGAGTCAAGACTTTTCCTTCTCTTTCTTTCCTACCTTGCTTCCTGTGTTCCAAACACATGTCATAAGTTTGAAATACGTGTAAGGCCTTAATTACATTTAGCATCTGGCAGCTGTTGACTTGCAGAGAGTTGTCAAGTCACACTAAGCCAAAGTCAAAAAATGAATTCAGGAATAGAAGGCAGAAGCCAGTGAAATAGGGTAAATAATCCTCTGTCATCACAGCTGAAATACTACACCTTCAGCACTGATATACTCATGTTACGGGGTGATACTGTAAACTAATCAGTTTCCACAATGCCAGAGATTAATTTTCCACTAAAGCATAGTATTCCGTATGCAGTTGGAGCTATAGACCAAGGTAACTTGTGACTATCACCACCAATATGTGATAGGTGAATTTACAAGTAATACAGACAGTAGCCTCAGGAGTATTCCAGCAGATACAGCAGCATTAACTGATGGTTTTCTACAAAATAAGGTCTTCCCACTACCTACTCCAAACTGTCACCAAAGTTAGACGTGTTAAGTGATTTCATTTTTATACTGCTTATCTCAATAGTCCCTTGACAGAAATGTCACTGAAAAAGTGGCCCAAAGAAACACAAATTTTTACTGTCACTCATTACTTGCCACAAAATAGCACTTTATGAGTAACGAATTATAAAAGTAATTGCCCTTATTATTAAAAGGAATAGATCTTAGATTATAAATGTTAGAGTTACAAAGTACAGTAAGAAAATATAATGCTTTATGTTATTTTAGATACTTGTACAAAACTGCATAAATCCAGACTGGAAGTCTTACATCAAAGCCTTAAAGATAATTATTTCTGGAGATAGAGGGAAAAGAATAAAATTGAGAAAGAAGATGTGAAATAAACTTGACAAAATGTAATGATTATTAATTGGCAGTGATAAGGGATGCTTATTCTCTGTATTTTTGCTTCAAGTTTTTGATTAAATAAACCTAAAAAAAATAAAATCTTTGGATCATTCATCCTTGAGTTATATTTAAAAATATTTGTGATACATTTTTCCTACTAGGTCACATCCATCAGCATTTCCACATTCATATCTTGAATTAAACTACAAAGGAATATATCTATTTGCATGTTTTTAAAATTCCAGTCAATAGCGTTTTGAAGCAAAGGTCCATGTAACAAAACCACTGTGACTGATATACTGCCAGGAAGCCCACGCTCTTTTCTCCCTCTGAGAGTGACTACGTGTTTCTGTGGTGAAGCATTCTTTGGAAGCAAGTAACCCAGAATTTGAATTTCTACTCTACCACTTATAGTTTGATCACATGCAATTTAATTAACTCCTTACTCCTAACCTTCAGCCTTCTCATCTACAACATAACCTTAATAATATCTTTGCTGATAAAATATCTATGCCCATAGGGTTCTTCATAACATGGCTAGAACACAGCATATTTTAGAAAATAATGCAAAGTAGCAGTTGTAGTACAAACAGCAATACCAGTGAACATATTTAAATCCTCATTACTGTAACCAACTTTCATTCATGAGGTGGGGATCCCCAGGGTAGAAGACTGCTGACTCCCTTGGGCCAGACAGGCAACAAAAAAATGTAAACTCGAAGAATGTGACTCTAGAGCTAACTGAACAAAGGTAAAGTGCCCTACACATATCTGCACAAATTCTTTCATTGAAACAATATTTATTGGTGTTTACTAAAAAGGCTTAAGATTTATCAGCAAATAAAACTGATCAAGGAGTCTGACTTTACGGAGATTATACTTTACAGTAAACAATAAATGGTTAAGTAATGGAAAGTTTGATATGTAGGATCATAAAAGGTGATATAGTCTGTGAGAGGAAAACAGAGTAGTTTAAGGCCACTGGTGAATATTTTCAATAATTTGAAGTGGAGAAGTCACTGAGAAAGTGACATTTAAGCAAATTCTTAAAGAAGTTGAGGATGTTAGTCTTTCCTGTATCTGTTAGTGCAGATGGCCCAAGAAAGAGTATCCCTGGCATGTTCCATAAACAGGAAAGGGGATTTGTAGCTGGGATGTGGTAAGCAAAGGTGGAGCCCTTAAAATTATCAAAGAACGAGGGAGAAAGCAGGATCCTGTAGAGAGTTAAAACCTTAGTTTCTACTCAGAATGAAATGGAAAGTCATTTCATTGTTTTGGGGGAGAAGAATGATATCATTGAATGTGCACTGAAAAAGGGTTGCTTTGTTCATTGTCTTAGAATATTAAGGAAAGGGAGGTAAGAATAGAACTGAGATCACATAAAATACATTAATAGACAATGATTATGCTCCATCTGGAAGGAAGTGTTGGAGTTGTGGGCAGAAGTAGGATGTACTAATGAAATGCACGTTTGATTTGGTATTAACAGAGGAGTCTGAAGTGGCGTCAACCGTTTTGGACTAAAAACTAGTAGGAGGAGCTGCCATCGATGAGATGGGGAAAGTGACAAGATGAGCTGATGTTTGTGTGGGTGTACTGTGTGTTTGTGTGCGTGCACAGAAGGTCAGGATTCACAGGCATGTGAAATTTGAAGTGTGTGTTTGATGCACATGTGCAGATGCTGATACAGTAGCGAGATATACTAGAAAGAAATCTACTATAGGAGAAAGATTTTACAGTCAGTGATAGAAGTACTGAGAGGTGACTGGGTAAGACCACAAGTCTGGAATAACTGTAGAGAGAAAAGTCTTCCGAGGACTGAGTCCTGCACACTGAGAGACTCATACGCGTCTCCTGAGCACTCAGTGATTGAATTTAAAACGCTAGAGCAAAGAGGGGAAAACAAAAGAAAACAAAAAGTCACCAGTGTAGAAGGAGGAAAAACCATAAGGCTGTGGCAGAAGGAGTGTAAGTGAAGAAGAATCAAAGAGGAGAAAGCTCCTGTCTGTCTTCAGTGTTACTAATAAGTCATCAACGTGAGAAGCAAACACTGACAATTATGACAGAGCAGGATCGTAATCACTGAGGACCTTGGGAAGAACCATTATCTGGAGAGATATACATAACAGCCTTACTAGATTGCAACTTTTAGAAAATGTGGAAGAGTTACCAGAGGCAACAAGATTGACAAAGCTGACATTTGCTGCAGAATCATGAAGCAGAGGGGAGCATGGTGAAGGAAAGGGGTGAAGAGAAGCAAAGAAAATGGCAGGATATGTGTGTACTGATAGCAGTGGAAGACTCGCTCATTTAAGACAGAGGTGACAGAACTCCAGGCACAGTTTAGAGGCCAGTAGCTCCGTGTACAAGTAAGGGTTCTGGATAACAGTAGAAGTTGCTCATCTAGGTGATGGGCAGGAAGGTGGAGCAGTAGGCTGCAGAAACCAGGATGCGCAGATGGTAGATGGAATGGGACAACTTGCTTCTACTTGAACCTAGGAAGGAGGTCCTAGAGCAGTACCAGCAAAGCTAAGGTACACGTGCCACAGCGGGCTGTTTGTATCATTGAAAGTATGAGAAGGTTCGCCATCACTGTCCAAAGGTTTAGGAGACAGCTTTGTCAGAGGTGTATGCCGTGTGACTTCTGAATAGCTCAGGAAACTCCCATTTTTTGTGCTTCTCAGGGTAGAAGATCTTTCTTGGATGCTAAGTCTGCATCCTTTGAAAAAAAAAAAAAGCATTTGACAAATGCCTTCCCTGAATGCCAAAGAGTAGGAGATGGTGGAGTCATTGGATTGTGGGTGATATTTTGGGACAATGTGGATGAGCCAAGGAAGTTGACGTCTATAAGAGTTAGAGAAAGCATAGACCAGGGAATTTAGTACAGTTACAGAGTGCTGTTAGGGACTCTCTGAAACTCAGTAAATTTCAAAAAGTTCTGGGAATGAATGTATTTTATACACACATAACAGTGAATTCATCATGTACTAAGGCTATCTTGACTCACACAGAAAAATTAAACTATATGAAATACACTGAGTTATTTTTTTCAATGAGATAGTAAATGCAACATGGAAACACTGTCCTTATAAAGGATGGTTCCCATGTTAGGAAGAAAATGAAAGCATTAAGACCTTGTGTGATACCTGGACTATATTACTCCTTAAGTGTAAGTTCCAACTACAGCAATTAATCAACATTATGTAACAAGGTTTTGCTTTCCATTGGGTAAAAGTATAATCTTGCAGCGTCTTGGACCATTGGAACTGACATTCTTAGATCCATGACCGACTGCAAGGACAGCAACAACAACATGTCTATTTCAATCAGGTTTTCTTTCTAGAGAGGACAAATCCACTGGGCATGATAACACAATGCACATTAAAAACTTTGAATTCTTTTAAAGTCACAGAAAAGTGGGAATGTTTCATATAGAAGAGTAATATTTTTATAATAATACATTTGTAAGCATTTTTATTTTTCTCAGTGCTGGAGAGGGAACCCAAGGCCTGACACTCGTGCTGAGCAAGTTTTCTACCACCGAGCTACCTTCCCACATTTTATGGAGGAAGGAGCGGACCAAGGGCCTCCAGGGGTTTCCACAGAGTGCCCTGTCTCTTATGGAATTCTTATGTATACGAGGCCCAAATCACTAGGAAGCAAAACATGTATTTCCTAAAAAATATTTTTTTTAAAAAAGATATCTGGATTGTTTTCTAATATTGTTATCCTCCTAAAATGCAAAAATAACATATTTCTCTGTTGACAAAAATCAAATCCTGTGGCCACTTGGCTTTTCTGAGGCGCAGGAACAGTGCCTGGGCTCTGCTGTCAAGTGTTCTGGCAAGGCAGGCCCTGTGCTAATATCATCCTGCCTCTTCTAATTAGTGGAACAACTGTTCAGTCATTACAGGCAACTTCCTTGGCTCCTCTACGCTCTCCCAAAATATCTCCCAGAATCCAATGACTCCACCATCTCCTACTATTTGGTATTCAGAGAAGACATTTATCAAAGGCTTTTTTCCAAAGGATGCAGGCTTAGTACTCAACAGCATCCAGGAAAGTTCTCCCACCCTGAGCAGCACAGAAAACAGAAGTTTTCTGAGCTATCCGGAAGTCACAAGGCATCCACCTCTGACAGCTGAGCATCCACAGCACCTCTTTTGCATCTGCGTGCGTTTTAAAAAACAATATGGGTCACTTCTGATAGACCGTTTCTTTCCTAAAATGCCACCTTCTGCTGTAAAAAACTGCTATATCTCTGGAATGACGGGCACTGAAATCCAATGTGACAATGGTCCTGTGTTGACATGTTTCTTCTTGCTGAGGCCTTCCGGGTGCTTTATGAAAAAGATTTGCACTACCTGGCAGCTTATGAGTCTCCATCTAAGAGGCCACATTTCCCATCATAATAGCTTTGCCTTCAAAAGAGACAGTGGTTTTGTTTGCTTCTTCATAGCACATGAACAGACCACTGGGGAAATTGCTGGCCAGAGCCTGATATTCCCGTGTCACATGGGGTTAGGAGCCTCATTAATTCTTGTGGTCTCATTTCAGGTTGGTTAGGGATCAACAGCAGATTATTATTTCAAACACTTATTTCTTGCTTCAATTTCCTCCCTCTTAGAATTGGCTTCAAATCACTTTCTCTTGTGTGCAGTGTGCTCAATCTCCATTCGGATAAGGAAATCAAAATAGTCTTTTCAGAAAATCTATCCATCAGCATTATCAGGAACACACCCCACAAAGGCTTTGGTTGACTTTCCTGCATATCTGGCAGGTGTTAGGCATCTTTGTGCTTAAGTCCCCCCAAGAATAGCTGCCATTATTCTGCACATACAGCCCCAAGGGCACCTACTGCTCATGTTTCAGACTGATTAGTTCAATTCAGCCCTACAAATAGACAAAAACGTGTGCTAAGAATCAGCTTGGGATATACAGTCAGAACCGCTATGTTCCTGCCTTGGGAGAGCTCGCAGTCCAATAAGGAAGATAAAGATATAAATATAGAACTATGGTATCATAGCTTGTTCCTGATAAGTTTATTTTCTATTCCACTTCTCTAGGCAGAAGTGAGAGGGAGGATGTAGTACAGCAGTAATTATTTCTTTGTCCTTTAGAAACCTGATTCTAGATGATACAATATAACCTTGGAGAAGCTGCATAAGCCTAAATCTTCAGGTCCTTCTGAAAATACAAGAATAGGATAAGAAAATAGGTACCCTTCATTTATTCATTCATTAACCACTAATGGTTTAATATCTGATGATTATGGGCTATGGGTAAATACCAGGCTATAAATGCAAAACCATGCAAAAACCTTATATAAGCCTAAGAACAGAGCTAAGAGAAAAGCATGAAATTTAAAGAAATAACATCCCTAAGGCCAAATGAGGAGAGGTAGAAAAACTGTGATTCAAACCTTTACCTTAAAAAAAAACTTCAAAGTGTGTACACTGTCTCCAAATTTATGCTTTCTAGTTGCATCTGAAGACTTTCAGAATTAAACTTCTGTGATTGTGGACAGAGGAGGTCTAGAGCCACTTCAGCCCGTAAGATGCTGGAAGATGGGTTGGGTGGGGAGCAGTGAGAGCGCAAGCTCTTTAAAGAGTTTATAGAAAAGGAGCAAAGCAACAATGATTCTGTTTTACAGAATGGCTCACCACTCCTTAACTTTTTTTTCTTTCAACTGTTGAAATTAACAAAATTAATTTGTAAGGCATCAAAGTGAATTCATCTCCTTTCTTATTTCTTTTTTCCTTCCCTCCTTTTCCCCTCCCTTCTTTCCTTTCTTCTTTCCTTCCATCCATGCATCCATTCTATCTTTCCTCAGGCTGGGAACGGAATCTCAGAGTGTCCTGCATCTAGGCAAATGCTTTACCTTATAGCCCCAGGCCTAGGCTTACTTGCTTAAGCAACTTTCTTGCTGTAAATAATTTAGTAATGAGCACAAAAACATAGGAAATGAAGAATGTAAAGAAGTAGGAAATTAAACGTTCTTTGGTCTTGGTAAAAAACCGGTACAGAGCAACATGGACAGAGATTTGCTGGTTTGTGAGCTTCCCTCCATCCAGAATCAGTTCCTCCTTTGAAATTCTGACTGATCTCAGCTACTGTAAATGCAGGATGCAGTACGGTATGTCTCCAAGAGACACTTGAGGAATTAAGCAAATTAAACCAAGTCTATGAAAAATAGAAAATGTCCCAATTCTGTTATTCAAAAATGTATAGTCTGTTGTATTCTCTGCATTTTTCTTCATCTTCCTAATGTTTTTCTTCTATGTATTTGAATAGATTCGGAGACCTACTATAGATACAAATGGAAAACAGGCTTCTTTCAATCCTTTCAACATCTGGGCATTGTCACCTGCTAACCACTATACCTTCAAAATATTAAAAGAAAGCACCTTATATAACTCACTGCCATCATGTGATCACTAAAGAACTCAAAGCGTTGAAATATAGAACAAATATACGTATGTGTGTTTTTATGGTTTCACATGCTACCAGGTTGTATTTCAACCGAGAAATCATCTGCCCAGCTCCTCCGTATACCACAGAGCCAAGTTTCCCATGTTCCACTGATTCCAAAATGTTCAGCACTATTTATCCCTTTTTTATAGTTCATATAAAGACGTGGCTCCAAGACCTTCCATGACAAAAGGTTTATTTATGTATTTATTTTTGCATGGCACGTGCCGATGAGCCAGGCAGCTCAGCGAGCAGTTCACAGATTAGAGGCGCGAGCGTGGTTCCAGGCGAGCCCCCCTCATGTTTCTGCGCATGGGCTGATAAACACTTCAAAGTAAACCGCTCATAAATATGAAATGAAAAGCGGAGGAGTCGCTCTGTGCCGCTTTGAGATACAAATCTCTTTATTCCCTTCTGAAGTGCGGTTTGATTGACGTAATGAGTCATAGATCCTGTCCAGGGACACACTGCCTTTCCCCCCTTTCCTCTGGAGACGGGGAGACTTTAAAGAAACCCACTTCAGAACTTGGTGATAGACAGCTTACTTGAAAAAATAATAAAGTTGAATCCTATATTAAATAACTTATTATTTTGCGTTAATGCTGACTTTGACAACCATGACATATGTCAAAGTTTGACTACACATCCTCACAAAGACATTATTAGCTACAATTCTAAGAAGAAGATTGCCCCGAATGAAAAAATAAATAGTACCATCATCTCTCATCTCATACGTATTGTTGCAATGTAGATCCTTTGTCTGGTAGGAGAAACACTGCCACGGAAATTAATTCTGAGGAGCTCTAAAATCCTGGAGGCTGAAGGGCCACAGGGAGTAACACAGGCAATGGTGGGGGGTAATTATTGTAGAAAATTCAGCGTGTAAATAAATTCTTTGGAAAAGGAAAGGATCACACAACAAAACAGTCTATGAAAAACAGGTGAAGAACAATGGAAAGCAGAGATATGTTTTAAAAATTATCTGCCTGACCAAGCAAAACCCAAAAATTTCAAAGGTCAGCCAATTTTGATTAAATCACATTTTGCAAATTCAAATGACTTATATGAGCTAGGCAGTCAAAATAAAGGAGCAAAGGAAGCCAGAGAAGGAAGCACTAAGGAGCAGAGGGGCCTGGGGCAAGATGGAAGAGGCTACAAGTCCCAACGAGGTGGCTGTTATACAATGTTAGAGATTTCTGTCATTAAAGAAACTGGACCTTACGTCACCACATTCTCCAACTGCTCTAGAAAAGCGGGAGCTCTGGAGTTTATGCTTAAGATTTACTTATTTTTTAATGATGACAAAAAATGCAATTTAAAAAGTGCCTGCAATTGTAGCTTTCTAAGAGGCTGAGGCAGGAGGAGCATAAATTCAAGCCCAGTCTGGGCCACTTAGTGAGACCATCTCTGGGGGAAAAAAATGGCAGTTCAAATAAAATAGATTACTGAGCTGCCTGTCTTTAGTCTCTAGACTCCTTGCAATGATTATTTAAATATGTTTTTGTTAAAAAATAAAATAAGAGGGAGAAAAAATTAAGACCTTAAATGAGAGGATGCTGAGGAATAATCTAAAATAATCTACTCCAGTGGTTTTGATCTCTTTTTCTGGGAATATGTTAAAGGCCTGCAGTGGGAGGCAAAAGCTCTGAATAGAGATTCTCTTTCCCAAGACCTCACGGGCCACAGAACTTTTGTAAAATGCTAACTAGAATGGTTTTGAAAATAGTTCTCTCTCATGGCCTTGTTCTGCCATTGGTTGCAGGTTAACCGTGGGCCAGTGGGTTTTTATAAAAATTTTATTAATATAACTTGCCATAGTTTAGTATCATTATGATATGTCAGCTTTAGGGTCTCTATTTATTTGCACTGAAATTAAAAAATAATGCAGATATCCCAAGTAAATATCCTGACATAAAGAATTAGTTGGCGAATATCTAATACTATATTATCTTTCAATTTAATCCATACTGTCCAATGAAAAACAAAAGGGATGTTTTATACAAATGAGAAAAGAGATAGTGGCATCATTTTTAAAATGAAAGCATATACATTATACACACACATACACACACATACATATATCATGTTGGTGTCATATCAGCCATCAAATGCTAACCTAATCTCCAAAATAAGAGACAAAATGTATATATAAATATAGTATTACATATATATTCATAAATATATAAATCTAAATACATATAGTATATATTGTGAATATAGTATACATATGTGTATATGCATACACATTATGATAGCAATAAGATATTTGAGAAAAGAGAAATGCTGTGTGTGCTTACCAAACACATATACACAAGAATAACAAGAATGATCTTTGAATAATCTCCAACTTCTATTAAGATCCACAATGGCTCAATTTCAAGCTAGGAAGGATTGTACAGCACAGTGCAAAAGGGCTTTGGAATCAGACTAAACAAAGTTCAAATCCGGAGGCTTCTTAGCTCTGGGACTTTGGGTAAATTTCCTGGCCTCTCTGAATCTCAATTTCCTCATTTATAAAATAAGAATGATAATATCAACTGCAATGAAAAGTGAAGAACGTAAGTCACATCTGGGAAAACTAAACTAGACCTATTCAGGTTCTGAGCATCAACCATTAGAGTGTAAAGCTGCATTTGAAGCAGTGGCTGCTTGTGGCTGGAGGTGGGAGAAATAAGCATGGGCATCTTTTAAGGATGAAGGAAATGAATTCATATCAGATAGCCGTGATGAACATACAGCTCAGAAATTTACTAATACTCCATGCCATGGTAGTCTTTAGTGGAGGAGTTTTACGATTTTTAAATTATACTTCAATCAAACTGTTAAAAAATTAAATAGTCTGCGTGTCAGTGCTTTACTGCCCATGTGTGAAAACTACAGGTAACAACACCCAGAAAGCAACAACAGGCTTTCAACAAGTTGAAATGCATCTGCTTCTCCCATATCATGAAGAGAGGGAAAGTGAGAGATCTCAAGGTGCCAGGAAGACAATATTATTACAATGCCATGACTTTCATTTTGATTGCATTACCAGTTTCTGTGGCTAAAATATGCCTAGAATAATAGTTACTCATTAACTTTGCTTTGAAGAAACATGAAGACACAGGTCCCCTGGGATTAAAACACTCCGAGGTAAACCACCAGAGTAAAAAGAATAGCCTTTCTAAGAATAAATCTATACGGGAATAATTTTCCATCTTGAGGTTTTCTTAATCCTCTAGACTGAAAATAGTTTGATTAAACAGGCTGCACTGGGATCATGTATTCTGTCTCAGTCTAAGAAGAAACAGCTGTCAGTCACATAGCAGTTCTCCTCCCATAGTCCCTGGAGGCCAACCTAAGCAAGCTGTCGCCAGGATAAGCACTCCTCAGAGAATTGCCAGCTTGTCATGGCCCGCAGCTGAAAAGCAGCCATTCTATTCCTTCGGTCTTATTAGCCCTTTGACTTTCTTCCTTCGTGCAAAAATATAAATATAATGCTTAAGTGAATGATTACTACTGTCCCCAAAGAAATTTCAATTAAATACTTGGAATCCTTAGGAATAGTACCTGAGGGGATTCCCAATCAGAGCTGCAATTCGTTATGTATTATTAAGTCTGGCCTTGGACTGTAAATCTCCTGTTTTCTCTTTTAATGTTAGCTGGGGCTTTCAATGAATCATCTCCCGTATGATGTGAACAATTCTTTCCCAAATTCTAAGCAGGGACAGTACAAAGGAAACGTTAGTGAGCAACAAGCCCTCTGGTCTAGTTGGAAAGAGTGATGGGGACACTGCCTTGCTATCAGAATTTTGGATGAGATTCCTTTCTGATCTTTCGAAAGTAGAGGGCATTAGAAAATATTGGATGGTTGTCGTCCATAGATTCTTTTAAGAGGTGTGTACTGCATTAACCCCCATAGTCATCGGACATTTTACATATGAAACCAAATCACCAAGATTCAACTTCCATAAACAGAAATACTTTGTCTGATTTGCATCTGTATTTTCATCACCCAGAGCTATCCTAAGTGTATTGGTAGAAGTGTTTTCATAAATAAATGCAAGTGGATGACAGGAAAGCAAGTGTTATGGTTTGTATCTAGATGGCCCCTCAAGTCCTCATGTAGTCATAGAGGCAACTGAATCTAGAGTTTGTGATTGATTCATAGTCCACCCTGGGGTGGGTAGCTATACAGGTGGGAAAGAGGCTTGCTTCTCCCTTTTATCCTCTTGCTCTGTTGCTTCTGGTATCTGCTGTAGCCTCCATGAATGGCTACCCCTCAGCCACACCACCCTGCCTTGGAGCCAGCTAAATGTGGACTGAAACCTCCACAAACTCTAAGCTAAATAAACCTTTTCTCCCTTCATTTTGGGTGTTGGGTATTTTGTCTCAGCGATGAAAGAAAAATAACCAAGACAGAAAACAATAAAGGGAGAAAGGGTGAAAGATTAAAAATTATTCTGACTTTCCTTTGTACCCATTGGATTCCCTATTTCTCGCCATTGCAATTTCAGAATCTAGCCATCAATTTTTAAAGTATTTGGTTCAAAAATTTGAAAACATGATGGGATTTTGTTGTTGTTGTTTAGTCCAAAGCTCTCTTTTAAAAAAGAGATGAGAACAGTGTGTTCTGAAGTGACTTTTTCAAGGTAACTCATAGTTTAGCAAGTTGAGTAAAAGATACTTGACAACTGGGAAAGGTCTTTCTGTCCCATGCTTGGTAAAATTTCATAAAGAATTTCAGGGTTCCACCTGTACTATTGCATTATTTTGTGAGAATTTACTTAGGTACCAGATATTTGGTAAAATTCACATTATGCTTTTCCTTTGCTGATTACTTGTTTTTCTTTCTGTGTTATTCAGTTGATTTAAATGATCAGAGCTAATCAGATTACATTCAGAGATAAAAAGAAAAATGTTTCTTCTCAAAAATAATTCAGTCAGGTCAACAGGTTACCAAATAACATCCCCTGCTAGGTTGAGATTCTGCGATTCATCCTCTTTTGATTTGTTCAGACACTTTTTACAGAGAGCAGGAGTATTAGGCCCTTTCTAATACTGGGGCCTGTGCCAGTTATTTAACATAATATTAGTAAAAGATTTCAATGCCTGTGAAAAATACTTATTTCTACCAAAAACAGTACATGTATTAATATCTCTTGAAGCAACCATTTCCCCAGGAAAGAATCAATTTCAAATCTTTAGCAAATGAAAAACAATTAAGCATAATTTAAACAAAATCTTTTTATTTAACACCAATTTTCTTCCTGTGATTTCTACATATTTATAGTCTCCAAACTCAGTATATCAAAGCATAAATAATAAATGATGGACGTGAGTTTTGGCTTCCATGGGCTCTCCTCCTAAAATTTCTACTGATGCCTGCTTAGCAACAGATTTCATACCCAAGAGAAAAAACACAGATTAAGGAACCTGGAGGAGGTGATACAGAACTAGTCCTTTATGTCTCCTATAAAATGGTGATCAGCAATATGGCAGGAAAATGGTAAATAGGCAGAGATTTTTCTACTCGCTTTCAAAGGAAACTGTCCATCCCTTCCTTCTGTCTCTCCAAACCTCTTTTCGGGGCTCAAGTACCATGAGGACAGAAGAGCTTTGGAACTGGCTGATTCTGAAAGCTTAAAACGAACAACCCTCAGTCTTTCACCATCACCTGCAGGTGGCAACAGGTGCCACAGCTCTGCTCTTTACTGGCTCCAGGTGCTCAGGAACGCGGCTTCCAGAAATCAAAGAACAGAATGACAGCTTAATAACTGTTTAACTCTGGGGTATGCCCTGAATTCTGTGATGTCTTTTTCTTTTCACCAGCACCAACAATCAGATAGAGCTAAAAGAAATGAGATGCT
The DNA here is from genome assembly GCF_034190915.1 of Cavia porcellus. Taxonomy (NCBI): domain Eukaryota; kingdom Metazoa; phylum Chordata; class Mammalia; order Rodentia; family Caviidae; genus Cavia; species Cavia porcellus. Next base: position 21,711,964 of record NW_026947502.1, on the reverse strand, counting down.
GAACTGTAAGATCCAAATTCTGGCTGATGACTAGAAAGGATGATGGCCACACAACATTTCAGTGACTTTCTTTGGGAGGCTTTTGTGCCAAGATTGATATTATTCAAAGGGATACACTCTTGATGAATCATCAAAAATGGCCTAGTTAGCTGAATATATATTTTCTCCCTTAGAACCAGTTAACCTGGTTCTAAGCAGAGATACATTTCTTCTCAAAGTTTCTTTGTTCTAGCCAGTGAATCTCAGATTACAAAATAAAAGCAAATTTATTTTTATTTTTTTTTTGTCTTTTTCGTTTTTTATCGGCACCAGGGATCGAACTCATGACTGCCTGCTTGCAAGGCAGGCGCTTATGCCACTGAGCTAAATCCCCAGCCCCCGAATAAAAGCAAATTTAATTCAGATCCTCATACCCTCAGCCAACAAAATGCTTTTCTGAGCCCGTTTCAAATATTTATTTTTCCACTCACAAATGTATTTACACTTCAGGAAAAGAAAAACTTGAATAATTATTTTAACACTAAATTTGTGGAGCCATCACAAACAAGATTATTCCTAGTTACCTTTGACCTCTACAATTACAAAATGCATTTTCTTTGGTCCTGAAATATGTGTGCATTTTTTCTATTCTATCTCAGGACACTTGAAGTTTTAGCCTAGTTTGGCATTTGGATGACTCACCGTGAGGGAGAAATTTTAAAGATTCTTCCCAGCTATAAATTTAATATATTTTATAACAATAATTTTATTCATTCTTACACTTATTTTTAATTCATTTATTTTTATGGCGCTAGGGATTGAAACAAGGGAATTACACATTCTAGGTAAGCACTCTACCACTGAGTTACATCTGCAGCCAATAGTTATTTAACAATGATTTTGCAATATCATGAATATTGTTTGTGCCAGTGAAACTGACCATCTCATGTCCACTATCCTTTACTGAAGTATGATATTTCTCAGACAGATATGCCAGAAGTAGACTGTCACAACTTAAGGTTTATACAAAATAAAACCAGAGTATAATTGTTATAGAATAATCAATTTAGTCATGAATAATCTTAGCTTTAAATCCCACTATATGCAGTTAGTGATCAACTCTATTTTGACTTCTGATGTTTTCCTTATACTTGAGAATACTATACAAAGCAGTTTTGCTCTCTCAATGAAAAGTAAAAATACAGCTTTGTAAGAATAGTCTAATTATAGTGGTACTATTAAATAAAACAAATCATCTGGTATCAAAACTTAAAGTCAGTATGTATCATAAAGAAGAATAAAATAAAATATTACTTTCCAATGTTGTACAGGAGAAATATCAAATTCTCAATAGTCAACAAATATTAAAGCTAAATCAAACTAAAAATGGGAGACATCATATGAAGGCTAGTGCAAAAGGAACACTGATTTTTGCTGTGATTGTCCCCAAATAGGAAACTGGGGAAATGACTTATTCTAGGGCTCAGGAAATACAGAAGATGATCCTGGAGCATCTTAGAGCTAGAAGATAAGAGAGCGTTCTCAAAAAGTTCCTCAAAACGACAAACCCAAGATAACATAAAAGACCGATAAGCTCATAATGAAGGCTATACATAAAAGAAACATAAGAAACAAACAAACAAACAAACCAAAATAGAGCTCCCAATGGTCAAGCCAGATGAACCCAAGCAAGGACATAAATAAACTAGTATTCATGTAGGAGTCGAAAGACAGAATACAGATCCATGAGCCTATACTAATGTGAAGAAATGAATAAATACAAGACAAGAACAGGTCTCCCATGCAGAGTCAGAGAGCAACTTTCTCCAAATCTTTTATGTGCATCTACTGTCCCAGTGAGGTGGGTCATCAGACCACGCTCTAAGGGTGATTTGCTCATACTAACTTTTTCTTAACAAATGCATTATGGAGAGGAAGATTATAAAAATAATCTTACCCAAAAGAAACCTGAAATCACACTCTCTCACACAGATGATTACTGTCATTATCAAGTATAAAGCTTAAGTTGATGGAATTTACCCTTCTTATGATACGCAATCATATGCTACTACTCCATTGCGTTGAAACTGTTGAATTACTGTTCGACACATAGTAATACAAAAATTTTGTTCGTGATTCATTGTATGTTTGTTACTCAGCACACAAGGTAGAATTTGCCTGAGGAGCCACTATCCTTTTCAGCAAAAGCAGTGTTCATTCTTTAGGTACTCATCTCACTTCCCAGACCCAACTGATGATGAGTACCAAGGTACCGCTGTAACGAGAATGATACTTTATCTTTGTAGTCTTCCTCCCTGAAACACATAACTCTAATTAGCAGAAAAATACTAGTGACATGTCAGCTATGGACTGTTCTACAAAATAATGGAGCAATACTCCTCCAACTACCCAAGTCATTGAACAGAAAGTCTGAAAAAACTCTCACCTAGGGAACTTAACAGTGTTTGACCACTAAATATAATGTAGTGCCCTGCACAGGATGTTGGAACAGAAAAAGGATATAGGGTAAAATTAAGAAAACTGGAAAAAACCATGCATCACTATTGGTTCCTTCGTTATGACAAGTCACCGTTTTATTGGAAGAGGCTAATAATACAGATCAAGGGATGTAGGATGAAGGTACTCTTTGAGGTAATTCTATACATTTAAAACTTCGTGAATTTTAAATTAGTTCTATAATGAAAAGTTTATTTTAAAACTTTCCACTCAGAGAGACGGGGAAAATGGTACAAAGGAGAAAATTATCAGTATTTTGGGAAACAAAGTAGAGAAACAAGTGAAATATAAATCTTGCATTGTTTGAACCAGAGCCAAATTTATTTCAAATATTATTGTGTTCCCAGAATGGGACCTATCCCCCAGTTGAGAACAAATCTGTCCACAATTTCGTATTACAACAATTTGTGAAGTATGTATGTATGTATATATATATATTTAAAGTGTAGAAGTTCATCTTAGTTCATTGAAAGAAACATTATATTATTTGATATATTATTTTTGTAGGAATCTTGTTAGGTTTTGTCTTTTTCTGAATAACTACTTTGAAGATAACACACAGCGCAATAAATATTGTCATTGTCTTATTTGATTTTGAAAATATGTTTTATTTTCACATAAAAAATGAATGAATCAGGAAAACAAAGACAGACCTATTTTATCAATAAGATATATATTGATACATGATTACTTTTTCAAGAAATTTACCACAAAATTTCTTCCAAACATCTCAAATGTGAAGTGCTTCATAAAAGGTTATGTACTGCCTTCCTAGGAATCATTTAACAACCTAATAGAAACAATCTAGCCAAAAAGTTCACAGAAAAATCAAAGAACAGACAGAAAGATAATACAAAAATAAGAAAGAAGAAGTTAAATTTGTTCTTTGCCAAAGTAATGAGGCAATTCCACTTAAATATAAAATGAAATAAAATAAAATATACACATCCATTGACTGACTTTCTCACCAGATATTCTGCCATTTTGGAAGAAAACGAAACAAAATAACCTAAAGAAGGGAGCAGTAAAAAGAATTAAGATGTGTTATATAAATGTGCCAGGTCCCTGTGATGAATATTATCATTATATCTTGAAAACAGATACTAATAAAAATTAAAAACAGCAAAAAATAAAGGGAAGTATTACAGAACTAATAATCAAATCTTTTATAGATCTAATAAACAAACAAAGGCTGCAAATTTTGTGGAAAAAAGCAAAGCAAAAATAATGTGCTAACCAATCAAACCCATGATGACTAGAGACTGAGTTGGGACTAAAATGAGACAAAATAGTTTCCCTTTTTTTCATTTAAACCATAATACTGGGAGGAAAAAAGGAACCATATCCTTAACCCAAACAACTTACAACTGAGTTGGTCACGAGTTGTTCTTGGAGGAAAGACAGTGCATCACCAAATCTAGATTTTTCTCAAATGGAAAGGCCATCAGGAGATGGAGGAGAGAGAATGGCAGTGAACAAAGGAATCAAAATGCATTATCTGCGCGTTCCAGCTCCACACAAGGAGCGCAAACATGAAGTACTAACACGTATAAACACAGTCTCATAAAAAAATTAAAATTAGAACCAACAAGAAAAGCAGAGACCAGGAAAGAGCACGGGGGATACTTTGGGCATGGCCTGGCCCTGAGAATCTGTCTCATGTCCCCAGTAGGACCTCCACTGTACACATGGAGAGCAGGGAGGGGAGAGATGAGGGAGCCAAACTCCATGTCTACTCTATTTTGACTTGCCTTTTTAGAACCTTGGTAAAATAAGCAATCAAGCAAACAAAAAAATTCTGAAGTGGAATATTTTAGGGTATACATCCTGATACAATTTGCTAACAATATTCTTAGCACATAGTTTAACATTCTGTCAATGTAATTGACATGAATTTTACTATTTGTAATGCAAATTTGTTTTCTTGATGTAACACAGAATTTTGGGAGTGTGATTTCTAAAGTTTATATTCAACTAAACTTCATAAAAATATATTGTTTTCTAGGGACCAAATTTGTATCTCCCTCCAAAAATATTTCATAAGCAGAATCCTTAAAATGTCATGAAAAATACTGGAAATACGGCCTTTGAGAAGATGACTAGGGCCAAATAAGATTGTGAGAGCAAAGCCTTGATCCACTAGGACGGGTACCCTTCTGTGAAGAGGAAAGAACACCAGGTCTCCTTATGATATGTGAGAAGAGAGCACAAAACTATCTGGAAGTTAAGAAAGAGTCCTCAACAGAACTCATATGTGTAGACTTCTACCATCCAGAATTTAGAATAGACATTTCTTGTAACAGTGACTAGCCTATGGTACTTTATTATGCAGCATGAGCTCCATACAAGTTTTAGAACCAAGAATTGGGGAATTGCACTACCAAATGTCTAGCCATGCAAAAGAGACCCTGGAGTTTGGTACTGGATAGACTCCCGGATTCTTGAGAAGAACATACTAGAAACACATATGTTAGGGATAACTTTGGTGGAACTTCCTGTGGAAATATTGGAAATTATACGAAAAATGATCTCTGATATAAAGTGGCAAAGGAATTGAATGAAGTAATTTTACATTTTGTGGAAGGTAAAACTTGCAAGTGATGAAACTAGATAGTTAGCCAACATTTCTTTTCGACGTACTGAAAGAATGTGTTGAAGTCTATTTTTTACTGCTATAGCAAAACACCTGAGACTAGATCAGTCATGACAAAAGTTGATTTCTCAGCTCTGCGTGTTGAGAAGTTCAAGATCAAGATGTTGGCCTTTGGTGTCAGCTGTAGCATCCTGTCCTCTACATACAAGATGATTCTTTTGCCGGTAAAATCTGCTGTGTCTCCTCACATGAGAAGGCAGCCACAACCATAAAAACGATGCAACTCCCTCTGATAAGCATTGTTATGATGATATTAATCCATTCAAGAGGGTTAAATCCTCAAGAATTCACATCTCCCTAAAGGTCATACCTTCCAATACTTTTGCATTAGAGATTAAATTTTTAATACACATTCACAGCAGAATATCTTTGTTCTTCCTTACTGCTTATGGTATAAAATGTAAAAAGAGAAAGATAAATTGACAAAGGAAATGCTAAGCAAACAGGAATCAGGATGTGAAGATTTGGAAAAAAATCTCAGACTATACATATTGCAAACTATGAGAATGATGAGACAGTAGACAGCATTGTGGCTCTCGCTGAGAGTACAGGCATGACTCACAGACTTTCTCAGCTCTTGCAGAGAAGTCAGGAGTAGAGAGCATTATGTCACCATTAACACTGTCTATTTACACTAAATGAGAGAAAGTGAGTGCTCTGAAAGAAAGCTTTCAGATATCTCACAGTCTACAGGACCAGGTAGGGAAAGTATTCTGCTGATACTAAGCACTATTCTTCAAGGAAAAGGGACAATGACACCCAACATGATTCAGAAATTATAAGGACTCTGTTCCCATACAGCTCCAGCGACAATTCTCTTTCCTCCTCACTTTCAAATGCAGGCTACATCTCCAGTGTTGGAAGGCCAGGAACACTTTTCCCAATGCCTTTGAGGGTGGGCTACCCTCAGAGAGATCTATGTGGGTAGGGCCATGCAGAAGCACAAAAGGTCAAGGCTGGCCCAGAAACCTGTGGATATGGCTTACCCTAGAGTGGAGTCAAAAGACAGACTATTTTGCCAAGGAAGATTATTCTAGAGCCTTAAAAATCCAAACAGAAAGTCCTTACTTCAATTGCTTTACCTGTTTTATCTTCTACCAGGTTGTTTCTGTTTTAATGTTTAGGTGTTAGATCTATTTTGATCTTAGCTTAGTACGTAGTGAGAGATATGGGTCAATTCACCCATAGCCAGTTTACACAGTACTATTTATTAAAGAGGCTGTCTTTACTCCAGTGTGTGTTTTTGGCCTCTGCAAAGATCAGATTGCTGAATGTGCCTGGAGGTTTTTTTTTTTTTTTTCATCCTTTAGTCAGTTCCACTAATCCACACATATGTTTTGTGCCAAAATTATGCTATTTAATCACTGTAGCTTCATAATATGATTTGACGTTGGGATTGTAATGTCTCTTGCTTTGTTCTTCTTGCCCAAGTTTGGTGTTGCTAGTTGGAATGATTCCTTCTGGTTCCATATGAATTTCAGTATTCTTTTCTATGGTTCTATAAGGAATGCTATTGTTAAAATGATTAGGACTGCATTAAATCTGTATATCAGCTTTAGAGGTGCAGAAGACTCTTAACTTGCAAGCTCAGTTTATTTGTAAGGGCTGGTTGTAACTCAAGTTGGTTGCAAGTCAAGATTATTTTTCCTATAAGAAATAATGAAGATACCCATAATGCATTCTGAACCTTCCAAAGTACCCCTTTTCATAACAAGAAAAAGGTTGTATAATGTGCATAATTTATCAGAAGCACACAATAATTTTCCTAGATATTCACCAAAAGTTAAATGTGCTTAGTTTACCAGAAACAACAATTTCATACTGTGCTCACCATTCAAGTTCACATGTTTGGTTTGCAGAGAGAGAGCATTAAATGGAAGGTAGTTATTGTTTGGAAAGAGAGACCCTTTTGGTAAGAACATCAGGAATCTCGCTCTCTGACATCCTTTCTCACCTTGCGAGAGTCTGTAGCCCATTAGGACCTGCTTCTGGTTCATTAGATCTCAGCCTTTTCAGAGCTAAAAACTGGTCTAAAGTTGTCTATTTCTGTCTTCTCTTTAACACTGTTCTGCCATTATCATTAAGCAAGTGAATTTAATGATTGACTTTTTCTCAGTCTGAATGATTAGTTTTTCTCTACAAATGTTTGCAATTTTGTTCATTTTTTCCAGGATTTCCTTCATTTCAGAACTCTGCCGCACAGATTGTTGATACTCCCTCTCCTCTTCAGAAAGTCCTCAGCTGCCATTCTCTGTTGCTTAATCAGAGTGGCTGAAGTTCCTCTGTAGACAGTTTCTCTAATTGTTCCTCCAGCAGGTCCTCAGCATCACCACTGTCTACCTGCAAGCCTCTGGGCTCTGCTATAGTGACAAGGTCATCAACTATGGGGTCAGGAGGTTCAGGCTCCTCTACAGTAGCTTCCTTGTACATCTGCATACAAATCTTTGCTCTGTAAGATTGTGGGGATGGTAGATTTGGACATGCTGTATATAACACCAAGACTGCACACATGAATGTACTCTCATATTTCTCCACAATCTCCTGCTTTTTAATTGTGATTGGGTCATTTACCTTCTCTTCCTTCCTTAGCTTCTTTTTTAGCTTTATGGGGGCCATTTGGACAGAAATAATCATGGTGATTATATGAAGTACTAACTGAAATCTGTAACTGAAGTATATCTAGAAACAGGAAGGTAGGCCTTTTGCAAAAAGGAAGCTGACCAAGAGATTGAGGTAGTGGGCCAAAGAGGGAAGAAATGAATTTTAAAAAATTAAGAAATGTTAACTAATAGAGAATTTGTGAACAAGACTCAAACCGCATGGGAAATGCTTCCCAGAATCAATAACTGGATCATGTCTTATTGAAAAGTTTCTGCATGTCAAAAGAAATCTCCAGCATAGTGAAAAGAAAACCCACAAACTTGGGAAAAAATCTTAGTGAACTGTCCCTCAGACAAAGGACTTCTGTCTAAAACATATAAAGAATTAAAAAAAATCAGACCCCCAAAATTCAAAGATCCAATCCAAAAATTAGCATCTGAGATGAATACACAATTCTCAGATGAAGAAATACAAATTGTAAATAAATACATGAAAAAATGTTCATCATCATTATTCATTAGAGAAATGCAAATTAAAACCACACTGAGATTCCATATCATTTCAGAACGAATGGCCAGGATCAAGAAAACTACCTATAACAAATGCTGGAGAGGCTGTGGGGAAAAAGGGACTCTCCTGCACTGTTGTTGGGAGTGTAGACTGGTGCAACCACTGTGGAGATCAGTCTGGAGATACCTCAAAAAGCTGGGATTGGAAGTCCCATTTGTTCCAGCTATTCCACTTCTAGGCATATTCCCAGAAGAACTGAAAGCATCATACCACAGTGATATATGTGCACCCATGTTTATAACAGTACAATTTGTAATAGCCAGATCTTGGAAACAACCTAAGTGTCCATCAACTGAGGAATGGATAAAAAAGTTGTGGTATTTTTATACAATGGAGTACTACTCAGCTATAAAGAATGATCACATTGAGATATTTATAAATAAATGGGCGCAGCTTGAGACCAAACTCATAAGTGAAATAAATCAAGCTCACATATATAAATACTGAATAGTTTCCCTAGTGTAAGAAATGATAACAATACAGGATGTGGTAATCATGAATCCCCATTACATCGCTTTGAAGCCTTATAATGCTTTCATTCATTAATTGGAATGGTTTTATTCTGGGTTGTTTGATTTTATTGTCTGTGATAGTATGAACAGCTATTTTGAAGAAAACAAGACATCATAATAGCTAGTGCTGATTTAATATCATCTTGTTTTGAAGTCACATCAAGATTTTGTTCTTCTGTCTCCATCAGTCTTATCATGTTGTGTCTTATTGGATTTTATTATATGTGATAGTACAAATAAAAACTTTTATAGACAAGGAGAACCATTGTTCGTTTTCTGTTACTTGGTTCTAAATACCTTGTAATACTTTCATTCTCTTGAATGGTTTTACATTGTCTTGATATGTTTGATGCTATAGTATATGAAGTTATACTCAAATATTTCAAGGAAAGAAACACTATGGTAAGTACTGTTATGTCGGGTTATCTTGTGGTGAAACACTATGTTGCTTAAATTGTTCTGTTCTGACCTGTGTTGTTATGTCCTCTTTTATCTCTATCTCCTTTATTTATTTATTTAATTTTGTAATTAAGGGAAAAATAAATTTAAAAATAGCAGGTCATATTATAGTAAACATTTTGATTTCCTATTAACTTGATTTGAATGCCTGTATTGCTCTCACCATCTTGTTTTGACTGATTTTACTCTAGTATGTTTTGCTTGACAGTATCAAGTTTGAGGGTATAGGCAACTATTTGAAGACAATAAGATTCACTATGATGCCCATTCTGGTTTGACTATTATCTTCTTTTGAAGTCCTGTAATTTCTCCAATGTTTCACTTTTATTGGTTTTGTTCTGTACTGTTTTGTTCAATTTTATTATAACCGATGATACAGGCAATTCTTTTTAAGATAGCAAGAGGCATTATGGTAACCATTGTTGATTACCTTGTATTCTGTTTTTACATCATGTACTATGTTCATCCTTTTGATTTTGACTGACTCTGTTTTGTTTTGTCACATATGGTTTTATTCTCTTAAAAAAGTAATAAGAACTGTAGGAGTAATAAAACTCAAAATGTGTAATTGTTATTGTAAAAAAGAGAGGAAAAGAAAGTGCTCTAAAGGATATAACTGCATGTATATTTAAGTGTATAAGATAGATGACCATATTACTGAGTTTTTGTTGGATCATTGAACAGAACTGTTTGCAGTCTCACTGTTTGAATGTCCACTTTGTATGCTTTAATTTTGTAACTTGAACAACTATTTCTAAGGTGACATTATGTAATGTATTAACTAGTTATTTTTTTGTAAACCTGTATTACCTATACCCTTTTCCTATTTTTATTTTTCTCTTTAAATAAAATTTTAAAAAAGAAATGTTAACTAAATGTACAAAATTCTCACAATGAAAGTAAATATTATATATTAGAAACATGCATTAACAAAAATAAGAATTAAAAATTTTAACAGAATTTATCTTGTGAGGTGTTAAGCTTGTATCTGTTAATCCTTCTTTCTTTCTGATTTCTCCATTAATAGAAATTTTATCCCTATGAGTATCCACTCTTGTATTTTGAAATCATATTATGCATTGAATTTCACAGGGTTGCAGCAGGACAGAAATTCTGCAGGATCGATTGTATCACAAATTTCAACCTATTGTATTTACATAATGACAATTAGGATGTGGGGCTTTAGGAAATGATTTTGGAATACATCATGGTTTAGGGATGGATGCTATTCAATCAGTGTATTTTTTATGCAAGAAGCACATGGATTTTGCAAAGCAAGGCTGAATTACTATGGACTGAACTGTGTCCCCCCAGTCACATGTTGAAGTTTTAGCTTCTACTGACTGGTTTAGAGACATGGTGAACAAAGTTAAATGACATCATGAGGGCAGAGCCCTAGTGCAATACAACTGTTGCTTTTCTAACAAGAAAAACAGGTATCAGAACTCTGTCTCAACCATTTAAGGACACAGAAAAGGGGGATATCTGTAATCCAGAGCCATATATTGAGAGCTACCAAAATATGAGCCAACAATACTAGCACCAGTGTAGCTACACTGGCCTGTGAACTCAGACTCCTAATCTTCAAAATTTTGAAAAATAATCTTCTACTATTTAACCTATCCAGTCTATGGCATTTTGTTACAGCAGCCTGAGAGGACTAATACACAACAAACAACTCAGTGGAATCATAAAACCACTAGCACTCTCCTCCTTCAAGAGGAAGACTTAACATAAAACCAGAAGAGAAAACCACATGAACCATTTTGGTCAGTGATATGACAGCAAGGGTAACGTTTGCTTTTATTGCTAGTCTTTAATTAGAGTGAATGTAATTCTTATTATATTTTGTTTTACTTGCCTCTGCAACCTGTGGTGACCCAAGCAGTGAACCCTTTATCATCCTGAAACATCCACCTGAGAAGAATCATGTCCACAGCCAAGTCACATGGATGGGTGAATGGGAAACACACACACACACATTACTTTAAGTCAGACAACTTCCATGGCTAAGGGTGGCTTAGGAGCCTCAATCTCAGATGGCAAACAAAGCAACAAAACATATAGCAAGCAGATAAACTTTAAACAAGTCTTTTGTCCTCTGAGGAAGGGATGAAAAAGAAGAAGCAAGCAACAACAATAAACTTGCAATGGTCTGCTAGAACCTAGGAAAGACTAGGGTGGACATATGGTATAAAGTAAAGGTGTGTTAAAATTTCGAAGCAGACATTTTCATCATGGGGCTGCCCAAATGATTTAGTGTCTAATAAGAAATCACAAAATTTTAACGTCTGTTTTAAGATCTTATTACAGATAGCTACTCAGATCCAAGATAGTTTTAGCAGTCTTTGAATTCAAACCTAACCTTGTTGAACACAATTTATAATATTTTTCTTATAAGAACCAAACAGAAGAACAATAATCTTATGTTATAGATAATGAAGTACCCCAATACATCCTACAACTGAGATTTCCAGTTGCTCATAGGTCGGCATGAATGCATTATAATCTCGTTTACATTCTGAAGATCGCACTTTGTCTCTTTGCTATACCACTGGCTGCTTTGGTCAGTGAATCTTTCCAACGAGCCACATCTTTTTGCATATTAAGTCCACACACCAAATGCATCCCCCGAGCTCTTTTCTATCCCCTCTGTTCACCATCTGGAAAATGACTGTGTATAACACAGAACCCACCCTTCCTGTCAACACCTTCACAAGACCTTAGCCAACATGTGCAGTGAAAATTATTGCCTCTATTAGATTCTCGAATCATTTTATAAATATCTTTATTATAGCACTTACTTCCCTTAATTTATCTCTTCATGTGTCTACTCACTGCACCTTAATTCTGTGTGGCCTGGAAACATCACTTATTTATTGTGTTATCCACTTAAAATCTAATTACTGAATGATTAAGTGACAATGTCAAATGAGATATTTCTGCCTAAAAATATTGGATATTTAATAAAAGTGCATAATATGTTCATATTACTTTTTTCTTGGTTTTTGCCAGGAAACTAACTGTATATCTACTTAATTTCCTTTTTTTAAAAATTCCTGCTGGATGTGTTATATGTGCCATTAGTGCCCTGGGAATTTCATCATACTAATATTTAAATTTGTTTTTAGCCTCTATGTAGCATCAAATTATTAGAAAGAATAAGAGGAGCCTTGGAATTCTTGACACTTCTGTTCACATTTCTCATGGCAAACTTCTGAAATGTGATTTATCTTCCTTAGGTAATAGAGAGCCTTTCTTTAACTTTCTTCACAGTCAGCCTACTGAGCCTCTTCGGTGTCCAACCCTACTACTCCTGTGGACAAGAACAAAAGCAGAAAAAACAGCCACAGACTAGAGACGCCTTTTCATGCTCCTAATCAAAGGCAATGGCCACCTGAGCTTGGCACACACACCAAGCTGCTCTCCCAAGTCGAGCTTGTTCTGATCAGCTAGCTACAGCATGTGGCCCACAAAAACAGAGAAACTACAAATTACTGCTCCCTCCTCTTCTCCCAGACCCCCTAGCCTGAAAAAGAAGGAGAAAACAAAAAGAATCACATCATATGAAACTGATGGATGGATTTCTGGTGGTGTGCAGGAATCTTTTCTCACAAGTTCTAGCGTGGGAGCAGGGAAGAGATGGATTCGATCCAGGTCAGGAGGCAGCATTGTACGGTTGCTAGCATCGGTGAGATACAGGATAAAAATAGATGGCCTCACTTCTTGGTTGTGTGATTTGCTATTTAACCTGCTAAGCTTTGGTTTCTTAGTCAAGCAAGGGTTCATGATAGTCCCCTAATAAAGGTTCAATGGTTCATTGCTAAGTGCCCAAACAGCACAAGACAGCTAGCTCAGTATCTGAGTTCCACTCAGAGTTTACACTTTTAGTTGTTAGGACTCTGAGCATAATACACTACACAAGCATCTCCACTATAGATAACCATTAGCATTATAGTAGCAACTGTTAACTGCCTGACTAGTTTGACTTGTTGAGATGATGTGGGGGAAATAGCTAGGATGGAATCTGAAATATTGGTGCTGGAGTGAGGTTGAGTTTTAAAGCATTTGTGTCACCTTTACAAGTCACTCTTTTTAGATTCAACTTCCCCATCTTTTCAAGCTTTGAAAGCAAGCTTTGAAAAGATGAGTCTCATCTGCTGTGCTAATGTAGTGTCTTTGGGATAAACTAATCTTTGTGGTTCTGTATGCAATCAGAGGTGGCAATCAGGATGGCATGGTGGGGTGGCAGTTACAAAACAAGCTCCTTCTTATATCATGGAGCAATAGCTGTCAGACAACTAACTTAAAATACTCAAGCTCTTTTCACATTAAACTACAAAGGATTCAAACTGGCAATCCAAGTGAGCTACATGGGATGACATTTCATTTGAATTTATACCAAAATGGATTTTTCACCTTCTATTAGATTTTTAAGCTTTCACAAAGTCTGATTTCAAAAGCAAATATGGCTTTGGTCACAATTGAAAAAATGCTTGCAGATTATAGCCTCAATTTGGTATACTTTTAAGGTAGCAGAGATTGCCAGTTCAGATAATATGACCTGCACATCAGACAATATGTTTTAACATGTTGATCATTACTAAAATAGTACAATGTCTCCCCTGGCACGCTAACACGAAGTTTTCAGGCTTGAATGAAATGTCAAGAACTGGACAAGAGGAAGTACAGGAGATGAAGAAATGGGAAAATAAAGGAAAGGAGAGAAGAAAAAGGAATGAAAGCATAATATATTACTGGATGAGAATTATTGGGATCGCAAGTCTATTGGCTGCCTGGTCAAATCAAACAATGTCACTTAATCTTCAATTCTCAAAGAAAGGGGCGGGGCTTACGCAGAACATAGTTAATAGTTTATACTGTTCTGTGTAAAATTTACTATTTTAATTTAAAAGGTGAATTCTTTTATTATTATCAACTACATTTTAAGGAAATTTAAGAAAGCTCCGTTATCATTTAACCTTATCTATATGGTGACCATTGCTATGCTTTAAATCAGTTGTCAAATGTGGAAGTTTTTAACTTGATGAGATGGTGAGGGAGAGGTATGGAAACAAAGTGGAAATAAAAGGAAAAAATAATATGTATTATATACATGTATCAACTCCCTATGAAGAATGCAACCATAATACACCGGAAACATGTACTAATAAACATAAAAATAAATTGGTTACAATGATGCAGCCAGTGCCAGATTTCCTGGGCTAAGACCCAACTCTACTATTTTCTAATGTGTGAACTTCAATAAGCTACTCAACCTCTCCATCTAAATTTTCCCATTGCCAAAATTGAGATATGAAAATATACTAGATTAGTAGGGTTTGGTGGAATAATAAATAAAGTAATTCATAAAAGCACTTAAATATCTGGCACATAGTAATAAATAGAAGATGCACTCTTCTCTCAATATTTCTTAGGGCTGTATATTTTGTTACAAAGTACATACATTAATTCATAATCCAATGTAGACCATGTAACCTATGCTACTGATTTAATGTTTTCATTATAATTCTTTTGAAACAATTTTCATGAATACTGTTGCTATATAGCATCGCACTGAATTAACCAATGGATTCATGAGCTTAGGGCTACTTTGAAAAACATTTCACAGTTTTTCTAAATTTCTGCTTTAGTGAAAAAGTCAACTTTCTTTTAGCCTCACTGCTTAGAAATCTAACTCTTCCCTTGCTGTGCTGATTGGTCTGCTTTACCACACAACAGAACAGGATTAAAAACTCCCAAACCTATGCACACCATAACGAACTAGAGAGCAAAAGCAATTCCAGGCTTTTCCATCTTCCTGGAAACACTCTGCATTTGCAATCTGACCATTTACTCATCCTCAAAAGAAAATGCCCTCTATTAGACCGCCCAAGTATACACACTTTCTTTTCAATTATTTTTGAGTTGAAAGACACTAGGAGAGAAATGGTTCTCTAACCTGTCCAGAGTATTTATTTCTGTAATGCTAAAAACAAAAAGCAAGAACTTCTGCTTTGCATATGGCAGGTGAGGCGTTGAGAACTTTATGGAATTATTATCTTCTTTGATAGCATTATTTTCAGTGGATTCTATCACTATTCTTACTTCATACATGTGAGAATTGAAGCTCAGTGGTGAAGGAAGACCTTCTTGGGGTTTCACAGTTTGGAAGTAGGAAGCTATAGCTTCCCACAAGAGCAATGAAAGTATCCCTCTCCCCTTTCCTTTGATTTCTCTTAATAATGTATTAGGTATTCAGCCTATTTTCCTAAAAAAAAAAAAAATTCCTCCATTTTCTTCTCAACTATTTTAAAGCCCACGTCATGGTTGCTATCTTTATCTTTCTAAATTGCTATGGATTCACTTTGGGAATATCTTTACCATTGCTTTTCAGGTTTAAATTCACATGGGCTTTTTAAAATCTTCTGACATCTTTTAAAGACACTTTATCTGGTTTGGAACTTCTGTTTACATGTAACTTTGAGGACCATTTTGCTTCCTCAATTTGGGACTCAGCCATAATGCCAATTTCCAGTGCCTTCTATTTCTGGCTTACTTGATAAGTGAGTCTCCATAGAATACTATTATTTTCCTGTAATATGTAGGACATAAAATATACCCGATAACTCACTGAATCAACAACTCTAAAAGACTATTCATAAGTACTCAGATGTTCAGTGCTTCCATTTTCATTGTTGAGCTAATTAGTTTTTTTGTGATTAGTGTTTATGAACTTAACCCAGTACAATCAAATAAAATACTGCACAGGATATTCCTGAAGCGATAGGTCACATTAAGAATCCCAAGGAAGGAGAGCATGGTACTCATGGGGAGGAAACGGGGGCAGAGCCAAGCTTCCAGTGCCAAGCAAAATGCATTCTCATCATCTGACCCCTCCCCAGCAGTACAGAAGCTCCTGGTTCAGCTGTCATAAAGCTGTTCTCTGGGGAACAAAGCCTGCTGCAGCTGAGGCGGGGCAGCTCCCAGCATAGAAACCCTCACCATGATCCAAACGTAGTTCAGACGCGTGTAAGGGAAAGGAAGCAATTTTGACAAAGAATAGCAAGCGCTGTTCATACAAATGTAGAACAAAACATAAAAAGGCATAAAAGGTATTGATAATTAATTTAAAATACTGCGAGGAAACGCAAGCTAAAGTGAGGGGGAAAATAGGGCCTCAACAAAGGCGAGCTGAACCACAGAGGCCAGGAAAGCAAATGCCCCAACACTCTGGGCTACAATTGCAACACCCAAATTTTATCCTGTAATTATGATTCTGCTTATCCCATCTTAGATTCATAGAAAAACTTGAGTGGATTGGGGATTATTTCATGCTGGGAATATAGGAATAAGTTTGAATAAATTGCCCATTTGTGATTATTTAAATAAAACATCATAATTGGAATATGTTGGTCGATAGAGCCAATTTTTTTCCTTCGATCTCTTTTGTAATAAGAATAATACACTAAATGCTATCTTGATTTTTTTTACTACATTTCTGTAAATACAGTATTTAATGTCAGGTGCCCCTCAGTTTTACATTGTGACGGGCTTCATCAAAGGAAGAGTAAATGCACTTTGTGTTGTTCCCACTCGGGCTTTGACAAATCATTAAGCAGGTTCTCTCCTTGAGGACCATCGTCTGCAATTGTTAGATCCAGCTTGACTCAGTGGTGTTTGCCTTCAGTGCGTCTCACTTTAACCACATTCACTTCAAGGCTGAGACCCTTCTATAGTGACATTCATCAGCATTATTTCCACAGACTCTTTTACAAATAGTGTTCAAGTGGTAAATGTTCTCCTTCTTTTGCTCCCATCAAACAAAAGGTAAGAATTGTTCAATCACCTTAAGGTAACAGAGTTTCCTTCAATGAAATTAAATCTTTTTCTGGTAAGATGAGGCAGTTGCGGCTTCCCATATGGATGGCCCAGTGATGGGCCCATTTAGCAGTGAGATCATTTCGAGGACAGTGGTCTCATTTCTGCAGGAACCACCTACTTATCTTTCAATCACGAATGAGTTGTGAGTTAATTGGACTTTTAAGTTTTTCCTACACATTTCTAAAGAATGTGTTTTTTAGCAATCATAATCTAAGAATAAAATTATGCTTTCATAATATCTCTCAATAGATAACAAATATATAATATGACTTAAAAGCATTTGGAGAGCAGGGCTTAAATCTACCTATGGAAGACAACCTGGGAAAATGAAATAAAAACCCGTGCTCTCAACATTTGGGTGAAGGATGGAGACAGAAACACAGGGATGCTGAGAAATATCAGAAAGTTGCCAAGGATGCTAAATGCAGCAACAAATAAGAAGCCGCAGAAATGATGGTTGTGTGGATGAAAACTTCAGTGCTCCTGACTTCTGGTTCTCAGATTTAGCACATTTAATCTACAGCTTGAGGGAATTCAAAGCCATTTAATTCTGCACCATCTCAGGTCCAGATCTGCGTGCTGAACACCGAGGGAACAGAAGCCCTGGCTGTCCATGGATGCCCCATCTCTTGTTTTAAATGCTCTTCAGAGAGATCCCTGCATGTTAGAGCAGCTCATCATCTTTCTCAACTTTCAAAACTCCTTCCTATGTGGAGCGGAAGTGCTGCCAACACAGTGCTGCTACCCAGGGAAGGGAGTAGCTCAGAGTGCCTCGGTGTGCAAGACGATGGCATTTGGAGGCAGATGCCCTATATGCAAATATGCATCTTATAGATAACCTAGTGTCCACTGGCAAACAGAGACTCTTATCTCAACCTTGGTGTTTTCAGTGGTACCAAAGGGATAAGTAACCAATAATACCAAACTGATAACACTCGATGGACACAAAACCTGCTGTTTGTTAAGTACGTCCTAAATTAAGCTTGGCAATTAAAATTGCGGCATATCTGAAGACTAATCTTTGGTGCCTCTTCCCATAGTCTTCTTTTATATCAAAGGTGACATTTAGAGAAATTACCTGACATGCTCAAGGTCACGTATCTAGTAAGTAACAGAAATAGTAAGAACTGAGATTCTTCTAAAAATCCAGAGATCTTTGTACTCTGAAAACTTTCAAGAAAGTTTTAGGTATTTTTGTCCGGACAAGGGCATAGTATTATTTTCTAAAGTAAATGGTTGTAGAGAATTCAAGATGGATTTTAGTATTTCAGAAAAACAGTTGATCCAAATGCTTTATGAAGAATTAGGGATGTGAAAAACTAAAGAAAAGCAGCTCCTATAAGCCAACAGTAATCATAATATAAACAACACATGACTTCCTTCTTCAATATTTCCTCTTCTTTATTTCCATACTAAAAGCCAAAAAGTGTGGGTGTGTGCCATGTACCTCATAGCTGGATTAATTTAGTAATTTTCTGACAGATTTTTCTTTAATTTCAATTTCTATGCATTCATATTTCTTCCATAGCTTTGCCAGAATTATCAATATAAAACATAAGTATGCCACCTATCTATTTAAAATCTGGATGAAACTCAACCATGCTAGGACTGAAGCAAGATTCTTGTCAATTTATTCAAGATGCTGCTGACTGGAACTATGTCTACCCACCTAAGCTCATTGCACACCACGAACTGCTGCAAAAAGTCAATAAAGCACCATGCTGATGTATACTAATTGGTCAATAAACTGCAGTTACCATAACAACATTTGTTCTGGAAGATACTACCTCTATTCTCCAACTATTGTTATTTACTTATTCATTCAAACAATATGCACTAATACAGTTTTAGGCACTAAGCATAAAGGAAAAAAAAAATATGAAGTTTCTGCCTTTATATTTTATTGGAAAGATAAGCAAAATAATGAGAAATAAATTACATATGTTGTTAGATACTGATAAAACTGAAAAGAAAACAAGAAACAGACAGAGGACAAAAATTTATTGAAAAAGGAGGGCTTGAACATTTAGGCAACAAAGGGAAATGTTATGGTTTAACCAGTGTTAGAAATTTCATTCCAACCCTCATATTGATGGCATTTGGAAGTGGGCCTTTGCGTGGTAATTAGGATTATATAACCTCATGAAGGTGGGACCTCCCCTCAACCGTGACAGCAATAGTAGCTTTATTAGGGGAGGAATAACCCTCAAGCTGTTGGGCTCCTGTTTTTTTGAAACATGCTGCATTTCTGCCATGTTACAATGTGGGGAGAATATTATCATCAGATGGAGCCCTTCTACGTGGGACCTCCAGCTTCCAAATCTCTGAACAATAAATATCTCTATAAATTACTGACTCTCAAATATTCTCTTGTTGTAGAACAACATCAACTGAGACAAAGATGAACATATTTGAGCCAAGAGCTCAAGAAAGTGCAGACTCCTTTGAGAGTCTATAGAACACTATCCAGCAAAGCCACCATGAAGTAGAGGACGACTGTCTGGTGACAATGTAATGGGAAGGCCAGATCAGATGAGGTCAGGAGAATACTATAAGGAGAATTGTGCAGAAACATAGTAACATGCGACACTCAAAGGCTTGAAGGTCATACCTCAGATTTCAGTTCATCAAACGACATGGAAGACCACATAAAAAGTTATGGACATAAGATTGATTTGTTTTTATCTAGGCATACTCCATGCTGTGATATGCTATGGATAACTACATTTTTTCCAGCTTGGACAACTATGAGAAGACAAATATATCACCCCTCTAAATCCAGTGACTGTCATGGGTCCTCCCGTCTTTTTCCATGTGGACTCTCACCATTTTAGTCCAAACCACCATGTCGTAAAAATATAATTTGATACATGAACATCATACGCATCATCTGCTTTTCCTACTTCACCAATAGTTAATTTATTTTGCAGAATTTAGGATGCTCTTTAAAACATTTAAAGCCCTGCAATGCCTTGCTTGTTGACTTAAAATAATTTAATTCCTTACACCTGTAACATCTTACCCTATTGCATATTTTATTTCTAATGTCATTCTCTGACTTTTTGACACATTCTAAAAACGTTTTTTCCGCTCTAGGCCTTCACACACTTGACTACCTAGAAATCACTCTATCTACTAATTTCATGAAGAGGTAAAACCTCCCTTCTTTCTGATCTCTAATCACAATTTAAAAGGTGGATCCTCGTGGAGCCATCTCCGAACAGTTATCTAAAGGATTTCAACTCACTGTCTCATAACAGACCAACCATTCATTCATCCATTCATTCACCCATTCATTTCTTCAGCTGACACTGATAGACTGTCCATGTGTTACACAGAATCTTAAAGGCTGTTTTGTCCTGCCTTTTGCATTTATTCAATTTGTGAATATATTTAATATCCAATTCTGTCCTCTTCAACTGGACATTTAATTCCATAAGACTATAATTTCTGAGCTCTCTGTGCTATTGTATCCTTTCTGATATGTGGCAAGCAATCAAAAATATTTGCATGATAAATATTTGTATGATAAATGTTTAATATTGTCAGATTTTGCTGGCTTTTTCTTTAAGCTTCTAATAAATAATTTCCTCCACTAAAATTTTATATCAGAAATAATTATCAATAGTTTTTCTTTCTCCAACAGTTAATAGCTTACTTGAGATAGAAATTATTTTTTTCATTAGCATTGTGTCTTTGTAAAGTCTGGGCTTTATAGTTTTTGTTTCTGTTTTCAAACTCTGAATGCTCCTGGAATTGAAGTCATGGCTGAATATAATTTGCAGGTTTTCTATCATACTAAATTAAATAATTACTGGAGTCTTGCATTTATCTTGTTTTAAAACAATGTATACAGTATTACTAAGATTCTTTACTTCCTCTAGAAGCTTAACATCAAAGGAGACATAATTTTCATACTTCAGAGTCACTGATTTCTCATTTTAACACCAAAAATGCCAAACTGGCCCCAGAGGCCTGGAGAATATATCTTGCTCCCATTTCAACAATAATCTTAGATCATCTTCTTGCCTCTCTTGCACAGGTTCAGTCACTCTGATCTTTCTTTAATTGGGAACTACCCAGAGCACATTCTCTTTGTAGTCAGCACACTGACCAATGTCCTGTGGCCACCACTACAATGGGCTTCACACAAGTTTCTCCTGTTCCTTTCACATTCCAGTTGAAACTGCACCTTTTGAACGGTTTGCTTTTCACAATATCAACTCTACATTTTGTATCTTATTTACTCTTTCAGTTTCTTACACAAGGGAGACAATACGATGCTTATACATGTGAGTCTGAAACTTCTCATAAGGAAAGAACAGGGGAAAAGGAGAAAAGAAGGAAAGGAGAAGAAAAAATAACTCTGCATACACAAGATAGATCAGATATTTATACTACTAATTTCTATTAGTTTATTGAAAATAACGATTTGTGCTTGAATTGATCAATTTTGTATACCAATATTTTGTACTCTGTCAAGTACTTTGAAGATAACAATATGCAATATATTATTCATTGTTAGTTTCCTATTTTCTTATTTTGAAATTCTGTGCCATTGTTCTTCTTTCTTTAAAAAAAAAAAAAATAAATATCACCTTGTGAAAGTTTTTTTCACCCAGAAAGCTCTGAGTAAAGTCCTCTCTATTCCTCAACAGTGAATGTTTCTATTTTGTTGTTCTATTTTTGTTACCAACTTATCTATAAAATTATTAGTTATACATCTGCCCCTGATTTCCCAGTACAAAACATAAGCTCAGTGCGGCACTGATTTTGGTGTGGTCACAGCTACTTCCTTCCATGCTTTAGAATGTTGTCTGAGTTATATAACACGCAGAGTAGATATTTGCGAGGTGATGATTTAATGCATGCATAATTAAACTATGCCACTGGCATTGATTACAAGCCACTGACCAGAGTCTAGCTCTTGAATTGCATGTCAGCCAAGGTCCACAAGAAGTAATGAAGAAATGTTATGAATTCTAACTCCACAAGTAACAAAAGTCCCTTTACGTGGATTTTTATACAAAAAAAAGGGAGGTGTTTTTCTAGGGTAAAGGATTTCAGACTCTAATGGGTAGTGAGTTACTATGTTTCGTTTTTTTTTGTTTTTGTTTTTGTTTTTGTTTTTGTTTTGTCATTTTCTTTTTTATCGTATCAGGGATCGAACTCATGACCGCCTGCTTGCAAAGCAGGTGCTTATGCCACTGAGCTAAATCCCCAGCCCATGAGTTATTGTGCTTATGAAATTGACTTTTCTTCTCTGTGGGTCTCTGGGAACCAGCATACTTTGGGGCCTATGGAAAAACCTACAATAGATGCTTGTTGAATTGATCTGAAATTAGAACAAAAATCTATACCAGGACATGTACTGCTGGAAAATTCAGCATCACTCAAGCTATATTTAAACCATATTTACTTATTTATAAGTATCATTTAAATAGATGAATATAAATTCTTGTCGGCTAATTTTCAGTGATTTGCTGAAATGTTCTATTTAAAAATGTCAAGTGGCCATTAGCAGTAAACCTCCAAGAATTTATCTGCCATAATATTCCTACTTAAATATTGTCATTGCGTTATTTCATTTTATTGGTTTATTTTTAAAAATCCTTCCGAAATCACAAAGTTTTAAACAGCAATTTGTTCTCTACTTAAGGTGATTAAAAGACATGGACTAGGAATGGAATTGAAACACCCCACAGACTTTACACAACAGCACCAACCCTAGCTGCCAGGAGAGCTGCTAGAACAGAGCGTGCCCTTCGGTCAGGGGCACGGCCTTTCTTTTCTTTTCTTTTCTTTTCTTTTCTTTTCAACAGGAAAAAAAAAAAAAGGAAAATAAAACAGAATATAATCAATCAAAGTAAACCAGAATAAGTGATATAGGACTTCCAAACTTTTTAAAATCAACAATAGTTACCACAAGGCCTTTGTTGTCTTCAAAATAGCTACAGATATCTTCTTCAGACATGTTAAAAATCAAGTGGAATAGGATAGAATACAAACAATAAAATCAAAACAATGAATGCAATAAAGATCCTCAAAGCAAGCCAGTAATAAAATACATACTGGCTTCCATAACATGTCTTGCTATCTTTCAAATAGCTGCTCAGGCCATCAGAGTTAACATAAACACAACAAAAGAGAATAAACCCAAACCCAAAAGGAAAAAAAAAAAAAAAGTGAAAGTGATACAGTTTCTGGGCAGGGGATTCTCCTCCTTGTGGGTCATGTTTCTCTCCCTCCGCAGTCCCTGAATGGTGCTGACTCATGGGAGAGGCTTGGGTCTGGAGGAGGGGGGCAGTTATTTGGAATTTTCTACTCTGGGCCAATTTAAGCCAAATTCGATCCATATGAACATTTCCACAGACTCACAGGGAAGGCGGCACCTTACCAAATCCATCACATGCCCTTTTCCGCGTAAATTCTAACAGCTCTTCTTCCTTAAGATACAGTGCATCAGAATGTTGAATGCTTATGTGATTAAAACCTCAAGGCAGGAGTAATACAATTAAAATCCCCTCACTTACATTTATCTTTGTGTCTATTTCATATTTATTTTTCTTTTTTCTCTTGTGCTTCATAGATACGTTGTGCCCCAATAACTGTTAATTTTTCTTGAAAAAACTTTAATTAATATGTATGTCACTGTGCATCTTTATCATAGGAGGCAAAAATGGCAATGTAGAACCCATAAGCTTTCATATTTGTAATCCAGAGTTTTGTAATCAAAATGAAGCTTTCCTTGGAGAATTTCATGTCCAGAATTATTAGTTCAATTTACATAGATTAAAATACTCTGAAAAAATCATCTAGCCTCTCTTGAAAGCAGACTTAGTAATGAAGAACCATACGTTATTTCCAAGGAGTGCAAATTCTGAAATGGACCAGGATTGTGTTCCTCTGGCTTCAGTGCTATTTGCAAATTTTAAATACTAACAACAGTATTGCTCTCCTCAAGCATATGCTACTGTGGCACTCAAAAATGTCATAGATGATGCTGGGCAGGGTGGATCACATCTGTGAACCTAGAATTTGGGTGGCTTAGGCAGGAGGATCACTAGGAGTTTGAGGTCAGCGTGGGCTACGTAGCGAGTTCAAAGCTAGCCTGGACTACAGAGTGAACCCAGTCTCAAAAACCAAAAAGCAGAACAAAACAAAACAAAGTCATAGATTTGAACTTCTGGCGGAAGATATATTGACCTCATAGAATGGGATAATCAATGGAGCTCCTTCGTGAACTAGTTACCATATCCAACTCTTCTTATAATGAATCTCTAATCTCCACAGTCACTCTTCCAAGTAAAAGTCATCTTCCATGAGAAACAGGTGGATGTACAGCATACTTCAAAGACAGTCACATCCAAGATGAATTTAAACTCAGATTTTTCAGATAATACATTACGTCAAACTTGCTCCAACTTAACTATTCATCACTATATTCTGCTGGGTTTGTTGTAACCCAGATCGCAGTGTCCAAACTCCAGAATTTCTGGCTTACCGGTGTCAGGCAGGACCTGATTATCTACATTTCTCTCAGGGTCATAAGGGATATTCAGGCTGTGCACCTGGGTTGTACTTTGAAAACTATTGTTCTTTCACACACTTCTGTCAAAAATATAAGTCTGGTAGTAAAATCAACTAAATACTAATTTTTCTTCAGAAATTTTATGTACACTTTTGGATAATTTAAAATTTATCAATCTACCAATTATCAAAATATTTACAGATGTTATTTCTGCAATTCTGAATAATTCTGGCTTTCTTTAGATTCTTGAATTGCTGCATTTTTAAAAACCGAGCACACATACATTTTTACTCATGAATTACATACATATATATGAACATATAGTGCATTTATATATAAATGTACAATACATGTTTATATACGTATGAATGTGGGAGCCTTGCAGAATTTATCACCTGATCCTGTTGATTTGCACACACATGGACACACATTGCATACATGTATAATTCACCATGCACACACATGCTTAAATATAAAACAAAGACAAATGCTAAGGTCCTTTTCTTCCTTAGTCTCCTTCTCCTTTTTAGAGCCATTTCTGTGAATGGCCTTGAGTCTCTGTTTCTGAAGAGGGTGGGGATATTGGAGCTTATCTGTACATTTAAAAGATGCTGTTAGAATGATCCACACAAAAGTTAGAGGGCTTTTAAAAGACCAGTCTCAAAAGTTCATTCCAGTTCTATATATTGTGCTCATGTAAAATCTCCTTCAGGATTTAAAAGGAGACAAAGGCCAAATAGTAGGTACTTTATGATATGAGGGTCATTGAGACGAGGCCAAGTTAACTGAACTGTGTTGAACTGGTTAAAGATGCAGAACCACTTGGTCAAAAGGCTCCTGCTTAAGTTTTACATTTTTAAAAATGATATCATGTTACATAATGATAGCACATGGCCATTTCTATTCTGTGAATTATATTAACCAAGAAATACCGCAGTATTTAGGAGATAGTTAGTGCATCTGTCACTATGCCCTAATGGCCCAAATCAAAGTGATCTGAGCTATTAAGATGATTTCCCTATTTGGATGAGTTTGAAGGACTATAGTTTTGAAGTCAGTGACAGATGACCTACTAATGGTGTTTAATGGTTTCCTCAACAAATTGTGAAGTACCTTGAATGACCCATTGGTTAAGCACATAAAAGGGAAATTCTGGTTTTAATCATTTAATTCTTGATTTTCTCCCTTTTTATTTTTGAGCAATGTTTTATTTTCATCCTCAAGAAAGAATGGAGAGAGTCAGAAAGAGGAAGGGAAATGATGTTAAGATTTCTTGAGCAGCGGGTTAAGCGTTTCATATGAGCCATTGCAGCCCTGCAAAAGAGAGAAATATCTACATTTTGCAACTGAAGAAAAGGCGCCGGCAAGTTCCCAAGTTGTACTCATCCAGTCAGATATCTATGCAGTAGGAGTTGCATGCAACTCGTTAGAATCTAGAGCCCAGTATTTTCTTGTTTTCCAGAGTGAATGTGTGAGTAAAAGAGCGTGAGACTCCACATCTACTGAGGGCTGAGATATGTCACGCAGTGGGCCATTTACAGATGCTTTTAAAAATAACAGGTGTTTTTGGCATTTAATTGAACGTCATAAACAAGTTAATCAAAGAGGACATAAAAACCGAGGCATGAAAGCAGAAGATTCAAGGTCTAGGCAAATATTAAGGGGAGACAAAACATGCAAAAACCAGGTCAAGAGGGTGGAGCCTAACAGAACTCATATACAAAGGAAGCATGGCAGAAAGCAGGCTCGGGCAGCTGAGTAGCTCAGGCAGCCCAGCCCGCACTGCCCTTTGTCTCATTTGTCTTAGCAAAATGCCCAATCACTTGCCTGGAAACAAAGGCCGAACTGTTGGTTGAGGAACCAAAGTCTGAGAAAGTTAGATCAGATAAATTTCTGGTAAAAAAGTCTTTTGCCCTGGTAGTTGGTGATAAATCCTGCAAGGGTCATGCCTGAAGAAGAAACACAAACAAACAAACCACCTTCATTCCACACAAAGTTAATTTCAAAATTGTCTCTGGATGATCCCTATCAGTCTCTAGTAAGAAAAAGCAAAAGCAGGTAGGAGAGAGAGACACTTTAAGAATGACATTTGATTCATTGCCTATTTGGATGTCCTTAAAAGGCCTTACTTTTTTTTTTTTTTTTCTTTGCCTGTTTACATATGCCGGTCAAATGAATGAATTTTTCCTTTTATCTTAGGTTAGCATTTGTTTGTTTTGTGACTATGTGTCACAGCTAGAACTTCAGTAATAATGTCCAGCAGAAACAGAATCATTATTTTTAAAGAAAAATCTTCTCAATTTAATAATAATTTTCTACTTCTTGTTTGCAAGTAATTTGAAAATGCCAAGGGTAAGAAGTAATTTGGAAACAGCAAATTTATGTGAGGTAATAAATGTTTAGGAAATATTTGCTTTTAATCCTAAGGAAGCTGCTAGAGAGAATATAACAGGTAATCACCATAACATGTAGGTTTCTGACATTTGCTGATTTTTTTTTTTTTTTTGCTTTTCCAGGAAAAATTCCCTCCAAGGACACTTGAAAATGAAGTCTCAACAATCTTTAAAAAAAATTGTTCCTCTTTATCTAGACCTTAGACCCTCACTGATTTGCTTCTGTATCCATAAATAGAAAATTGGCCAAGAAATTTGAAATGTCCTTTAAAACAGGATGCACTTCTGTATTTAATAAACCATCCATTCATGTCTTTATTTAATTAAGTCCATTTCCTCTTTTAAGGTTTAACTCTAGTGTGTTGCTTTTTGTTCTGCCTGGAGTCATTTTGTTGTATTTTTTAATACGAATTTCAACCGTATGCTAGAAAGTAAACATTATCTAAGGTTAGAAATACAGTTCACCCTGCCCTGGTATGGAGAGAATGAAGGAATGCTATCCTTATTTAATTTTGATTTTTGTTCGTAACATAAAATGAAACTAAGAGTAGTACTTATTTCCTAGGTTTTCTCTAAGAATCAAATTAGGTTATATGAGTAAACTTCTTCAACTATGGCCTGAATGTAAGTATTTCAACACATATTAATTATCATTACTGTTAGCAGGATGCCAGGGATACACCAGAGAGAGGTTTAACAAGTATCTGAAGAATGAATGGTCAAAGATTGATTGTATATTGTGTGTAAAAATGGTAGTGATCTTATTTAGAATTGCTTATACCATAGGTACTAACTGGTCCCTTCACTCCAGAGATTTAATAGGTTCTAGGTTGGTTAACATATAACGTGAGGCTGAGGTCAAAGATTTTAATTTTTCTAAAACACAAGGTTAAATTAGAATTTGAATGAAATACATCAAATGGAGCATAGAGAAATCACACTATCGTGGAGGAAATCTTGCACACAGACATGCTTTCAGCCTCCAAAGAGATGCGATGGGATGGCCATTTGTTCAACTTCCCTGAACATTTCTACCACTTGCGAAATAAGAAATGTTTAACGTATTTTTTATTGTTTTTCTTTTAGCATTATCCATCTATGATTCAAAACAATTGCCAAAGTAAGTCAGAAAAAATGCAGACAAATAAATAAATTGCCTTTAGGTTTTCCCTCTCTGGCTTTCTTGAGTTTTACAGGCAAATAAAAGTAACATAATAATGATCATACCAACACTGTCCGAGGACTTACAAATTTCAGTGAACTGTTTAAAGTGCCTTTACATGCTCAATGATACCATAAGGCAAATTAGAGCGGTATTATCTTCATTTAACAGAAACAATGAACACCTGTTCTTCTGTCTTATACAAATATATTAATTGGATCAAAGTTATATGCGGAAAAAAATCAGGATCAGGCACTGGATCTGTAGGTACAGTCTTTCCCCCATATTCTATGTTTTACATGTATTCTACATACATTCTCCAACAGTGAAACTGATAGAATCCTGCCTAACTTCACAAAAATGTTTGGTCTGAAAGTCTTTTCAATAATGAGTCCTTCGTGAAACAAAATCATTCTAAATCTCCTTATTGTATGATGATGAAGGGGGAGAAATTGATTTTTTTAGGGAAAAATTTTTCAATCTTTAAATTTCCTCTAACTTTTAAAGCCTCACTTGACTCATAATCTTAGTAGCACATAACTAATCATTCTAATAAAATATATCTTATCTGTTCCTTCATTACTCCTATTTCTCTCCACTTAATGGAAAATGTCTCTAAACTGTTTCTAAACTGAAAGTCTCAGGAAGGTAATTTAAAAACTTACTTTCTGAGCGAGTCATATGTGCTAATTCTACTTGTAGGTCTTTGAGTCACAAACGAGTTTACAAATCAGAAATTCCAGGATGGACATGAGATAACTGCAAATGTCTGGGGACCTAATTCTCTCAACAGGTCAGGGAGGAAGTGTTTGTAGGAAAGATGAACCTTCCTGAAACTGACCTTTCCTGGAAAAGGACTTTTCCCCTAAACATGTTTTGTGTTACCATTGGAAAAGCAGTCAGGCTTTGTTCCTACAAAGCATCATCAAAAGACTTAAAGTTAATCACAGTCTTATATATGTATTCAGATTCTATTATTGGGTATTTTCAGATGAAAAGAAAATCATTTAATCACTGATTTGGTAAATAATGTTCACTTTTTCCATTTCTGCTGGGGGTAAAGGTATTTGTATTTTTTTTTATTTAAAGAGAAAAAAAAGAAAGGATATAAAATTTAAAAAAACAAAGCAGTAAAAGGGTACAAATAATACAGAATTTTAAGGAAAAAATACAGTAAGATATCACTAGTTAATAGGATACATATTGTCATCTTTGAAATAGTTGTCCAAATTATAAAATTAAAGCATGTAAAGTGAACATTCATACAATGAGATTGCAGACAGATAAATGAACCAACAAAAGTTCAGTAACATGGATTTCTATCCTACACACTCAAACATGCATGCAGTTATATCCCTTAGACCACCTTCCTTTTCTCTCTTAAGGTATTTGTATTTTTTTAAAAAGAAAAAAAAAATAATAATTTTATCTGTGCTTTAATTCTGTAACATCTATTCCAAGAATCTCTACTATTGTTGTAATCTAATGATCCAGTGTACCTTCCATTTCTCACACATGAAACACATTTTTAAAATCCTCCATTCTGAAATAGTTAATTTCAAATTTTCCCAGGGTAGTCTCCTCTGAGCCCCATTACCAACAAATGATTGTCACTGCTACATGGCTTTACTGACACATTGGTGTTAAAAGGCAGTGGCAGAGCCAACAGGAGCAAACCGAAGCCATTTATATATACTGTAGAACTACAGTGACAATCCAAGGGAACACGCCATCTGCATTCTGTGTTGCTGCAACCTACTGAACTGTAGGTTTGCAATTTCAGAATTCAGAATGTCATGCCTGGCTCCACTGTAGGGAGCTCCCACGGCTGCTACTTTGGCTTTCCTGCCTTCAGAATTCTGATGCTGAAGTTAATACAGAAAGACAGCCCGTGTAGTGATGGAGACACGGCAGTAGGGCATGCTAGAGCACCATATATTTTTATGCATTTATTTATTCAAGCTGTGTGGCCTTTTCTCCTCCCCCACTTTCCCCTTGCAACTTATCAACTCAAGCCTCAGACACTCACACCCGCACAAAGATCTCAGCAGGCATTGGGAAAAGCAAAAGCAAATGCACTTTAGGAACAGAACAGGAAACCGACACTGAAATGGCCATTACCGGGCATTTCAATTTCACCTGTGGTTTCAGCTTTTGCTCCAGGTATATGCAATGAATGTGGCCTGATTACCTTAATTCAGTGATATTGCCAATAATCACAATGGCAGGCACTGCCTAAGAGATTACCCTTGACAGCAGAGTTGCTGAAATGGAGAGACAGAATATTTCTGTGGAACACAACACACAGAAGGAATAATAGAAAGATACTCTGGAGTCCATTTTCTGATAGACAGGTAAATGGTAAAAGAGATGAATTCTCTTAGTGATTAACTGAAAGTCTGATGAGTTGATCCATCTCTGGTCCCTTCTATCATTATGGTTGCAATTCTATGGGAGGATAAAAAAGGCTAAGATATATAACCACCACAGAGCCAGTTTAGTGCTGATTCGACTTGATAGGAAGAAAGTTTTAGAAAATGAAAAAGAATTAAATATAAAGAAAATCATTGATTTCAAAGGTGATGCACCAAAGGCCATTCCTTGAACGGGAAGAATCATGAGCCTACTGAAAAGATCCTTTCTACCTACATCATGGACTGCTGAGTAGCAGCAGATGCCCTGCCTTTGATGACCAAGATCATTTTAAACTCGGGAAGTCCACTGGTTTAGGGAATTTTAGGTAGAAAGGGAGTCAAGAGTTAATGATACTTCAAGTCATCAATGTGACTTTTTAAAAAAAGGCTGAAGCCTGACCACAACATGAGTATTGGACCGACAGAGAAGATGACCTGAGCACTGGGGTTTAGACCAAGTAAGGTGGACACCTTCACACCTGTGTGCTGTCGTTTTTCAATTTGTCTTTGTGTGTATGTGTTTGCATGTGTATGTGTGTGTAACATTCTCAGAAAGGCATAATTAGTTATAATAAAATAGAATTTTTTACTTCTGGCTTATGCAGTATGATCACCAGAAATCCAACTAAATTAACTATTGAGATTTACTTGTTCAAGGCTCTTCTCCATTGCAATAACTCACTAAATTCTTCATAGACTTTAAAAACAAACAAACAAAAAACTGAATTGATCTTCACCAAGTCTACTTAGTGGGATACTTTCCTTAGACTTCACTAAAGTTAACTTAGTAATAAGAGCACAAAGCATACACATGGGTAGGTGTATGGGTGTGGGTGTGCATAAATGTACAGCTATGTGTGTTCATAGATGCACATATGTACATACAAATATGTACTTGTAATCATACATAGCTGAAAATATCATAAAATAAGATTCTGAAACTACATTTAATTCATTGTTAGAGTGATCTAGAGAAACACCTGTGACTACAAGAAGCTTCAGTCTTTTTTCAGTGGTATTTTCCATTTCATTAGTTGCCTTAAGATTACATCATGATTTCATCTTTATCACAACACGGTGCCTTGGTACCAAAATGTACAGTTCTACACTCAAATGTTCACATCCTTTTAATCAGGTTGGGTTTATCAACCAGAGATTGGAGAATTTCTCCATCTGTGATTTTTCACAATCCATTTCACAATTCATTCATCTGTTCCTTCACTCAACCAGTGTTTATAAAGTACCTATTGTACCAAGTATTGTTCTGTCAGGTTCTCAAGATAAAGGGGTGAGAAAATGAGGTAGAAAGATCTCCACTCTTATGAGGCTTACTTTCTCATAGTATATAGAAGAATAAACAAATAAGCAATTGGGCAAATGCAAGGTCATGAAACACAAAACGTGATAAAAGGGAATAAAGAATACATGACACAAGGGATGGACAGAACCTTCATGCCTAGTGAAAGATAGACAGAGATGAATGATATCTGAACAGACCCCTGGAAAAATTGAAAGAGTAAGCCACCATGAGAGATTCACTCCAAAAGTGGG
Source organism: Cavia porcellus (assembly GCF_034190915.1). Classification (NCBI taxonomy): domain Eukaryota; kingdom Metazoa; phylum Chordata; class Mammalia; order Rodentia; family Caviidae; genus Cavia; species Cavia porcellus. Next base: position 21,679,738 of record NW_026947502.1, on the reverse strand, counting down.
TACATGCCTATGACTTGTAATCTGAGCAACTACTTTGAGATAACAATACACACTATATTAACCACTGCTAATCTCCTATTATTTTGTTTTGAAATTTTATATCATTGTTTTTATTTTTTTCATTTGAAATTTATTGTTTTAAAGTGGATTTAAATAGTGCAAATCAGAAGGCTCACACAAGGCACTGCTATCTTTGAGCTAGTTGTGTTCCTCAGTGTCTTGCGTCTCACAAGAGTGGAAACCCTAAAAAGTTTAACAGCATCATTTTAAATCTGCAAATGTTCGCTGCCAGAGTCTTGGATCAGGTCTTCTACTGCTGGTATTCATTCTGTTCATGGAAGCTCTCTGCCCTTCTCTGGGTCTTCCTCATGTTCAGGAATAGGAGGGATTTTATAGGTTCTGATGTGGATATGCTGGGTCAATTTTCAATTTTATTACCTTTTGGAAAAAAATCTTTCACACCATGTCTGTTATTAACTCTCTAACATTGCTCTAAACAATCTTTGTTTTACTAGGTGAGATACCACTCCTGGCAACAGAAGCAATTCATTCCATTTATACCTTTCTTTGAACTAAACTTCATCACAGTTCTGTGATTATCTCAAAAATTTGCTAAAAGAAAATTACAACATCATGTGTGGGCTACCCTGCCTATTACTACCTGTCAAAAAGTAAAATATAGAAAGTCAAATTAATAGAGAAAAATGGTCATGTTATCTAATTATCTGTGAAATTCTTAGGGCAGTTTGATTAAAAATAAGTTAACAACCATATGGTACCATCTTACCTATTTATTTTGTGGAGATTATAAAATAATGATGCAATTTCATGCCCACCTTGTAGTTGAATTACAACTGTCATTAAATTACCGGTGATTGTGTAAAATGGGAGAAGTCATTTGGTAAGCAATTTGATAATGTTTAAAGAGCCACAGAAGTGTTAATCCTCTTAGATCTATTAATCTTGTTTCTAGAAACTAACAATAAACGTATATGGAACTGTTCCCTGAATCTTGTTCATAAGAGTGAAAAGAATAAGATACCTAATTATTTGACATACAGGAAATGGTAAAGCAAAATTCAGCTGACTCATTATTTAGGCAAATTCAGTGATTCAAAAGCAAGACATTGATAATATATAAGACTATAGTGCATTTTTAAAAAGCATACAAAGCCTAAGTATTCTGTGTAAAGAAGCACACAGATGAATGAGAGCTGCAGTGAATATGGGAAGAAAAAGTATTTATTTGTTAGAAATGACTAATATGTGAATGTAAATCACGTCAATATATTCACATGAAATACATATATATTTATAAATTAAAATATCATTACTGCTCTGTCACTATAACTAAAATTATAATTTTAATGTTTAGGCAACCAAATTATTGAACAAGTTAATGAAATAAATGGTGATTCCCACTTTTTAAAAAATGTCATGATATCTATAACAGGATATCTATCTCATCTTATGTAAAGATTCCAGGAATCCTAACTATATTAAATCACATATTGAACATATTTTCTCATTCCTCCAAATTCAAGATTTTAATTCTCTTTAATGCCCTATTTTAATTGGAATGTTGCTAAATCCGTTGACAGTCTTACCAACTATTTTAACAGTCTTTTAATTTGTCATCTAGAAAATTATAACTCTTCATTAACTTTGGGAGACACAGCATTGCAGTTGTGATATATCATTCCTCATTTTATTAACAATCTACTTAATGAAATTCAGGCTTCAAGCAGATGATGGTGATAATGTAAGCACTTGCCCTGGATTTTTTTTTCTTTAACAAAATTAAGAATTTACTGATAAGCATAATAGAACAAACACTCAATTTATTAGGAGTGCAAGAAGTAAAAACCTAAAGACAGACTTTTTAAATATATATATATATATATATATATATATATATATATATATATTTCATATGAATCTTTCAGAATGCCCCATCTCCTTAGAAGTCCATTTGCCATGGTGGGTTGACATTGAGAGGCTAAATCAGTCATTCAATATTTATAAACACAGCCCACTTGAATCAGAGATGGGAGATGACATAATCTTGTACTGAATCTTAGAGAACACAAAAATGATACTCAGCACAGGAAGTAGGTGGTTAGAAAGGACACTTCTTTTGGGGACAGCTGGAGGTTCTTCGCTCCAAATGGGATTCATTTATATTTGTACATTTAAATATAGCTGCTGTTTTTGCTCACCAGATTTCACATACAGTAGCATTAATTATGTGGCATTAAAGAGAATTAGATATATGCTAAGATCCACCCAGTCAGCTGAAGAGCTGGACCTGCGCCTGCTTACAGAGGAACAGGGAGGGTGAGCAATCTAAGAGTGAATATTAGGTCCCTTATGCCTCTCTTGTACCATTTTAGAGGATACAACCGAGTTATTAAGAGGCTTTGCGATGTGCCAGGGAAATAAGGCAAATCAGTGCCAGTCTTAATAATAAATACTGTGGGTTGTACCGCCAGTTGGTGCGCCATTAATCTTCACTTGCCCTCAATTCATTCAGATTTCTCACCAAGGGAACTCTTGCATCATGATCTGAAACATACAGGTGCCCAGAAGAAACAAACGAGCAAGAGTTAACAAGTAAGGGTCCAGGCTTCATAGGTACAAGGATGTCCTCTCACACGATTCTCCCTGACCAGGCTCCCGCCTGGCAGCACCTGTGTTAGCAGTTCCAACAGGGCGGGCACACTCTCAGAACATGCAGTTTATACCGCACCAACTGGGCAGTGTCACACACAGCTACAGGAGAGAGATGGCTACAAAGCCTAACTACAGAGGAAAAGGGCATTTTCTTACAGGCTGTTTTTTCCTTCCCATTTCTTTTGTTCAGGTTTATGTAGCAAATGTTGTAACACACTGAGATTAATTTTCACATAAGATTTATTTTTCCCATGAGAATCAAACATCATTTCTTTCTTTTTTTTTTTTTTTTTTTGTTTGTTTCTTTCTCATATCATGACACTGTCCTCCCTAGGGATGATTTGTTGTATAGGTAGAAAGCTTCCCACAGACACATACAAAATGAGACAGAAAAATCCAGCAAGCCTGATTTTTATCTCTTAACTCCATTTTGTCCGTTTTGAGGCATTGGTGTACTTTGGACCATGTGATAAGAATTTCTTTTGAGATAAACTCAAAGCAACAATTTATGCACAGGACAAATGGAAACCATTAGTGGATCAGAGTGTTACATGGGCTACAGGATTCGTTATTAATCCTTCAAGGAGTCACCTGATTAATACACATCACAACTAAACAGCAAAATCATTGTTTTACACATATCAATTATTTTAATAACATGACATTTAATATTATCATTTTTATATATTTGCACAACATAAATCTATAAATACTATTTCCATGTGTTCAATATGTTTTATGTGATTCATAAAATAGATATAGGTAATGTATATATTTTTGCACATATATATATATATAACAATGTACATGTTTATGTAACAACATCATATATATTTATAAAATACGAATACAGTCCACTTAAAAATTTTAAAATATACACATACAATTCCAAATATCCTAAGATATAGTAGCTCTGAAAGTTTTCCAGTGTGGTAATGTTTGAGATGTATTCATAAGAACCTACATTATCTGTTCCTTAACAGAGCTCCTGAAAACTATAATGTGCAATCCCTAATGCACACCATTTATAAATTGTTATCAAAATATTAACAGAATGGTCAAACTTAGGATATTACATGAAGAGATTGTTACATGTGTGGCTGAAAATTTTATTTATGATATATGTATAAGTAGAATTTAAACATTGTTTTAAAATGCACTCTAGCTTTGAGTGAGTCTTTCAGCATTCAGATGTACAGCAAAGCTCATTCTATTTGTCTCTTATTTTCTACCTCGTATATCAGCATAGATTTAAAATATCAGAATATTTATTTTAAGAAAATGAGTGGCATACACAAAAATTTATGTGGAATAATATTTTTCATATAGTAGTATAAAAAAAGAGTACAAATACTAAAAAATTCCATCATAAAAAAATTCCATTTTAAAAAGATTAGGTGGAAAAGTGGAAGGATGGATCCATAAGACTGTTAAGGAATTATGTTTCAGAGAAGTATTCAAGAAAATGACAGCATTTGTGACAGTGTGAACAAATGGCCCAATATCAAATAAATAGTACATAATAATTCCATTTTTTAAAAAGCAGTGCACATATACACAAGAGCAAAAAGGCTAGAAAATAAATATACCAAAATGATAACAGCAATTGGTATGCAGAGATAAAATAATAGGCTATTTTAATTTTCTTCTTCATATATTTGTGATTTTGCATTCTTTACAATGAATATTAATGGCTTTTATAACTGTAAAAATTCAATGCAAGAAATTCAAATGACTTTTTACAACCTAACCCATCATGTTACCTACAACCCACCCAGTAGCCTGTGGCCTGCTCTTAGCTTCAGTGACACTGAGTTTAAAGTCATTTCCAAAGTCCAGTGTCTTCAACCCTGAGCCTAATCCCATCACTAATGAACACACTATCCCCGCCTCCAAAGAAAACAAGGTAAGGGAAGGTTCTGAGTACTGAACAATGTATATTAAATATTTGTTATAATTATTAATGATATAATTAATTCCATTTAAAGATGTTTAATAAAATAAGAATAAATTGGGTCAAAACTAAGTCCTTAGCTGTATGAGGTTCAACTAGGTCCCAGCTTAACAATTATTTACATTTAATATAAAGTAATTTACGTTATCATTTTTATTAACGTCATCAATTTCTCTGATTCATTTTCACACATTCAAGGGGAAACAACGCTAATTTTCCAGCCTATAATTTGTATGTAACCACTAAACCCAGTACATCTCTCATCTGAAATTAATTCTTTCTTCCTTTAGTTGTTTCAGGTTCAATCCTAATCAAATAAAATTTGAAACTCTATTCTTTATTCCCCTGAAAACATAAAACCTATTCCAGAGTCACAGAGACTGCATTAAATAGGAGACTAATTAATGTATTTATTAAGTTTTCTCTGTCATAAACATATTGCTTACATGAGTGAAAATGTTGCTTTTCCTTTCTTATTTTTTTAATGAAAAAACAAGATGCAGGTGATTGCATCAATAAATACTAACACTTCATCTTTTAAGGAAGGCTCTCTACAAATATTTTTAAAGGCTGCTTTGGGCTCAAATAAAGAATATACATGGACTGCCACAGAAGCATGAGGAGGGGTTTAGGAAACCATAATCTGAGTATGTTAAGAAAATGTAAGCAAAAAAATTGCAAATAAAACTGCTTATATTCATGTAACTTGTTTGGCGACAGCCGTATAGCAGAAGGAAAGCTGCTATAACTCATAACAGCATCTTGTAATAAAACAGCTCTATGCATCCCTCTCAAACTGCTCAGTGCTCAAATCTCATCAGATGGCTGAGTAAGCATTACACTTTAGGACAGTAAATCTGCTTCCAATATGGTCTACATTCACAGATCTATGCTTTAGTGTTCAGGCTAAGACACTTCCCGCTAAGTACTTATAAAGAAAGAGTAATCATATATTTAAATATTGGGATGCTGTTTTCCCTGTCTATTTTAGTCGTCTAGTTCACAAGAGAGCAAACCTAAATGGATCTCAGGAAACCTTCACCAGATTCGGCTGTGACTCCCAGCATAGAATCTCTGCTTCAACAATCTCCAGAAGGTCTTGCCTTCCAGTCCCATGATACTGGGCTTTGGGGTACCACAGCACAGTGTTTCAGGTTTCAGCACTACCTGGTTGTTTCTGCCTTCCTTACACGAGCTTGTAGATTCCTAAAGAGCTTTGATTACAGCTTCTTCACGTTTCTATCCCCAGCTCCCGAACAGTGGTAGGGATGAAATCAGTCTCAGGTGAACGAAGAGTTTGTTGACTGAGTGATTTTCCGTGGTTTAGTACCAGAAGTCTGGCTTTGAGGCTCAGAATCCTCCCACAGCCCTTCGGTTTGTATGGAGGTGAGAATAAGACACAATAACACGACAGCAATGTGATTTTTGAGCCATCTACAGACATGGATTTTTTTTTGTTTTTTTTTTTTTTTTTTTTTTTTTTTTTTTTGGAGGGACTCATTCTTGTTTGAATTTTGGAAGTGATTGGTTCTTTTCTGCTGGCAGCCCAGGGAGATCAGAGAGGGGACGACTGCGTTCTTTTGCTCTTTCTCTTTTTCACTGTGGAACTACATCTGGACAAACTTACAAAACAGGGGGCCTTGTAAAGGAAATAGGGAACATTGTCCAGAGATTTTTTGATCTTGTTTTTACTTTAAACACCACCCCTCCATATTGATACATGTTTAAGCTAATGTAACATTTCCTAATTCAAAACTCCTTTCCATTCCAAAGCCACTTTGAAGAAATGACTAGGTGGGTCCTAGATAAGACTGAGCTCTGAATGAGCACCAAGACCTTCCCCGCACTGTCCTGCCACCCATAGCCGCCACCCCTTCCCAGGTTTTCTTCACAATGGTGTTCTGCATGTATGTTTCTGAGTCAGAGACTAGAGACACTGAAATACTGTGGTCTCCCCTCTAAGCCCAGCACAGAAGACATCCGGGCTTAGGGAGAAAACACTGCACACAGAGCCTGTTGCCACAAGCATGTGAAGTTTCTCTTGATACATGAACCAAGCCATGGTGTTCACTGCCAAGCAGTGAGTAGAACCCAGAGCTGGAAAGAGCTTGGCTCTTTTGCAATTTGCAGAATGGATCTAGTAGGCAAGATGGATCCAGGGAAGTACAAGAGTCTAGCATCTAAAATGGCTGATGACTTTGGGGGCTGCTGAGCTTAGTCTCCTGGACCAGGGAATAAAATTGCAAAGGTGATTCATGTTAGCACACAAACCTACCTGCACACACGAGGATTTTCAAATGAAGTTGTAAAGTTTCCCTAGAAATTTAGGCATCTTGTCCATGATGACAATTTAGTAGTAATAAACACTCCTTACAAATAATTTTGTCATTAATGAACTTCTCTAAGAAGATGAAATTTTATGTAAGTACCGAAGGCAACTACACAGGATAGGCCATTTTAGCTAAAAGACACTTGTCTGATATCCTGGGGTTCACCATGGGTGGGGCTCAGAATTAGAGCGAGATCTTCCTAGTTCACATTCTAGGCTCTTCTGCTGATGTTAAGGAATCTACAACATCTGAGTTGCTGGACATGCTATGCAGGAGAACGATCAGGGAAGAGCAGGTGGTGGAGAGGCAAGCGCCCGGGTCCCCGGGTGAGCTGGAATTTTGACTTCTCTGACCCTCCCTTTTGGCCACCTAGGAAACAGCAGGAGATGGACAGAGATGGAGGAGGAAGGGTCCTAAGGGGAAAGGGAAGGTGAAGACACAGCTAGGAGCTGGCTGCTACGGCAGGAGTGCCTTCGTTAACAAGGGCCAGGAGACCACAGGGGTGTCCTTTTGTTCAGAGAAGGGAAAAGATCCAGCCAAAAAGAGTACATCAGTAAGAAAAGCTAAAACCCACAGTTGTAGGAGGAAAAAAGTACTTGGATGGATACTGGTGAGCAGGAGAAAGAAGTTCCTACTTGTGCTACTTATTTATCTTTGCCCCTGTGAAAATATCAAAAGGTTTTTAACTTAACGTCAAGGTCAACTGTATGAATTCAGCAGAAAGAGTGAATTTAACCAGCACGTGATGGAGCTGAATGGCTAGTGCACTGCGGAGTGAGAACTGGGGCTTTAACCCTGAACTCAGATGCCTAAACGACTTGGCCACCAGGTGAGAGGCCAGGGAGGCTTTGAGACGGCCCTGGAGGACCCTCTGGGTTCTGATACGTGATGGCCGAGGCATTTCCAAGAGTTTCCGCACTCTGGTCATCTATGGTGTCCAGAGAAATTGCATCTGTCACATCAATGACACAGCATTTGTTTCTCGCCCTTTATTTTTCTCCTGCTAAGGTGTTTTAATCCTGACAGTATAATAGAATAAATCACAGCCATCAGAGATGGGAGTGACATTGGCCACACACATTAGAGATAAACAGTCAAAAACCACTCACCCATGGCTTCCCCTTTGCCCGCAGCCTCTGCTGTCTGACAACACTAAGCTTGAACTACGATTTCCATCTGGCTGCACAGAGCTGAGTACCCAAATAGCCCGCTGCATTGTCTTAATGGCTGTAATGATACTCTGCTTTCCAGAAGCCTGGCTGTCCAGATATTTCAACATAGGGATCTCATTTCTTCCCTCTGGCCAGTGTTTAAGGATATATAGTTGTTTCATAGTCAGTCAACAAGCAATTTCCAGCAGTCAAAATGATCATATAGCTTAGATCTCTCTCTGTGTTACGAATAATTAGCCTGCAGGCTTCATAAGTGACATAAAGAGTTGATTTTCTAGATGAGCTCTTTTGTGTTTTGCTGTTTTTTTTTTTTTCCTTCTCTCTGTTTTGAACTATAGAGGAGCCCTTTTTGTTTTGTGTCCTCAACAGGTGGCTTAGCTGACATTGCTACATCTACCTGGGAAGCCACCTGAGAAGAAGCAGCTGTGACATTCACTACAACCAGTGACAGGGAGCTTTGTGCATGGCAGGATTTTCTAGTGATTTCATTCAATTCTCTTAAAGAGTCTTCTCTCTTGCAAAAAGTTGTTCTACCCATGGAAAACCAAGGAGTACATTACTGCCCCCAAAGAATGACAGAGGAGCAGGAAGGCCACATTTATGCCACATCCGAGGCAAGGGAGTAGATTATCATGGAGCCTGCTGCCCCTCCTGAAATAAAGCATGAGAGGACCTGACTGGCTGTTCTGCTCTGGAGAGCGAGACTGACTCAACAGAGCTTTCACTGTACCCCACAAAATACCCACTGCTCAGATCTGTAACATTTACACACCAACACAATGCTGCCTGCAGTGTGTCAATGAATTCCATCTCTAAAAATCTGTTACATGTACCGGAAGCTGCTCCAGGACCTAGGATCCTGCTTCCATAAGCAATCGGCATGGATTTTACCCACTGTCCCTGTACCCCTCCAACCCTTTTGGCAAGGAAGGAAGTGATCGCTTTACAACATAAAAGGAATTAAATTGCTCTTCACTGAAAACCCTAAATAAATTCTCTACACTAGATCCCTTTAACTGTGATTACATATGTTTTGTGTACTTCTATTTTTCCATTTTTAGAATAGGTGCTATCAGAATGAAATATGTAAGATGCACTGATGCATACCTGGTATGAATGAAGTGATCAGTGGAAAGAATGATCTTTACAAAACTAAAAACAAAACACTCAATGAAAGAATATGACTTCTGTTTACATCCATAAACTGGTCCCTTTGTAAAATATGCAGAAGTTTGTCATGGAATGTTGACTCTTTTAAATTACACTAAGGATAGAAAATAAGCAGTTTATAATATCAAACATCCATATGAGGTTCCACGGCTAATCCATCCTCCTGGGAGGAAGCTGAGGTTGAAGAAAAATGAGTTTTGCACACAGATATTAACTGCATCTTTATAGCTTTGGAAGCAAGCTAAGAGCGTGAACAGGTTAACAGAAAGACCTGTTAAAGGTGTCCAGGAACTTGAGGCTGAACCTACAGCATGCATCAATAGGAATGTTTTTTTGTTAACTTCGCAGGAAATGAGCAAGATATTAACTTAGAGGATTCAAAAGGAAACCAAATGCATGTTGGCTTTCACTCAGGGTGTGGCTAAAAATACACAGTGGCATGCAGTGCGCAGGTATGTTCTAGAAAGCTCTCGCAGCGTCCAGGCGGCAAGGCACTGCTCTAACTTTCACAACAAAGATCACACTATGCACTGTGCATGAGAAAGCATCAGATCGGGAAGCCATCCCTGACTGAAAACCCTTGCCTCCCAGTGTTCCTTCTTGTTCTGCTCTAGGAGGCCAGGAATCATACAGTACAAAAGCATCTATCCCTTGCTTTAGAAAGAGAAAAGGAAGGGTGTGGTATGAGAGGCACATTGTGCTTTCGTACTGGGTGCCATTGGTTCAGATTCAAATACAACAATACTTATAAAATACCCATAAGCATGGCACCCACAATTGGGCCTAAAGAAGATGGAAATATGAATAACACATTTTTTGCTATCAGGGACTTTTTAGGTAATGTTTACAAGTTCCTATTTGACCCTTCAAGGTCTGATGTGGTAGTTTCAGAGAGGGAAAACAATATTAGATTTTCTAGGCATGCAATTAGAAATTTCATGCATACTAAAGACAACAAAAGCAACCAATCCAACCAGCCTACTCTATAGTATTTTTGTAACTTTTATGTAACTCTAAAGCTATTCTAAAAATAAAAAGTTCATTTAACTTCTTTTGAAAACCAACCGAATACATAAAGAGGATAAAACATCTTTTTTAACATAAAGTGAAATGCAAATAACAAGCTGAAAATTTGGTACCACCTAGTAAGCACTAAACTGGAACGATCAGTCAACTTCACTGCCTTCTGTTTCAATCAACAAACGATTCCCTAACTGAGAAGTCTCACACTGACAGCCTTAAGAATCTGTCCTATAGAGTCTCTTCCCCTTGGCCTATGCAGTGACTGTTAAAATGAATTTAGCTGCCAAATGTTTGAACCCAATTTGTTCTGAAAGCAGAGGCTGTGAAAGGTTTGGGAAGTGACTTGATGGAGCAAGAATGAGGGACAGGCAGAAACAGGACCAGAGGAGATCCAACTCATTGGTGGGTCTCCCTGCTGGATACCACTCTGGGTGCCTCACAGTGGTGTTGGTGCTTCCAAGATCCTTCGGCTGTGCATCTCAGGGTGAAGAGAAGGAGCATTCACATCAGCTTCTTGTCTTTAGGCTTCTGAGCCCCTAGCTGTTAAATCCCCGGAGTTCCAAGGTTGCTTTGACTGTCCTGTGTCCTGATGGACACTTAGCACCTCATTACCAGAAAAGTCGAAACCCAGAAATGAGGCCAGTACATTGTGCAAAGTCTGCACAAACTGCTCTCCAAGTGGCCATTACAGAAACATTTAAAATCTAGAAATGCAACGAACACATCTAAACCTTTCCATCTTCTTGAGAAATTGGAAGATCTAGCAAAGCTGGATCTGAGTTCTGCAGTGATACCAACCTGCCGACCCCGAGTGGCACTGGCAGGATGTCTCTACTCCAAATAAGCACAGTCCCCAGCATGACACCCAGTGAGAACTTGGCCTATTTCATCCACTCATCTTACCTGCCTGGCTCCTGGACTTGGATTTTTTACATTTTTGGACAACTGGTTGTCCTAATACATATTTCCTCTGAAAAGCAGAGGAAGGTTTAGTATTAACACCATGTTTCCTGTGGCCTTCAGCTTTTTTGCAGAAACAGTTCAGTTGTCTTTCTTATTGCAGCAAGTTCAAATCTGTCACAACTTGTTTTGACTTTGAGGATGTAAGATCTATTATGATAATTAATTAGTCACATACTACATCCCCAGACAGGTGCTCAAATGACATCATCACTTATAATGACCCACACTTCCTAATACACTAAGACATGGCTGTTCACTACTGCCCTAGAAACGCTATGGAATGACCTGATTGGATATTAAGAGCATTTATTAACAAAACCCTGTAAGAATTAGAGGCTCTATTCAAATTAAATGCATGGGTTTCTGAGTAAAGAATAGATCATGTCATGCCAAGTATGAGGCTCTGTGATAGTTATATTAGTTATATTTTCTAGAGTATCTCCTTTTAGAGAATGTCCAAAGCATGATCCGTCAAATTTCTTCAGACATTTTAATTCTGATAAAAAAACCCAGTTTTTTCCGGTACCAATAAAAATGAAAAAGACAAACAAAAATTTTGAAAAAAAACTACAGTTTTTAAAAATACTGATGTTTAGTGACCCCCTCCAGATGGTTGTGATTCAATTAGTTTGGAATGGAGTTTGGGGATGGGGCACTGGAAAACTCCCCAGGAGAGTCTAACTCATCACCACTGGTCCAGAGACAGAAATGGCCTGGACAGTGGCCAAGTTCGCGGTCCCCTCCCTGCTCAGTGAGGAAAACTCAGCACTTTGCTGCTGTCACTGCCCCGCTGCTCCAAGCCTGGGTTTGTGAAGCAGAAAGTGTGAACTGGGTCATGTCTGTGTAGAGCCTCTGCAAAGCATCCAAATGGGGTTCAGAGCACAAGCACTAAATAAAATGTCACTGTGAACTAAGGAGAATTTGAACCCAAGGCTGCCAGGTGCACTTTTTAAAGTTCATGGTGTCCCCTGAATTTGCAGTCATTTTAGGAGGGATTTGTTGGCCTATGGATATTTAATCTACAGTTGCATGGATCTGATTTTTTTTTTCTTTGAGGCCATTAACGTAATATTCCACCCTTCTACCCATGTCCTAGCTGCAGCAAATAGATCCATAGAAATAAATTTAATCTGCTAGAATTACTCTCTAAATAAATTCCACATTTTGGTTCAAAGTGCTACGAATGAATTTGGTATATTAATTCTTGGTACGTGGATCAGACCTTCATTATACAAGGGCACCCTGAGAGGCATGTATTACACAGTCAAGGTGGCAGTGGACATGGGGGAATTAAAAAAAATGCTTCAAACTATTTTAAAATAAAATGCATCCCACTGGGACAGCAATTGCACAATGCCAACTCTTCATAAATCAGGGGAAGCAAAAAGCTGCGTCAAAGTTTGTGTCTCTGGCCAGAGAAAAATATCTGGAAAGGGAAGGAGAATAAGAGAGTTGACTAGGAATACAAGTTAGCTTCGGTCTGCTTGATTTTAGCTGGTTTGAAAAGATCTTTCTGTCTGGGAGAAAATACATTAACTATAATGCACATAGTAACTTTGGTAAAATATTCCAAATATTATAAAAGACTGTTGAACATTATTAAATAAGTCTGTGTTGCACTTATTTTTAATATCTGTGTGCACACTCAGTATTTGTTCTGATCTCTCCCAGCAGAGATTTATTACCGAAGTAGATCTGACTTGAGGTTGAGTGGAAAGGAAAGCCGTCAGTGCAGGAGGAATACAGAGTAACTCGGTAGTGGGAGAGACTTTGGCTGCAGCACACAGCGAGGGAGCTGGTGGCTTATGCATGCCAATTAAGGTGCTCAAGAAATGAACATGAATCCATTTCGGGGACACACCAGCCCCTCCTCTCCCTAGGTCCCTAGGGATGCTTCTGGAATTGCCAGAGCTGAAAATTAAATTATAAACCTGAAACATGACATTGAAAATATAATGTCTCCTTCGATAATATCAGTGATGATTCCTCAGTGGGCGGGGCAGCACCGCTCCTGGACTTGGACTGGAAGGCAGGGTGAGGCAGGCACAGGCAGGCCTTCCACCCTTGACGCTGCGGTTTCCTCAAAGGTCCCAACTGAACTGCATCCTGTCGCTGCCTAAATATGCACTGAAGTGCTCCCTCACATACAATAGACTAAGCACAGCCCAGGAGAGGAAAACCTGCGACACGTGACACTGGCCTAGGAAAGGGAATAGTGGCCTTGCATCACCAATGCTCAGAAAAAGCAAATGCCTATGCAATTCACAATGGTAGGGTCAGATATGGTGCCGGGAATTTGCAAGCTGGCCTTTTATACTGTGGGGTTCGGTATTGTCATGCTGGGCAGACACACTATCTGCATTTTCTAAATGAGTCCTTTTTTGAGCTGTGCTTTAAAGTCTTCTCATTAGAGGAGGAAACTAGCCATTAATAAAAACCAAATTCTCTTACAGTTGCAGCCATGAGTCAAAGCACAGAGCTTTGAAGCGCTTTGTTGATCTCCCTACTCAAAGGAGTCACAGAATCCAGGCAGGTGGAGGCTGAGTCAGCCATAGAGAGGATGATAACAACAATCACAATCCATGAAGACTCCAGGAATTCAGAGAGTACAAGTTTCACCCAAAAGACGGTCCGGAGGTTAAGCCTGATGAGATGAACAGATGTAGAACAAGCAGGAAGGTATTCTACTAAGAAGGCACAGAGATACAAAAGCCCAAGATACTTTTGCAATTGCAATAGCCTTCAGGGGCATGGCGTATAAAATAAATAACCAAAGAGGAGAACTTGTATCAGAAAAAAAGACAGAAATGAGGCCTGAAGCAAACTACAGTGTGAATGAATGAATACTTCATTCAAACCTCCAAATCTGACTGCACGCCAAACAAAGCATACCTAGGGGCCAAATACAGCCTGTGTCCATTGACTTTTAAGCTATGGGTCTCGGGGATAAAAAGAACTAAGTATGAACACTGTACAAAAGAGAGTCTGATTTTAACATCATCTTCCTTTTCCTTTAATGACCCCTGTCCTCCTATGAGTGCCTACTTTCTTTTTCTTGCATATTTTTTTTTCCTGCATGATCAAAGCAAGGCCCATGAAACGATCAGCTATCCACTTCTATATCTCTGTCCAGCTGAACTGTCTCTCTGGAATTTGAAACTGTACAGTCAATTACTTATTAGACATCTACACATGGACGATATAAAGTATTTCAACTTCTGGCTGTCCACACAGTTCCACATATGTTTGAACCCATTAACTGGTAGCTCATCTTCTGTCTCCAGTCCTGGTGATTATCAGTAACATTTAGCCAACTGTCAGAACTGGAAACTGCAGCAATTCCCATGCCTCTGCTTGGATCCTTTACTCTGCTTTCCACATCACTTCTCAAAAGTATTGCTTGTCCTTATAAACATCTTTAGCTTTCCCATGAAAGTTACCAGCTGGCAGGAAGACAACATACACTTGCACACACACAGCTCACATTTGCTGTGAATCTCTACATTATTTCATGCATGTCAGAGAACGCACAGGAGCAAGCCATTTACACAGAGAAAGGACAGATGCAGTGTTATTTTTTCATAATTTTTCTTGCCCTGGATTCACTTGAGGACCTTTATTTATAGTGCTGCTCTTTGCATAGGCAGGCATTTAACAACACTGAGAAATATACCCCACATTCCTCTTGTAACACTGTATTTCTATACTCAGCTTCAGGTCTGCCATTGTAGAAGAATTTGAAGCAACAATCTATGTATTTCCACATCTGGCATTATTTACATTCATTGACCTTTTCAGGTTCTTTAAGTAAACTCATCATGGGAAAGGTGATATTCTCTTTGCAGGAAAAGAAAGCGGTCAGTGCCCAAGAATCCCAGAGCAATGTATCTGTCTTAGAGAGAGCATCTTGTAATGTTGAGTTGACAGCATTTGTTTCTGGATACTATTACTCAAACCATCTCTTCTCTCCACACTTATGCCCCTATGCTTGTTTGTTTAGGACATACCCTGAACTCACCTTCCTGACCATACTGTGTCCCTCTAACAGTTTCTGTAAATTGATGCCAATATTATTTTCTGGAAATGCCTTCATGACACAGAGTCTCACTACCAATCTATCTTACCTGTCTACTCCTCATTCAATTAAACTCAACATCTTTTAAATACTTGGAACAACATGTGGTGTCACCTCAGGACCTTTGCATATACTCTGCCATTATGATTTAGATCTAAACTATCCCACAAAGTCTCATGTTTATAAGGTGATTGAGTCATGGAGACACTATACTGATCAGCAAATTAATCCACGGGTGAACTCAGTAGCTCAATATGCTCTCAGGAAGTGGGGCCTGGATTTAGGTAGGTTGCTGAGAGTGTGATCTGAAAGGGTATATTTTTGTCTCTGATTCCGTTTCTCTATCTTCCTGGTTGCTATGGTTTGAAGGGCTTTTTCTACCACCCCTTTCCATCATGCCATCTCTGTCTTACAACTCGCTAACCATGGAGCAGATGCAGGAATGCAAAAGGCTCACTTCCTGGAGGTGCTGCCCCTGCAGTGTCCCAGTGAGGAAGACTCATAGCTTTCACGGGAACATACTCTACCCTCGTCAGCAGCCCATCTCCTTGACTTGCAAGTGGTGCAAGGATGGCATAGTTTTGGGTAAGCTCTCCCTCAGACACAATTCCAGTTTGATGTCTTTTCAAAACCATCCACTATTTTGGTCGACAGTGTTTATCATACTTGTCTCTTACATCTCACCTCTTTGACATTGCCAAGCTTTGTGAGGTTAGGTACCCTGTTTGCCCCGGTCTGTCTGATGTTTTACAATTTAAACTTGCTTTATATGAGCCTCTAAAACATTTTTTAACTAATTTGAAGGCAGAGACAAAAATAAAGCGATGCTTTAGAAACTCAAAACAATCCCTAACATGTAGAACATGCCAAAGGAAAGACATAGAGAAGGATGCAATTTAAACAAGGAACAAGTTGTTCCCTGTTGAAGGGTTGGAAGTTTCCTGTGAAATGAGGAAAGAGGATACAATATTAATAAAGCAGCAATAATAGGCATAATTTGGTTAGTACTAATACAGAGAACCAGGAAGAAAAACAAAACAAAACAGAACAATTTAGGACACTACCTGAAAGGTAAGGTTTGTGACTCTATTTTTTCTTTCTTTCTTTTCTGAAGAATGCAGTTAACTTTGCTACCTAAATACTAAAGAAGAAATATTTCAAGGCATTCGGAAAGCACAGGCAGAACTTGGAAAGACGATACACAGTTGGTTATTTTGAACAATCACCAGTACGGGAATGTCTGTTTCAGATCTGTCAGTATACATTTTGGGCTTTTGAATGACTATGTCTTTTCTGTAAGGAATCCCTTTCACCAGTTTAAGGAGGGACTCGTCCTGTGTCCGTGTACAGCACAGGCTTACACCCAGATACGGTCAACATGAGTTACAGAATGATAGAAAGCATTAGCACATATCACAGTGGGCCTAACTCATCTTCCTGCACAATGTTCTACTGAAGACAAGGAGGCAAAAACAAAAGAAAAGAAAGCAAAATCCACCTTCCATCATGAGAGAGAAATAGAATATGGGACTGGAGTTATTAACCAACATATCCAAGTATATTTGGGGCATAAAGTCTGAGGCTAATGGGAAACAAGCGAAGACAAGCCTGAAGACAGATGGCTTGCTAGATTTTCTGTAGATATCACCTAAAACATGTTTATGCATGAGTTAATTTGAGGTGGGGTACTAAGGTTTTGGAATAGCAGTGCTCTAGAAGAATGTCATGAAGAAGACCAAGGACTAGAGGGTGCCAATGTGGAAAAAGAACAGGATTATAAGAGTCAAAGATAGATATGAAGTTGAATGAACAATGGACAAAGGATAATTAACTGAAGAATAACAATTAACTGGTCAGTCTTGAAGACTGTTGCCTATTGGCTAAAATTATTGAAAAACAGTTATATATTCCTAAAAGTGTAATGAATGCTAACACTGAAATGGAGATAACATTGACTCTCAAAATCACATGGCCTCCAAATTACTACAGGTAAAATGATGAGAAAGGATTGAATTAATATACAGGATTATATAGATTGTCTTCCTTTTCATAAACTTATTCCTAAAATACATTTTATTTACATGTTATGGAATTCAGACTTCTAAAACTTTTCTGTTTCCAATGATATTAGCTTGTAGCATTTTTCTGGTCAGTTTTTTGTTTTTTTGTTTTGTTTTGTTTTTTTTTTTTTACTCATAAAATGGTCTGACTATGAACTCTTGCAGTGTGTTGGCATCAGCTGACAGTTTCTAGATGGTATCTTTCATTTCTTTTTTAAAAATAGGGAAATAATCATGAGTTATGCTCATCTTAGTGCTTAGAGAGTCAGACATATTCTTTCAAATGCTGGAAAAAGAATTCTGAGTCAGAAGATGTCAGAAATTTTGCCATTCATGGGAATCAAATCCAAAGGGAAAAGAAATTTCCATGGAGGCAGCCTATCTCCATTTTTTCTAGCAATAAGATTAAAATGGCAATAATTATAAATTTCAGCACTAGCATGTATTCATTATTCACTAAAAGAAAGACAATGCTCATAGCATGATAAATTGGTAACTGAAAGAAAGGATTCCAATAACAATAAGTGGCCAGAACTTTTAGGGATGGAAGAAATGGGACAGTCTGTGTTCTAGAATTTGATCTGGGTCACATTGATAGCACTTATCAGCACTGGCATATGCACGAAAGTTAACTTTACGGTCTGCATTCTGAGCTCCTCTACCAGATGATTCTTATGTAAAGCAATGAGGATTTAAGTTGGCCAGCAAGAAGATTATAGGTTATATAATGCCAAAAGGTGATAGATTCTCCTTTTCAAAAAATTTTTATAGTAACAAGACAACCAAAGACTAAGAGGTACTGCTTTATTCTCAGCTGAGTTATGAAAAGAAGTCTTATGAAGAGGCACGAGAATAAATTGAAAGCAATTTTCTCAAAGTACATTTCATTCTTCCAAATATTAAGGGAACTCTTCAACTTCACTAAAACCTAGAAGTTGTCCTTTGTAAGTAAATTAAAGTGGTAGTTTCCAACATAAAACCTTTATAACTGTTTTTAGAGTTTAGTAAAAATATTAACTGTTTTGAGACAATTATAAAAGGAAATATTTACAGATTCCCAAAGTATTTCAACAATCAATATAAACAATATCTAGCTTACTAGTGGCTCATGAGTTTTCATTTCTTCAGTATGGGTTACATTTGTGCTATGCCAAATTATGCAAGATAAAATTTATTGCCAAGAAACACTGTAAAGGACCTAGTAGCAAAAATTAGTTTATGAAGTCCCCAAGCCAAACTTAGCCTAAAATGTGTATATGTGATCTGTTTACATATTTTTAAAAACACAATAAAGTATCATATAATTTATTACTGTGTTAGAACTGACTGAGGGACCTAATACAAGCATACTCTCAAAAACACAATCTTCTCCTCTATTCTTTCTTCAGCCTTGACCCAAAAAGACAGCCTGAGGTACAGAGACAAAATTCAATCTCGGCCCCCTCTCAAGAGACCTGAACTACTAACTGGAAAGAAGAGCTGTTTGAGGAATAAGAAGCCTGGCTGAACTCTCTGGCCCACTGAACTTCAGCCAGCACAGAAATCTACCAGTTCTGCTTACCTGAGCAATATCATTTAGATAGCAATGCCCTACTTGGTTAGTTAGTGTTCCGGGTTGAGAGGTTGCCCAAAAGGTAGTGATACAACAAAGGGGAGAGAGTCAGTGCTGACAGCCACGTACGGATTCCTGGGTACTTTTCTACTGCAGTGGTGTTGCAGGAAAGAATGATCCCAGGGAGCCTGAGTGGCTGTGGAATGGAGGACAGGGACAGTAGTAGGAAATAAATCAGCAGGGTTGGCAGGATCCATTATATTCAATCCATGCCCGAATGCCTATAGTATCTATTTTATTAAGAAAGATTTGGAGGAGTTGATCTTTATAAGTCTTGAAACTGAACTTGATAGGTTCCTCCTAGACTTTGATTTAAGGTTTGATGATTTGCTTTTGGGTTGTTTATTCATTTATTTAGAAGGTAATCAACACACTGGTATAAAACACAGGTGTTGAATATAATTTGCTTGGTTTAAAACCTGTTTCCATCTCTTTTTCTGTTTCTGGCTTTAGGTTATTTAGAATGTTACTATTTTTTTATTATTATTGTTGCTGTTGTTCAATATAAGGAAAAACTGTACAAATCTAGGAAGTGCTCAGCAAATGCTAATAATCAATATGACTTGTGATCAAAATAACTAAAAACTATGTATCAATTCTGGTGAATCACAGAATGCAAAACTGAGTCATAGTTACAGAAATATGTCAAAGGCAGATTTGTGCCTGGTTGCAGGATCCTAAGTCACGGGAGAACACTGTACATCATACTGTTCTGGATCATAACAGCAGAGCCCAATGGAGAAAGCTTGTGCAACCCACCTGGGACTGTGGCTGACCTCCATGACTCCTAGTGGCATCTTTTGTCACCAGTTGGACTGGAGGACTTGGTCTAAACCGGTATCAGCCTGCCACTGCTCACTCTTGTCAGGTGCATTAACTCTCAGAGCACGAGGCTGCTGCTCAGTGCAGGATTACTCACTTACTAATTACTAATTACTCCTGCGGCCACAGACTTAAGGTCAGCAATTCTCTCCCTTCACACCAGGAGGTTCTAGCATAACAGGGGCCAGGCAGGTAATTTGCATAGTGTCTACTTCAGAGAAGAGGTCACAGCAGCAGAAGGCAGAGGAGGATTCTGTGTTGAAAGCAAACAACGTCTGCACAAGTTGACAGGAGCATCCACAACCTTCTCGTGGGAACACCTGGTCCACTTTGCCTGCTGGGATATGGCACCAGATTCTTCTGAGACTCCTGCAGGCCAGGTGGGGGAGCCCATAAGGTCTGACTCTGAGCCTCACCTCATTTTACTGGCTGGCAATTCTTTTCTACACTGAGCACCTGGAGAGCCTTCCAAGTGTTTGCCAAACTTGCTTGTGTGTGAGAAGCATGTTTGTTTTATGATCAGTATCTTGGGTTTTCAATAAGAATACTGCAGGAGATGATCCTCCTATGATCCTTGTTAATGTACCTCTAGGCTAATAAGTAGTAAGATGATCCTGCTCTTTGACTTCATGAATAAGAAAATAAAATGAGAAATGCATGACATTTTAAAAAATTATTGTTATTACTCTGTGTAAAATTCCTTTTAACCCTCTCTGTAGCACCTCAGTTTTAAGGTGCACGTGCTGCTTGCCAGATTATATCTCCTGTTCCTCCCCTCCTTAAATATGTGCTTATTTACTTCCTGCAGAGTTCAATTTTAGAACCTATCAAAGTAGATCCACTCAGACTCTGACTACATTTTCATGCATAAATTCATAGATGTCTTCAGAAGGAATTGCACTTGCATATGCAAATACTTTCCAATGCCTTTCCATTTCTACTTTTGGACTGCACAGTTTTTAATTCATGCAAACACATTACACAAACAAATATGGGCTCAATAACAACATGCGGCATGTGTGAATTGTTAATTGCAAAGCTATGAGTTTGATATGGCCAAGCAACTTCCATTATTATCAATGGAGGAAAACAAAATTAAACAAGAACAAAGGTATATTTGAAAATAAAATCCAGCACTTGGTTTTGTTTTATGTAAATATTAATAAAGGAAAGGGTGAGAGGCCAATCCACAACTTGACAGTAATCTAGAATTCCCAGCTCAGCACACAATGATCCAGAAGTCAGAATGAGTCTTTCAGGAGGCCTGGGAGGAAAAGTGTGTATTTCATGATGGAATCATGAGAAACAAAAATGATGCACAGACACTGCAGAAAACACAAAAACTGCAGCAGACAATGAAAAGCTCAACCATGCTGGATGTGCATCCCCTAGCAAAATATGAGAGGCCCATCTTCCTGACGCTCTTGGAAATAACAGGTACCTTGATTTCTTCATATTGAAAATTTAAGCATTCTCTTTATTAATTAAGCCGTAATTCACCCCCCACCAATTTTCCCTACCTGCTACAAGGGGACAGGTGAGAATTTAAGAAAGTAAATCAGGTGTTGAAATCACTCACAGATTAAAGCACCGAATCCAGAGCATATTCCCAGCAGCCCCCGCCCCTGTTTTCTATTAGAGGATGATCAGTCTGTGTTACATTTTCTTGAAAATAACTCATAAAAGCTAAGAAATGAGCAATGGAATTCCAAGCTATGTTATCTCATTATGAATTAAACTCCTTGCAACACTGGCTGCCAAGGACATAGAACAAGAAATAAAGAAGCCATGTCATAAAACAAATGGTACAATAACCTAGCAGTGCGAGGCCTAGACCCTTGGTGGCAGCACAGTGACCCTGCCCAGTATACTCGCTGCAGCTTGCTCCCTGACTTATACTTTTGCTGAGCCAGTTGATTAAACTGCACTCATGGCAAGGCAAGGCTGGTGCTCAGAGTGCAAGGCGCGGAGTTGGAGAGTGAGCTTCACCACTCCGCCCCTCAGCAATGCTTTGTTTTAGTCCACATCCTGAGGCTTTGACAGCAAATTCTGGATAACAGAATTCTTCATGGATAGTGGACATGAGGAGAATGGCAATTGCTAGTCCCTGGGAGAAGAATGTCCTTCTCCCAAGAGAAATCATAACACGATAACAAAATTCCAGCTTGGTCAAAGTAGGAGAGAGAACTATATCAATGGAATTGAGGGGTAATATATGCATGCATAACTATGATCTATAGCATAAGATATACATATATGTATACATATACGATATACATACTATATATATGTCAGATATCTTTTTAGTCAATATACATCATTTATGACAAGCCCAGTGTTTAAAATTGGAGGCTTACGAATGAACTTCAAGAGAAGAGTTTAAAAATGACATAATCTCATGTTCCTCCACCAGAAGTTCACTATTATCTTAGGAATACTTGCTCTGGAGTCCTTGGTCTACTCTGTTATACTTGCAAATACACGCCTGACTGGTCTCCAAAAAGCAACAACCAAATTTTCAAAGAATTTAGTCTCCAGAATAAAACATGCACCTTGTAGCATCTGTAGGAGTTGGCTATGGTAAAAGGAATTATTCTTCTAAATGAAACCCTAACAAGGCAACTGCTGGCCAGCATACCTTCCCCCTAGTTTCCATCATCCTCCATCATCAACAGGCAGCAGGGCAGGGCAGGAAGGGGCAGTGAGCCGGTTGGGAGGACGGCTCTACTCACCTTGTCTAGGAAACTCATCGGACTCACGATGCACCAGCTCGGTGACTCGGTTCCCATAGTGTATCCTGCTGTCGTGGTCATAGGCCTTCAGAGTCTCACTGGAACTGTAGGACTTCTGCGTGGGCACACGGCAATCCTCGCTGTCCAGGGAAGAGCTTGTGTAGCGACACTCTTTGCCACATCGTCCCCTGGTCAAAGAGCGGTGCCGCCGGTCCTTCACATCCATTATTTCAGATCGAGCAGAACGTGGCTGCTTTGAGGAAAGTCAGGCCTTGGTTTCGGCACTTGTCACTTTGCCCACCTAAAAAACATCAAAGAAAAAACCAAGACTGTGATTATAAGCAATGTTGCCTTTGATTCTGACTCACGCTCTGACTCGGATAAAAGCACAGGAAAGCAAGCTTGGTTAGCCCTGCATAATGTCTTTTGCAAAAGCTTAATGTGTATTTAAACAATCAGTCTGAACAGAAGACCTCGATACAGTAAATTAATTTTGCTGCTGTTTAATTTAATAGATTTGGGGGAAAAGTAATAACAAAACCCCCTCATCTTTTGATTATCTATAGATGGTAGGATAATTCTGTCACTCTAATGGAAGATCTTATTATGAAGCAGTTCAAAGCCAAAATGATTTTAACCTTGTTTAATTACATTCTTTGTTGTTATTATTTTTTGCTCTAAAGGGGGTTAAGAGAAAAGAAGTAGTAAAATAAAGAGCAAGAAAGAGAGAAAAGGAAGAGCATGGTAGCACACACAGGAGGCACAGATATGTGCCACTGATGTTTGCAGTGATGTTTGTACTAAGTCATTTAACTAACAGGAAATCACATGAGTGTGTCGGAGAATAGCAATACAAGGGAACACTGACATGCAAACAGTTTCCTCCTGTTTATTCGATGAGCCTCCAGTAAACTCCCAGTCATGCATCTCTCCTTTGCAAATCTGTGCTGGACACACACATAGTCAGTTCTTGCTAGTCATCTATCAGTGAGAGACATTATTGACCAAAGGGCCAACTGCCATAACAACCCGCTCATAATCTAAGTCCACACAGTCCTCTTCATTGCTGGGACGCTCACTGCAGAAAAGGAGAATGAGAAAGAGTCCTGAATACAACAGGTAAATGGCAGGACAGGAAATGCTGTAACATATGAATTGGCAACCAAAGAGGCCCACAGCCCGTCATTTGACATCCTTGGCCTGGAAGTGTGTGCCAAACATCTCAGAAAACATCAGCCTTCTGCCTAACAAATAATGACAAAAACGCTCAGGCGCCTCCAAGTTCCAAATGATAGGCTCTTATTGATTTCATTTGCCAGCAAAATAGCATACACCACAGGGCCAGGGCCCAGACAGAATGGACAAATACAAATTTTAATTAAAATGCAAAATACAACGCAGAGCCATGGTAATGATTTTTCTGCAGGCTACTGTTGCTCCCTAGTCCCTCAGTATGTGGAGACATTCTTGGGGATCAGACCTCTCTGTCGTTCTGAGTCCCTCTGCTGTCCCTCTGCTATTGGTCACACTGTAATGGGATGTCTATGCACGCCAAAGACGTGGCCCACTTGCATATCAAATGTGGGCAACATTGGCTCCAAGAAACAAGAAGTCAAGTGTCTCCTCCCCCATCTTTAGGTTTAGGATCACAGTGTTTCCCTCTGGATCCAGACCAATGTCTGGATGTTAAAAAAAAAAAAAAAAAAAAAAAAAGCACATTTTAAGAAGAAGTGCCCAAAGCTATTTATCTATTTATAAAAAAGGCGGGACTCCTGACTGTGGAAGAAAAAGACATTAAAAGTTCCCAGGAGATTTTAGGATTACTTCAAGCTTTGTGCCTGACCATAAATGTGGCTGTTATACACTGTCCCAGATACCAGAGTGGAGGATTTACTTGAGGCCAGAGGCAATCGCACCAAAGATCTACTACGGCCCAGGCAGCCAGTTTGGATGCCTCCATGACTTGCATGCCCTGACACACTTGGCAAAGACCTGATAGTCTGACAACCCTAGGCTTTGGACCCTATGTTCCTTGGTGTCTGAACATTGCAGAACTTGAGCCCACAGCAGCAGCCACATCGCCAGCCTAGTGTTTGAACACAAGGAACCACCCTGTTCCAGCTGAGACCTAGCTGACCAAGGGAATAGGAAGAATCGATGGTCCTGATCTATACCTATTCAGGCTGGGTGGAGGCTTCTCCTTACTGAGACCTGTAGGGAGATGACTAGGGCTGATTGTCCCCCAGTATCGGCTCCCCATGATGGCTGGGTCTGGTAATTGGTCAGTGTTTCTGGGTAAAGCAGTCCAGGGATTAGCCTCTGCTCTGGGGTTAAAATGGAAGCTCCACATGGTCTATTGGCCTCAGAGAGCTGGCCAGGTGGAAAAACAGAATCTCACCCTCAAGACCTCCCTGGCCAAGCTCCACCAAGAGAGTGGAGCAACATGGGTAACTAAGCTGCCACTGGCCCTCTTCTGTTCTCAGTGAAAGCCATACCAAGATAGCCTTACTCCTTTTGAATTCTGTTCAGGAGACCTCCCCCACTTAGGCATATTGTAGGACTTCTAGAGACGGGGTTACCTGACCTCTGTTGGCAGTGAAGGCTCTCCCTCAGACCCTTGAAAAACTTCCGTGAACTGTTTCAGAACACTTTCCCATCCCTATACCTACACCTGTGAGCCCTTTTAAACCAGGAGACCAGATTCTGGTTAAGGATTGGAAGTACCATGTCCATCTCAAACTATACTAGACCAGAGTTGGCCCAAGACTGTTGGCTTTATATGTGAGCATAACCACCCTTCTATGAGGGTCTGGCTTCCCCTGAGAGACCCACTAACCTCATGGACAGTTGCTTCATCTTAATAGATTATGGAACTTGCACAGGTAGAAGACAGTGGACAATATCTAGGTATTCCACCCAATGTAACCTTCTCTGTCACTCGACTCATGAGAACCCCAAATGGGGATTGGTTTCTTTGCTAACAAGGCCTTCTTAGATGTCTCAACCCAGGGACCATATCAACAGAACCTTGTCATTGGATTATTCTCCTTCCTTGAGTGTCCACCCCAGTGTGTGTGTGGAGGGGGTGAGGGACTACAGCTCCTCACCCTCTCTATTCAGGACACCAACAAAAGAAGACTCCAGTTCTGCTCCCCATTTTGTTGGGTACAGCTCTTTAGGGACTATAGCTCTTGGGGTAGAGGTAATTGTCTGGACTGAGACTGGACTTCAATGATTCTAAAGTATGTCATAATTCATTTAGGAAAACTTGTCAAGGGTGCAGTATGCAGTTCAACAGCCGCATGATCACGTTTTGCTTTAGCTACTGTCATTCTCCATAACAAAAAAGGACTAAATAAACTTCTTTTTAATGAAACAAAGACTTTTTGTTTTGCTCTAGGAGGGGGGCGTGTTTCTATGCAGATAGATCAGGAGTTATCAGGGATACCATAGCTAAAGGTCCTGGAGAGACAAGGTAAGTGAGCCAACGTTTGCCAAACTTTCCAGGGTTGGTATGCCCAGATACATAATTGGAATTCCTGGCTGACATCATTGTTAACCAGCTTGACAGGACTGCTGCTGATATGCTTGGTGCTCTTCCTTGTAGGTCCTTATTTAATTAAATGGGTACTAAGTAGAATATTCATGGGTCTTGACCAAGCACAGCTGTTAATTCTGGCTGAAAATCCCACTTATGGATCATAGATTACTTGAGCACAGGTCAATAGGCCTGGATGGATGGATATCGGTCTCACCGTGGCCACTGACTAGCTCTTGCCCTGGTCAGAATCACTCCTGGTCTTTCTAACTCAAAACCTCCAACAGTGAAAATGGAAAATAGTACCATGCACTTCTTGGTTTACTATTTTATAAAAGTTAAAACAGATGTTATAGTTTCTCAGACTCAATAAGAACTATTTTTTTCTGCTTATTAGTTTTTCTTCTTAACTAGGTAGTTACAGACTTATGAAAGATAGACCTGAAAAAACAAAATATAAAGCCTCCAAATTCACACTTCTAATTGTCAGTCTCAGAACTTAAACCACGTGCTGATAAAACAAGACTTTCGGCACCTGCTAGAAGAACACAAGCCTGTACGCATCACCAAGGAGAAGCCTCAGGTGTCTGTGAGGGCCTGGTGACACAAAATTATCTTATTATTTGCCTCTGTCTTGCTACACCACTCGTTTTTCTTTGTCATACCATCAGTGCTCCTGACTCTGGAAACCTTATTTCTTCTAATTTGAATTATGATTGGAAAAATAGGCAGAGTTTCTGTGAGTGTGTGTGGGCCTGCGTGTATGTGCCTGTGTTTTAGTTTTTAAATCATGCACAGAATAAGAGCCTAAAGGCTTATTATCTATTAATAAAGTATGAGAGCTTTAGTGCATAGGTATTTTGACATCTACTTTAGTTTTCTAGTGATCTTTCCCTGATAAATTCCTCTTTCTGGGCTCTGCTCTTGTTAGTTAAATTTGTCAGCAATGTCAACTCTGGATAAGTGATAAAGATTTATATATAATTGGGTAAAAATTGGCAACTCTTAGTCAGGGAAACCTCATTTCTTAAGGTGATAAGCAGAATTCTTGGAATATTGGCAAACAGTTTTTTATTTAGCCTTCCTATTGTTAAGAAATTAATTGAGAATATTAAAAATTACCAAAGAGAAAATGTGCATTAAAATCTAGACCCCTTATTTACATTTAAAATCTCAGGGAGTCTAGAAGTTTCTGCTTCCAAAAAGACAGTAAAAAAAATATATCTATACCATCTTTCTGAAAGCAGAATACTCTTCTTGCAAGCACAGCTAAAATACCTGTGTATTATCTTTAAATACCTGTATGTTTATATATGTATATAAATACATTCATATATGTGTGTATAAACATATATATATATATATATATATATATATATATAGAGAGAGAGAGAGAGAGAGAGAGAGAGTCTAAAAGATGAATAAAAACAGGTGGACCAAGAAGGGACCTGAGTAGATGAAGAGAAATACAGTGATGAGTTCTGTAGAGTTTTCCACATTTTAAATATCCCAGGCTATATACTCCAGACTTGGAACTAAAGAAGCTGACAACCTCAGAACATCAAAAACTTCCAACAACAAAAGCAAGTCTCCTTTAGCCAAAGGCCTATATAAACTTTCCCCCACTAAGGGAGAAAACATTTGGATATCAGCTACCTCACTCCAGCCAAACAGCATGGCCCCATCCCTATCTCCACCAGCAAAAGCAATGGAGTCTGAAGTTCATATAGTACTTCCAGGCCAACAAAGTAGCAAAGTTTCAGCCAGAACATTTGCTGATAGAGCTAAAAAGGAAGGCAGAGCTTGTATTCCTTTCAGGAAAAATAAAGCTCTTCTCTTCATAAGGAACCTTGTCTTCACCAGCCTTGAATAAGCAACGAGGTGCTCTTCCTTTCTCCAAGCGATGGTGTAGAAAGTATCTACTGAAGAGGCAGGTGTTTCACTATCTCCTGGTAGGAAGGTGCCCACTCTCCCTGTTCCTGATGGTAGCAATGGGTGCCAGTGGGGAACAATAGCAAGGCAGTTCTGTGCTTACATCCAGACATTTTCCAACGCAGGGCTGGTGGGAACCGCTATATACCACTTACGCCCACTGAGCACCCAGCAAGGAGCTCCGTGCCCTTAGCAGTCAATCCCAGCTGGTGCAGAATCTGGTAGTAATAAAGGGGATTCTCTCTTCCTTCAGTAGAGCAGTATGAGAAGAAACAGTCCACAATAAAAGTTGTACTAAATATCCATGTTTCAATCAAAAAACCCTTCTTATACAAAGGAAGATTTTAGATTGAGTGAAAAAGGCAGTGAATAGAAACCAATATTTGAACAACAAAGATCTTAGAAATATCTGACACACATATTAAGGCAGCCATCATGCAATTAGTTTGACAAGCAATTAAGAACACACTTGAAACAAACAAAAATAGAGATGTTCATTAAAAAATAGAGACTATCAGCAAACAAAATTTCTTGGTAGAAATTTTAGAATTGCAATTTTTAAAAATCTTAATGAATGAGCTTGAGTAAATTGTAGGCACAGACAAAGGCAGAAATGAAGAATATTAAAAGTTGCCCAGTAGAAATTAACTAATATATAGAAGTTAAAATACTGAAAGTAAAATAGAAAAGGAAAGAATAGAACATTAGACAACAGTAAAATATCAACAAAACACTCAATAGTGTTGTCATTTGTCTCCCAGGAAGACCAAAAAAAAAAAAAAAAAAAAAAAAAAGTAAAATTCAGACGTGTTGAGAAAACAGAATAAACTCTAAATTTGCAAAAGACATACAAGTACACACTCAAAAAGATGAGTGAATCCCAAGCTGGAAAAATCCAAATATCCAAAGCAAATAATGTCAAACTAACAAACTAAAAGCAAAGAAAAAAATATTCTAAGCAGTAAAAATTATCTTTGTAGAAAGTTATTTGAGTGAAAATGTGTTTCTCATCAGAAACTATGGGAGCCAGAGAAAAAATACACGAACATTTTTCAGGGGCTAATAAAGAAGAACCTTCAAACCATAAGTTGATATTCAGTAAAATATACCTTTGAAATGGACAAGAAATCAAGAGATTCTACAGTGAAGGAAAACTATGGAAAGATGTTACCAGGAAAGCTATTTTAAAGGAACAGCTAAACAGTTCTCCCAGCAGAACAGGAGCAATAGAAGGAGGAACCTTGAGATTTCAGAAAGAACGAATAACATGATCAATACACGGGCACGTGCAATGGCATTATTCCTTTTGAGTTTTCAGAATTATTTTTATAGTCGATAAAAGTATAAAACTATGACACTTTCTGATTTGATTCTAATACATAGAGGATGTACTTAAGGAATTATAAATGGCAGAGAACATTTAAATGAGGCTGTTTTCCACACTTCACTGTAGTTGATAAGATGATGCACACAGTAGACTATGATACACAGTATAATATAAGGAATGTAAAAGCAATACAAACAAATGCAATCATAATCGTTTTAAATAGGTTAAAGTGGAGCTCTAGAGGTGTAAATTATCAACAAGAAAACAAGGAAAATAAAACAGAAATGAAAAACATAGGAGAATAAACATTGCATAACAATAACAAAAAGCCAGACTTAAGACCTAAGATAGCAATAATTATACTATACATAAATGGTCTCAGAAAAACAATTATAGACAGAGACCACTGGAGTAATTTAGAAAAATCCTAGCTCTACATTGCTAATAACTAATTCACTTGAAATATAAATATCTAGGGATTTGAAAGTAAAACTAAAAAAACATAAAAAGAAAGTGACTATATTAATATGAGATAAAGTAGACTTGACAGGCAAAGAAAAATCACCAGAGCTACTACATATATATTTTTTTTTTTCCTAAGAAGTCATGGTGATTCTAAGTATGTAGATTTCTAGAAGAGAAACTTGCAAAATAGAAAAATATACGAAAGCAAAATATCTTTGAAATAAAACAAAAGAAAAATCAATTCACAAAAAGAGTTGAAAGTTTCTATACCTGAGTCCTCAAACTTGCTAAATCATCCAAATAGAGAAGTCAACGGTGACTGAATTCATCAACAACATCAACCAATAGGAGCTAATCAGTATTTATAGACACTCTGCTCACAAAAGTAGGTTATATATCGGGCTAAAGTGACTAGGGCATATATATCAAGTTAGAGCATAAAACAAACCTAAAAGTTTACATAGTACTGAGATCATAAAAATTATGTTCTCTGATAACAAAGGAATCGAAATAAAATCAGTAACAAAGAAATGAAAATGTTTAAACACTTGAAAACCAAATAACATCCCTCTAAGTAATCCACAGGTCAAAGAAATAGTCTCAAGGGAAATTAACATATTAAAATGAGTGAAAATGAAAACACAAAACATCAAAATTTGTGAGACACAGTTCACATAAGACAAGAAGGAGGCAAAAAACATACTAAGAAAAAGATATACCTAAAACAAGGAGAAATATAATAATATTGAGAAGTCAGAATCATTAAAATTGAAAAGAAAACTACAGAAAAGCAATGAAATATAACTATTTCTTTGAAAAGATTGATAAAAGTGACAAACATGTAGCAAGATTGACAAAGAAAGAATATAAGACACAAATTACCATTATGTGAAACGAAACAGGAGATATTGCAGTAAGGAACAGGAAATATAGTAAAGGTGTGAATCCCCCTTAAATGATATACCGATTGAAGGGAATTCCAAGTGTACTCCAACAATTTTTTTAAATTCTAGATAAGATTATTCTAAAGAGCAACTAGAATAGCTAAAACAAAAATTCTAGTAGAACATAAACTGAATCAGTCTATCCACCTTTAACATTACAGAATCAGAGTAATCAATACTTGAGTATTCACAGAAAGGGAGCCACATAAACTAGTAGAATAGAGTAGAAAACCCGGGAAGAGATCCACACAAATACTCTCACTGATCTGTTAGAAAGGCGCATAAGTAATTCAGTGAGGATAGCACTTCTTACAAATGGTACCTAGCAACTGGGTATCCATAAAACACCAGATTCTGAATTTAGTAAAACAAAACTCATAATGGATTACAGATAGAAATAAATCATAAAAGCTTTAGAATAGCTTTAGGGAAAAAAAATTAACAATTTTCAGAAAAAAAGAAAAGAAAAGTCTCTAGATTGAAACCAAGTGTTAAAACATAAAAGGAAATATTAATGTATGAAATTTCTTCTGATTTAAAAATTTTGCTCTGCAAAAGACACTGTCCATGGTATAAAAAGATAAAATAAAGGCTAAGAAAAAAGCCTTATGTACACACTACTTATTTGATGTAGAAAAAAAATCAAGAATATATAAATCTCTTTCAAAACTAAAATATAAAAAATAAGGATAATCCAAATTGAACATTAGCAAAGGATATTAAGTATCATTCAACCGACCAGGACATATAAGTACAAATAAACAGATAAAACGTGTTCTCAGTAGCCATGAGAGAAATGCAAATTTTGTGACAATGAGGAATTTCTACACTAACTTCCATAGTGGTTGCACCAGTTTACATTCCTAAATGTCTGTTTTTGTGCCATTACTGTACTGTTTCGACCACCTGAAGTTAGAATTGAGATGCCCTATACTTCACGGTATTTTCATCCAGGATCATTTTTGCTCTTCTAAGTCTCTTCTGGTTCTACATGAACGTTAGAGTTGTTTCTCCCATTCTGTGAAGAGTATCGTTGAAGTTTTGATTGACATTTCTTTAAATCTGTATATCAATTTTGAATGTGTGGTTGTTTTCAGTATATTGGTTCTGCTTACCCAGTAACAGGGGATTGTATTCCATTTTCTGAGGTCCTCTTCAATTTCCTTTTTCAGAGTACTGTAGTTTCCATTGTAGAGGTCTTTCATCTCCTTAGTTAGGTTAATTCCTAAGTATTTAATTTTTTCCCCTATTGTGAATGGTATTTTTACCTAATTTCTTTCTCAGTGGGTTCATTATTGTTGTACAGGAATACTACGGATGATTGCATTTTGCTTTTGTACCTTGCTACATTACTGAATTTGGTTATTCATTCTGAGTCTTTTGGTGGATCTTCGGGGGATCTTCTATGTAGAGAGGATCATGTCATCTGCAAATAATGATAATTTGACCTCATCCTTTACTGTACACGCCCCTTTTTCTTTTTGCCTAATTGCTGTTGGCAATGTTTTGATTACTCTATTGAATAAGAGTAGAAATAGAAGAATTTTTATCTTGTTACTGGTTTAGAAGAAGAGCTTTCAGTGTTCCCACATTCAATACATCATTCTCCAGTGAATGGGGCATTAAAACATGAAGGAGGGAAAGGTGAAAACTTAAAGGGAAAAAAATCAGGAAATTAAGATGTTTTATTTACATGTAGCAACTTTGCACAAGGAATATAAACATCATATAGTACATTATATAGTACACTCCTGAACTAATAAACCAAAATAGAAATATACTATTGTGAGATATTGTTAAAGGCCTAACTGTGGCCAAAAAAAATTAAAAAGTGACAACCCTATGTGCTAGCAAGTATGTGGGAAACCAGATGACTCACACACTGCTGCCCAAGATGAGAAGTAGTGTAGCCACTCTGGAAAACAGTTAAGCAATTTCTTATAACAAATAAACAAACAAAAAATTAATAGAACATTAGCTGCCACAGAATCCAGTAATTGCTCTCCTGGCCATTTACCATAGGAAAAGAAATACATATGTTCACATGGTAATTTGTACAGAAATGTTTGCAGAAAATGTTTATGATGACCCCAAACTGGACACAACCCATATGTTCTTCAACAGATGAATGGCTAAATAAATTATGGTACCGCTGTGCCTTGAAATTTTTCTCATCACTAAAGGGGACACTCTATTGATGTCATAGCCAGGAGGTGGATGGTATATTGTTGAGAGTTTGGCTCTATTTACAAAAGATTCCTGAAATAACAGAAATGGAAAAGCGATCGGTATCTGGAGGTGTTATGAAAGGTAGGGAAATCAGTCTGGCTATAATCTGGCAGCGTGGGGACCCCTGTGGAGGTGGAACTGTGCTGGACCTTGGCCACGTCAATGTGCTGATTGTGATAGTAGTTCTACAGTTCACAAGAGGTTGCTCTTGCTATAAACTGGCTATAAGATACACTGATCTCTTCATTTTACTTCTTCAGACTACTCACGATTCTACAGATTGTAGCAAAGCAAAAGATTTATCAAAAAAGCATCTAGAGCAGTATAACTTAGCTTACATTCCACCATACAAATAAATGCCTATTATGGAAAGTCTCACAATTTTAAACTGGATAGACAATCTCTGTTTTTGAAAAAAAAATTATTATTACTTTACCAGCCCTTTGAGGTACAGCCAGCTTGCCTCACTTATCTGAACCCTCAGTTAGACAAAATATTATTCATAATTATGAAATTTGTATAAAATAGAGAGTACTGGAAAAGATCACACGGAGCTAGCTACAATACTAAAGAAAACATTTGATAATAAATATTTCTTTACATATTTTTAGTAAGATAACCTTTTTTATTTTTAAGACAATTACATAATAATAGAATATTAGTCTTATTTCTACTATATTTGAATATCTATCCTTTAAGAAAATGCATCTGTTGTCTCCTATGGGTAAGCACTTTCAGCATCGTTGTCCTTGGAAGTTAAGGTCAACAATTCATGTGGGAAATGCAAGTTTAGAGGCTGCTTCTAAAAAGTAATTAAAATTGCCTTGAAGCAGTAGGGAAGATGGTAACCAAAATTATAAATCTTTTCCCCAAGCCTCCACCTTTTCCGCCACTGACAAATGGCAATCATTGGACTGCAGTGCCTTTGCCAGCTCGTTACTGCTAGGCTGGGGCTTTATTCTGTTACATTCTACATTTCCTCCCTCGAACAGTGTTCACACTGCTTTTTTCATCAGTTGCCTAAGTGGGTTCCATCACTTTAGCAGAACAGACTACAGAGATCTTGCCTGCAAGCCTTTGTCTAATTAACTAATCCTATGAGCTGTAACACTGTTCACTATTAACTTTTCAGAATATCCCACTACTTAAGGGGGCTGACTTGTTAATCACTGACAGCACATTTGAGAGGGGTGTGTGTGTGTGTGTGTGTGTGTGTGTGTGTGTGTGTGTGTGTGGTGTTGCTATGCACTTGTGTGTCTGCATATGTTTATAAATGTGACCAAGAGTGACGCATAGGAGGGTTTTAGGTACATCCAGTGGTCAGAGAGAACAAAAAACAGTTGTTCATAACTTGCCTCAACCTTATCATTGGTCTTTGATCATTTTATTGTGCCTCAATATTTCTATTTTACAAACTGGTGAGAGCTTACCCAAGCTCTCACCAGTCTGTAAAGACAAGACAACACAATATTTCCCAAGCCCACATGTACTGGAATCTAGTAATTTCGGAATGCAGATCAATATGATGACATTTCTTTTCTACTTAAATATTGTGATAAATCATTGAGGAAGTTTATCTAGAAGGGAGTGGAAAGTCAGTATATGTGAATTTGATCTGGTATCGCATATATTTTAGAAATCCAATAAAATTATATATATATATATATATATATATATATATATATATATATATGAAAGGTCTGATAAAAATCTTTCTTCTGATAACACATTAATTAGATGGCCAACTTATTTCTTAAATATCGTAGTTTCCCATGTCTCTCTTAAAAGGATATAAATGGATAATGCATGATTCCTTTATCCTTTACTCTTCTGCAAAATTTGCCTATCATTCAAAAGCCAAATGCTAAGGCAACCTAAAACTGGTGCATCCCCTGATTCCTTTCTTTGTGCATTAGAGCTCCTCCATGAAAGATTTTTATTTAAAAATCTTCATAAAAATGTAATATAGAACACACATAATAGCAAAGCAAGCTAAACCAACAGAAGGGCTTGGAGTGTCACTTTGCTTCCTTCCATCCCCAAGTAGAGTTTTGATGTCTATAATAAGAAAATTGGTTCTCTAATATTTTTGAGGTCTCTTAAGAACATGTAAGAACAAATCTGAGCACAGATATACTTCAAAATGTCTAGAGACCTAATATCTCTGTGACCTCTGGGCAGACCTAAGAAAATCTGGTTTAGAAATCTACAAACATAGGTAGAAGACAGTGGCCTAGGAATTCAAAGCACTGGTAAATAAGAGGCCAAAGGCAGTGTGCTCCCTGTCTCTCTGTGCTGTTGTATTGCTCGGTCTGGGGATAAAAAGCCAGCCTGAGTTAATGTCCAGAGCAAGAAAGGGTAAGCAAATTCACAATTGTGTTTTGCTCTCTAGCCTCCAAGCTACAGATGTGACTGCCTTTTAGAATCTGTTAAGGTCCCTGAAGCCATTTGTACAGAAAAGCATGAGAACAAAGCCAGGATCTGCTGTCTACCAATTTTACGAAAAGTTAACTGCAAGGATGTTCTTCCATGCTCACAGTGCTAATCAGTCAGAGCCACAAAGGGGTAACATGCACCCGACAAGTCCAGATACTTGCTATGATAGTTCAAATATGTGTGTTTGTGTACATGCTTATTTGAATAGTAATGAAAAGGAAAGAGTCTACATCAGATGGCATTTAGTCTAATTCATGTCTTTTCTTCCCCCTTTCTCCAGTCCAAGCTGTTTAACATTCAAGAAAGTCAGTGTGGTTACATCTCCTGTGAAAATTTCAATCTGAAATGTAGAAGTTTACTGAAGCCTTTGCCTCCTCGGCTCCTGCTTCCCCACACACAGGCCCTGTCTGCTCTCCTCCCTTTCCCTATGCACCTCCTGAGATTGGGAGCTGAACAGATGGCTGTACCTTAGGCACTGGCTAAGTTACCGTAACTGGAAAGACGGTCCCTCCCCACTTCTCCTCTTCATCATGCAGAGCCCAGAGAAGCAGAAGAGCAAGCCTGTGAGCCCGCAGCTTCAAAACCTAATGAAGGGAAGAATTGAACACCCTCTTCCCATCCCACTGAGTGTGCCCGCTCAACACACAAGACTGCAGGCAGCACCGGATCATCAGAATGAGCACAGCGCACCAGACCACAGGGCTCTAACCATAGCTTTAGTGTCAAAATCACTGTTAATTCCAGTTTCCATTTCCTGAATACAGATAATGCTCCAAGCTTTGACTCAGGCTCCTAAATTATCACTAATGCAACGTGGATAGCCTTAGCCATCTTTAAAGTGAATTACCAGTTCTACACATCTAAAGTGTTTGTGCCAAAATTGGGATTGATGGCTGACTCCAAGGCATTTAGAACAGAGCAATGGGCATCTTACAACATTTTTCTCATGTCCTTTTAGTCATGGGATTTGTGACTATCTAAGAACCTTGTTCCACCAATCTAGGGGAGTTGCTTCCTTAACATCAGTAGCCACATTCAAACTTGATCTATTCAATAAACAAACATGCACAGAGGAAAGATTTCTAATTAATTATAAAAGAAAACATAAATATTGCCTATGGCTTCAAAATTTTAAAACAAATACTCAAAAGGTAGAAGCAGACCACTGATATGCTCAAATGTCAGTCAACATCCTACATTTTAGACATCTTTTTGTTTCTGAAGATATACGCTGTAGCCTCACAATTACTGTATGCAATGAATCCACAAAATTTTTCTGTATTCAGACAGTATATCATTTTTGTGCAACATATGATCCACTGCAGCTGCTCAGTTCTTCCATCCTAGGACAAAAACAGCTGTAGGTAATAAATAAATGTGTCTGTGTTTCAATAAAACTTTATTCACAAAACCAATGAGCACATTGGATTTGTAGTTCAGGTTATGGTATGCTAACACTTGCTATACATAGATAGGGAGGAACCAAAGGAAAAGGTTTGCAAGTGTAGTTAAATATTTGTTTCAAATCAAGCATCCCTCCCTAAAGATCATACAGAAACTGAGGGCTTTCTTACCAAAAACTTTGGGACAACACTGAATTAACATAAACAAGATATTCATGGTGAACAGAAATGGGGCAATGACTAGGACAGTAATATAACTAGAAGAAATTGCTTGTATTAAAGATGTTTCCAATACTAAACTGATACATTTTCTTCAGCTACAAGCCAAAGCTGTGCATCTCAAGAAAATATAGTTGTATTTAACTGCTTTTGTGACAAAAGTTTGATTATTTGACCTTTCTTTATAATGTTCATTTAGTTCTTGCCTCAATGCTCCTACTAATTATTATTTTTCCAATTATTTTCTGGCATTGAGGTTTGTGAGTGTATATAGGAACAGAAATGATGATAGAAAATTATATGTTTTCTTTTATATCTCATTCTCTTACTTTAATGTCTCTATGTCTTATTTTATCCTCATGAGAAAGAAGAAAATAACTGATTTACTAAATAACCCAAAAGTGTTGACAGTTCACATTTCAAGATCTGGAAGAACACAAAGATAGAAAAAGAAATTTACATCCATTCATGCTGAAAACAATGTTTATCAAGAAGTAAGAGAGTATTTGGGTAACAGTTTAAAGAGTTCATCTCTACAAGCCTGTACTGTATTGCAAGAACTCTTTTTAGCCCATTCTTACTATTGGGACTTAGTTGCAAATCAATAGTTGATATAAAGACAATATTAGAAAGTGCATAGCCCAATAGAAAATTTTGTGCAAATTTAAAAATAACTCAATAACATCAATCTTAAAATTATGTACTTGCATCCTTGCATTTCCTAATGATCCCTCAAGGTACAGCGTTATATTTTTGCAGCCATTAGCACTGCCATTCACCAGAAACATAATGCTATAATCACTCAGAGGTTCAAGGAAATGAAAGTGTCTCACATTTGCCTACTACCCTCTGTTGTCTAATATAGTGTCGAATGTTACAACAGTGTAAACTCTTCCATACATGTGGATAAAAGCCTCCGCGGGAGACAGCTGTGATGAACTGCCTGAAATATAGAGGTAGTTTCTGATTTTTGAGAGGGGAATGTTCTTTCCCCAAGCAATTACCCACATCCCTCACGCTCTGAACTGTTTGTATTCTGGTACAACTGGTTGAAAAGTGAATCCGGCTTGTTCATTGCCTTTGATTATAAAAATGGAGGGCCACTCTTATAGAAGAAAGAAAGAATAAAGGTTCAAAGAAGTCATCAAAACCCTACTTTCAAAAGATATACACTCTTTAAATCCCAGAGATGGGAAAGAAAACCACTCTTGATAAATGAATATTGGTCCTCAAAAGAGGTTGCCAGAAACCCCAAGTAGTCAGAATTGTTGGGAACAACAGTAAAGACCCAAAGGACAAATGGAAGTACAGACAAAAGAAGGGCACATACCAGAATCAAATGTCAGTGAGATTCTATCAAATACCTTCCCAGATTCACCAGCAGGATAACAAGCAATTCTCTATGGTGACTCAAATACAACTTCATAACACTTTATGGAAACAGCAGGATTTTAAAAGTAATAGATTGATTCGGCAGGACCAGTGGATGATTCAGAGCAGAGGCAACTCAGAATACATGGAGGGCTAAGCAAATAGAACAACATGTTTTCTACAAACCTAACTGGAGGGGCTGTAGATCCGTTTCTCTGTCTTGACTTAGGAAAATCAACTGTGCGTGCAAAAGCATGCATTCATGTTTTATGGTTTGGCATGGGTTTTCTTCCAAATTATTATTCATCTACACCACGTGCCTGAAACCTTTGATTTATATGAATGAAACTATTGTAACTACCAAGTTACATTATGGACTTGATATTTACTATTCTTTTTGAGCAACAAAACAACCACATTATTTAGATACTTTTATCCCTATTTCATTGATAAGAAATAAAATAAACTTGGCATAATATGACAGAAAAACATAAAAATTGCATAAAAGCATCACAGACTGAATTTGAATTCAGATTTCACTAACACGTGACATGTTTGGTTTTCATTTCCATCTGTGTGAATAATTTTTAAAACAAAATTCCAAAGTTCTATAATTCAAAAAAAAAAAGAAAGAAAATTTCAAGAATGAAAGCCCTTTGTGTTGCTAGTTCCAGGAAAACTAGCTCTCCTTATTTCCTAAATTTTAGAAAGTTAAATTTATCTCCAGTAAGAAGATACTTGAAAATAAATGGATGAATTTGCAACTTATCATGAAGGTTACATGCCATGACCTCTCTTTTGGTTATACCCAAGTGTTTCTATTTGACATGACAAAAATTAAATTTTAATTAAAATTCATTCCAGTGGAATTTTGCACTCTCTCCTTAAGATGATTAGTGATAATTTGCGAGCTCATAGTCATGATAAATGATTACTGAAATAAAAAGAGGTTGAAAGAGGAGACTCAGTTGGGTGGAGTAGGAAAGGAGTAAGACCGTCCAGAAATTCCATCCTGTCTTTATTCAGGCTCTGTGTGTTTTGTAAACAAGCACTTGCATCTCTAAAGTTGTGTGAATGTGTTGAATAGGATGAACTCCTCAAACACCATAACCAAGCAGATTCCAAAGATCTATTTCAAAGCCAGTGTCATAAGCACAACTACTTCTCGATCATATTACCAAAGCATTATTGGAACAAGAGTGAACCCAAACCCTGAGTTATGCCTATCTGAGTATTTTATCTAAGAACTGGGAAGTATGTGGTGATACAGAAATAACTGAAATTCACTATGTACTATTTTCTTGGAAAAAGTGAACTCAGGAACCCAACCCCTAAACAGATGCAGAAGAAGTCATTTTATAGTGTGAGAAGGGGGGAAAGGAGGTTAAAGCAACTGTGTGAAGACAAGGGATGATAAAAGCGTCTGTGCAATTTTGCAGGCCTCGCTTGCAGGACCTGCCAGAAGCTTGGATACAATTCCATACCTAGATTTACAAAAATTTTCTTCTACCTTAGGAAAAATTTTAATTTCAACTTAAACCAACTTGAGAGAGTTTCACATATTTAGAAACCATACAGCTCGATTCTACTACCTGAATTTGCAGAATTGGCTGACAGTATCATGACTAGTTCTGTATTCCCAATATTCCAGCTTGCATCCCTCAAAAGCCCTTGAATAAATCCGTCATGTCTACCTGTTCTTTGCTTTATTAACATGACGTGGTCTTCTTGGGAAGTTCTCTTAGCTATTTTATGTATGTACCTGTTTCACCTAAGAGTTAGCTTTTTGAAAGAATAAAATCTGAAGCTGAAAGCTATATAAGTGATTTTCTATGACTCTACACAAACCTTGGACATCTAGTTGCTCAGGTACAAACAGATGAAGGAACAAATTTGTTTGCCATTTTAACTACCAAGCAAACACTGGCGACATTAAACATCCACAATGTGTAAACTGCTGAAGAAATACGATTCAGATGTGACAAAAATGCTTCCCTGGCGTTGAGGAAGGAAAGACAGAGAGGAAGTCTGTAAGTCAGAATATCTTGCTTAATTTTTGCTTGGGTTGATGATGAGGGATTGTGTAGTGCAGCTATTCATTTGCCAAGACCCCCATAAGGACTTGTGTTTTCTGCAGCTGCCAGGGCGGGGATAGAGGATGTGACACATGCTCCATAGGAAAACAGCACAGAGTTTAGGGACAAAACACACAGTGCTCACTGTCTCATTTCCTAAATCATGAATATATTTCCACTGCAGTAGCAGCCTGATTATTTCAAATACACTCCGTCTTGTCTACCACATTATGATTTCCGAAAAATGAGAAGCAGATATATGGGTGGGCTGAGAAAAGACCTGTTCAACAGGGTTAATAGCAGCAATTTACAAGTTTATATGTTTCATATTGGTCCTACAGCCAAATAGAAGCCAAATATTATCTCTGCAAAATAAATAACAAAATACGAACTAGCTACACAGAACTTCTCAAGTCAGAATAATCATTGAGCAAGCTCAACCATCAGAAGAGCACGACGTGGTCACAAGTGGGCACCTCTCCCAGCGGAACCCTAGGTGCAAACTAAGAATAAAATGTTCATGCTATGCTGGAAAAAGATCAAGATTGCCTGGTATTTTTTTTTTTTTTTTTATGTTTTGTAAATTGAAAGTACCAGAATGGTAAAGGCAAGCATCTAAGATGGCAACAGAGATATGTTACGTTAAAGAATAAGAAATAAAGGACTGGGGGAAAATACTGTTTTACCATATGGAAAACTGCCCAGTGGAGATTAAAATCCAAGTAGGATACATATAGATGGGTAGGTAGAATGCTTTACCTTGATGTAAAAACATTCTTCACTGTTTCAAACTGCTCATTGTTTCCTTGAGTTTATATTTCAAAGCAGGACCTCTGAGTATACTACCATAATTGTGAATTCCAACTTGAACTCCTCTTGCTGTCTATGAACAAAATTAAAATATTATCCAGAGCAAATTTGTCTGTTTTAGTGTCTCTTTCCCCCTGTGTATAATGAGATTAATGATCCTCATTTTATAAGGTTAATGTCATAAGGACTAAAGTGACTGTGTATACAAAACATTAACACAATGCTTATCAGAATAAATATTCATACATGCTACCAAGTCTAAAGTCATTGATCTTTTACTTAAAATACAATGTTAGCTGGCATTCTGACGGTCTGAGTATTTGCCCTCTCATCACCTCTGTTGAAACCTTACCCCCATGATGGTGTTCTTAAGAAGACAGGTCTTTGGGAGTGATTAAATCATGCAGGCCATTGAGAACTTTATGAAGGAGGCAATAGGAACTTGTTTGTCCCTTCCAGTATATGAGAACACACAGAAGATGCCACCTTCAGGCTAGACAGGCTCTCACTGGACACTGGATCTTCTGGTGCATTTACATTTGTCTTCTGGCCTCCAGAACCATGGAAACTAAATGTTTGCTATGTATAAACCACCTGTGTATAAGACTTTTGTTATAGAATCATCAGTGAACTAAGACAGAAATGAACATGATTCAACAAAATTTACATAATGGAATTGTAACAGAATTGGTTTAAATATCATAATACTGAGATGAGGAACAACCTGGCACTTCACTCAAATGGGTTCCTGGAATACCTTCCCAAGCAAGTGTTTGAGACCAGAAAATATATCTCCTTCATTCTGATTTTTTTTTACCAAGGTGAGTTAAGCAGCTACTGCGTCTGCAGCAACTGTTCCCCTCTCCACCTTCACTACCAGTGCACAGGTACTTTGGTATAGGAAAAGAGTGGAGAGAAGCCGTAATTATATCTGCCAGCCATGCCTTGCTGGGTTAGTACTATCTCCAGCCAAGCATGGGGTCCTGGTTTGGCTCACCGTGTGGACATCAGCACACACAGTGTTTATTATGAGCATCTTACCTCTCCAATAAGCCAACCCACAGCTCTTCCTGTTATCTCTTCTAATTTCCTCAACAATGTTATTCAAAGTTGTCTCTATTTTCCGTTTAAAAATTGAATTAAATATCTGGACTTCTTTTATTTTAAAGACATGTCGAGTTAAAAAATTCCATTTTAAAATAAGGAATTTCAGACCACTGGCCAAAAGTCTAACAGCCCCTCAATGAATGATGGAGCTTGACATTGAACCCAGTCCAACTCC
Source organism: Cavia porcellus (assembly GCF_034190915.1). Lineage (NCBI taxonomy): Eukaryota > Metazoa > Chordata > Mammalia > Rodentia > Caviidae > Cavia > Cavia porcellus. The sequence goes on along the minus strand of NW_026947502.1, from coordinate 21,637,121 downwards.
ACATGAGTTATTATGATCCCCTGGAGCACTGCACAAACTGCATACCCAGGACCAGACCATCATTCAATGAAGATATGATACGTAACTTTTAAATTAGAGCAATTATAGAATAAAATTAAAAATATAGACTTGATTCAGGACAAGCTATATCTACATATCAAAGAAAGGACATCAAGAAAAAGATCCTTCTAGGGGAAGGTTAACCAAAGAGGGCTTTTGAAGGATATAAATATTGAGGCTTTAATATTTCAATTCATGATTAGTGATTTGTTTCTGCCATGAGAGGGAAATAGTTCCCTTAATCTTTAAACTAGATAAACCATCTACTCTCTCCTCCCTACCTTAACTTACACTGTCCTTCACTTGGGTAAGATGATGGTGACAAAGAGGCTGATGATGACAATGACAATAGCAACAAAAACTAAGATGAGAACTACTATTTGGTGAAGTGTCATATGTTGCATCAGAACTTGCATTTAGCATTTGATGTGCATGATCTGATCTATTTCACAAAATAGTGGGAAAGAGTCACAACTCTTCCTTAAATTTTGGACACAATTAAATGAGATTTAAAGAGGTTACATAATAAATTCAAGCTCATGTAACATAATATAAAATAAAAGTGGCATAACTTCTGTGTCAGACATCCCTCCCACCGCTTTTCTCACTCTCCTAACCTGAGGCTGTGTTTGTCTACTTTTGGAAAAACACCAGAATCACTGGAAAGCCTGTACATAGCAATTTTCTTTCCCTCTGCAGGATTCTTAGTTTGTATCAGGCCAGTGATAAAATTTTAAACAATCTATTTAGGAAAAATTCTTTTACACATCTCGTATTTCCTTTGCACTACTTAAACAGACCACATTTTGCTCCATGTTAGTTACAGTATATTGGTAGCTACCATTCACATTTGGGCAACACTGCCTGGTGGAAATCTATACACATTTAGAGCGTTTTCCTGCCTTCCATAATGCCTAGTACAATGGACTCTAAGCGTGTACTCAGTTGCTCATTGCTGAATAAGGAATCAAAAACAGAGAGAGAATAAGAATATGTATAAATTATACTATTAGATTCAATTTAGTAGAAGATTTAGTAAGATCCCTGAGGTCTCCTGACTTAGAGTCCAATACCAGCCTCAGTTTGTTACACCAACCTAGATATAGTCATGGAAGAGGAGATAAACAGCCAGTGTAATTACAGTGACATAATGGTTAAACTTTTATAGCTGAGGGGATCAGCAAATAGGATTTTAAAAATCAAATTAAAACTGTCATTCCACAACATTAAGTTTCCAGAATTTTCATTTTTTAATATTAATGATTTTTTTTCTCCATAAAGGAACAAACAATGCTAATTCTACTGCTACAATACTGTTAATGAAGAAATAAAGAATAATTTATCATTGCATAATTAACACAGTACAGTTAAGCATGTTTTAATGATTTTGTATAATGGCCTCTCATAACTAGATGATACTTGTTAGTCATAGTGAAAAGAAAAAGAGAGAGAACTATGTTCAGAATCATTAATGAAGATACTTAAACTGACCAGGATTGTATTTTATTATTGAAAGTGTTTATAAGAATATTTACTGTGTTTTGGCATTGGTTTGGTACTGAGTCTGTAGGTGACCAACTGGTTAGTAAAATATTTTAAGTAATTCAAGAAATAAAAGACTAAAAATGCAACCATGTGCAGATCAGTAAGCTTTCTTTCTTGCTTCTAAATGGAATCAACTCTTAAATGTATTGGTGCCTTAGACATTAAACATTGGAAAGTAATATTATCATTAGCCGTTTATAGCACCTTGCTTTTAAGAAAAATGAGATTATTTATTAGAATTTTTGTTCAAAATAAAATTATCTTAGTGGCCAGAATGTAGGAGAGGAGAAAAATAAAAGAAAAAAAATAAATGAAAGGTAGTAATAAACACAATTTTATAACTACTTTTAACATTATTCCCAAATTAGATTAATAAAAATTCTATCTGTAGGTAATGCTACAACATCTCTACTCAATCAAGCAGCCCTGTATTTAGGCTTGAGTTTGGGGAAGGGGACAGAATTACCATTTGTCTTTCAAAGACAAGTAACTCCACAGCCACACCTACCCTGCAGTTACATTTATTTTACTCACATAAGATTTAAATAACACTTCGGTTGTGATCAGTGTAAGAAAATCAGGAAATTATGCATGAAGCATGTACTTCTACTTGTTCTTTAGAAATCAGATCATGTTGAAACACCAAACTGATGACATCTACTCTGTAGAAGGTAGGCATGAGCTTTTTCCAGACAAAATATATCTACAGAGTGCACCTCATCAAAATCCTGCATTGTCAGACACTCCATGGTCTTTCCTCACTGACATTATCAGTTTGACCGTCTGCTGACATTGACAATTTTTGCTTTGGTCTTCTATATTTCTACCAGTGATGCTGCAACCAAAATACGTCCCTTGACCTGTGCATTTGTGAGGAATACAGATGCTCAGCCCAGTCCCACGTGTTTGGTATCAGAAACTCCAGGTGTGAGAGCGGCTCTCTGCACTTCTCAAGACATCAGGTTACTGATACAGATTCAGGTTTTAGAACCATGAAACTAGCACACTCTTCTTGCATATGCAGTACTTACAGCTAGGAGCTATATTCCCCTAGCTTGCTGTCTTTTTCACAAAGTTATGATCACTAACTGAGGGGACCTTAGTAGAAATCTTTTGAACTTGTGAAGGAAAGCATGGTTTCATACACAAATTGAAAGTTAGAGGTAGTGTGAGCTCATGATGAAAGTCACCGTCTGCTACTGACTTTCCATTTTTCAACTGGAATTTTGACAGTTATGAATTTCAAGTTTCATCCATGTCTATACTTAGCTCTAAATAACAGTAGAACTAGCTCTCATGAATAGAACCAACAGAGAAAAAAAAAGACCTTGTTTTTCATTTGAAAGAAAGAATGGTCATGGAATTCTAGATACGAATATTCAAGACATTTTTTTTTTAGTACTTCAATATTGCTATACTTGAATATCACTCCCTCTTCATATATTTAACTAATAGAATATCCCTCTCCACAAGGAGGGGCCTACATGGGCCATGCAGACATCGAAGCAAGTTCCTTTTGGAACCAGAAATGAAGAATCTCACAGCATGTGATGGCATGTCGGAGCAGCTAGCTAATGAATGCAGTTACATTCATCTGGATTTTTTGTTACAAGAGAAGTTTTGTGTCAGGCTAGGATTGGGAAGGAGGAGGTTTGGGGAGTGAATTGTACGTGTGGGAGGGTTGTATGTTTGCAGACATATGAGTGTACATGTAGGCTTTGTATGTTTACATGTCTCTTAGTTGAGCTTTCTTCTACTTTCAATTTAACACATTCTTAACTGTATAAGGACACCACACTGAATATAAGAAAGAATTCAGTAAACATGCATGTGGAGAAAAACGCAAAGCATCTTATCTTCAAGTTATGATTGCAGAAAAGACCACATTGCATATTGATTTTCTTTAAACTAGTCTTAAAAAAAATCAAAGGGTGTTTCCTGGTTTTGGTTTATAATGTTTGAAAAATGAATTGATAGATGATTTCTGCCCTGCACTCTGGCTTCACGATTTCATTAACTTTCACCAGTCTTTTCTTAGTCTTCATCCTTTGAAACATGAAGTATAACTTGGGGAACCCATTCTCATATTAAAATTGATTCTCATGATGAATATCTGTTGCCCTTTTTCAGAGAATAGGGTTCTCTGAATCTTTTGTGGATCTTTTTAGTTACCCTTGCCATATTTTAATTACTATATTACTATGTGTTACAGTTTTATTTTTAACCCATTTTTTGACATTTTATAACATGTCACTGGTTCATCTAATAACAGTATGGACTTCACAAAAGAATTTATATCAATTGTGGATCCTTCATTGATTTGTTTTATAATACTTTTAGGATTTTCTTTGCATAATTTTCATATTTGTTGATGCCAAAGCTCTTCACTTTGTTTAGTTCCTTGCATTCCTCCTTTGCTTTGTCCCAACTAACTTCATATTTCTCTCCAAACAAATTATAAGATACCTTTCAGGGTTTTGTCTGTTTCTGCTCAAATAATTTACTCCTCATCAGTTCTTGTCATAGCAAAATGAGTTAATACATAACCAAGCATTGCCTAGATATTCATTACTGTGTCATTTATAAAAACTAAGTATTTGGAAGCAAACAGTTTGATAAAAATAGGACAATGAATTAATAAATTTTAATGTATACACGTATATTTATATAAATACACGGTAAAATCAGGTTACAGAGTATTATATAGGTTACGATCTTGTTTCATGGTACGGTAAGAGTGAAAAGTTGTATTATATTTTGCATACTCTATTTTACCTGAATAACCTAATTTATTGATATAGTGCTTTAAGCTCTCCATCAAAAATCTTGATCTATAAGCCTGTCAAATAGAAAGATCCCATCTCAGCAACGGTGATGCATGAGAAAGAAGCACAATTTGAACTTCACAAGAAATGAAGAAAAATATAGATATTTTTACTAAAAATTTTTCCAAGTACACAGAGGGATTAATGGAAAATTGCATCTCCCAATATTCAGTAAACTTCCTTATCTCTTTACACAGCAAAATTTCTTCAAGTTGTTTACTCGCTGATCTCCAAATTTAACACCAATAGTAGCTACACTGCTTTCCTTCTTTTTTCCCAAAGCTCTATAAAATTTCATTCTTATTATTTTGGGTTTTCTCTTATTTATCCCTTCTCTTCCCATCTGCTTTTTATTAAGTAAATCCACATATTTTCTCTTTCTGGGTACCTGACTGTATTTTTATGTTTTTTTGATAGAGAGAGAGAAGAAGCAAAACAAAAGACCATTCTTAAAAATATGACAGAAAGCTTGTGGAAAGGGAAAAAGGGTAAACGCCATTTATTTTTCAATGTTTATATTTCACATTACTAATATTCATTATGCTACATTATAATTTGGGTCTGATACTGTATTACAAATTTAGTCCAGATTCCACTTGCTGTTAACATCTATTACCTTTACAATTGGTAAAACCCAAAGACAAACCCCAGTAGAAATGTCTGGCTGGTCTACCCTCCCCCAGTTCTCCATCAGTCTATATCCATCCCATCATTCCTACTCTTTGCTTCGGATCAGCAACTCATGACAAAGTATGGCTTAACCAATATATTTTATATTTTATTTATCATGGGATAACAGTTGGAAAACGTCTAACTTATCCCTTCGAGTCTTCGCCTCACTCACAGTCAAGGGGTATCAACCCTGAATGCTTGTTTTCACTTGTAACCCAGAAATTCCAAAACTCTGCAGACAAAGACAAGCTCATTCACTTGCATCAGAAGCAATGAAAGTTGGCCAGCTTCAGAAAATATACCCAAAGGCACATCACACTTCCAGGGTGGGCACCACGTAGTGTAGGATCACATCCAAAGCCCACAAACCAAAGATAACACCAAAGCCAAAAGAATGCGTAATGAATGGCACTAAAGCACATTTAACAAAACAGCAATCACGAGCCTCATCAAGTTCCCCAAGACATTTTATGAACCACTAGCAAAAGCTTGTTTCCAAATATCTCTTTAACAATCATGACTTATAAGCAATTCCAGGAAAGGGGAAAAAGCATAGTAACCAGAGTCCTAGTGCCACCGCCGTACACGTAATGAGTAAACAGAATGGAAAGTAAAAATAAATCCAAAATCACACCAATCTCAAATTTCAAACACAGAATACCACAAAGCTAGTGTTTCATGGAGACCAGCACTGACATATTTGTCATTCCTGTTTGTAGGTTTATAAATTAATTGAAATAGCCCATGGTTTCCTTTTCCCATATAACTTTTAGTTCTTATACACAGACAAAAATGGGAAAAATGTATGCAAAAATCAGGAAGACAAAAAATTAAAGCCTATACTTTTATACACCAGAAAGCATTTATGCTAGTGTTGTACATAAAACTCAAAAAAAAAAGGAAGGAAAAGAGGGCAAAAGTTTATGGTAAGCCTGTCATTCCTAACAAGCACCAATTCCCTTAACTATGTCATTTGTGCTTTCACAGATAACTGTTTTTAAATGGGACACTTGCCTCCAAGAAAGAACAGAGCTCTTTAGCAATCATCCTTTGGAATTAAGACCTTCATAATGGTGTAATTTTTGATACAATAAATAAAAGATCTTCATTACAATCCCCCAAAAGAGATTTTACCCTTTATCTAAACATAAAGAAAATTACAAGAAAATAAAGGCTGCCATTCAAGACTCACAATTCGAAAGTGTCGATAAATCTTATTAAAATTCTTCTCATGAGTCTGCATTTCTCATGCAATTCGACAGATTTAGGGACTGTGTTTGACTGCAGAGCGCAAGATAGAAGACAAAGAACTCTACTAATACGGAATAGTGCCACATGGAATAAATAGAAACTCTCCTAAAATACAAGTGGTTTCTTGCTTTTCACACTCAGGGTAACATCTTGATGTGCTCATTCCTGGGATTCAGGAAGACGTGCACTGGCGTCTCTCCCTTCCACACCTGTAGCCTTAGGAACTTTGTTATGATTTAGTTCGCCAATGTCCTACAGAGGCCCAGTGCACCAATAGTCAGATCTTTTGGAAGGTGACTGGTTCCTGGGAGAGATATATCTGACTTGCTAGGAAGTGGGGTCTGGTCAGAAGAGACAAAAGATTTTCTGAAGTCGTGAGCCACAATAAATCTCTCCTCCTTTAGGCTGCGGTTTTAGGATACCGTGTCTCAGTGACAACGCCATCCCAAACACAGAGGCCTTCTGTCTTTGTCCTTGTACTCATACAGTGCCTAAGTACTTGCTGTTCTTTTTCCCAAAAGAATCTGTCTATAGGGCTATGTACGGCTGCTTCTTTGCTCTCCTTTCATGAGTCAGTCAGCAATTCACCTGCCCTCTACATCAAAGGACATTTTCTGATCTCCTTATCTAAATTCAACATTCAACCTTACTTCCTGTCATATATCCTCTTTTTATTACTTTTTAGCAGCCATCATGCTCCATAATAATCTGGCTCATTTTTTCTATTTATTGTCAACTTCTCTTCCTATATCTTTGCAATAGAAGTGCACAAAAGGAGAATGCTACATTTTTAGAGAGCAGTAAATACTTGCAGACCGAAGAAGAGAAGGTAGAAAATTGAAGTCAAGGCTGGCTCATCAGCTGACCCAAATAGAATGTACTCTCCCTTGGATGTAGGATAGCTGGGTGGAGGTATGAGTGTGGCACAAATGCATAATAGAAAGCCCAAGTTTTATCTTCATGTGAAGCACAGCAGGGAGGAGAGGGCTTTCTCTGGGCATTGAGCAGTAGACATGGTTCCAACACAAATGCCTTTCTTCCTGGCTTCGTTTGAAGACTTTGAACGAGGTAACCCCTAGGTGGGGAGGATGTCAAGAAGACAGCTGTTCCTGAAGCTGCCCTTTCTCTCTATTCACCCTTTCACTCTCTGCTTCTGCACAGTTTTACTGTGATCTTGGAAGCTCCAAAGGCCATGGCCACCATGCAAGCTGGTGTCTAGGAGTGTAAACCATTATCTTGTGAAGCTTTACTGAACTGTAGAAAATGCTTTTCATTTCCTCATAGATCCATCAGCCAAGACACTTGTGCTAAATATTTTAGTGAGAGGAAAACCAAGAAATGAAAAAAATTACCAACTTGATTTCAACTTGATTTGGCAGGCAAGGTTTATATGCTTCTGTTCAAGTTCTTTCCCTTATCACAATCTATGTCAGGTAGGAAAAATGGATGCCATTGTCTTTGTGTCATCTCCAGAGATTTAGCTTGCAACTAGTACAGGTGGTTAAATGATTTGATTTGAGGAAGTTATGTATTCAAGTATGTTGAGGTCAGCAATTATATACTAAATGTGACCCTAGATACTGCACTAATACAGAATTGGGCAGGAACATAACTGATTCTTAATAGTAATAATCATATGAATGAGTAAAGAAGAACATATGAATGTCCTCATGGATATTAAAATGTCATTTAAGAAAACTCAACTGCTAGTCTTGGCTTTTAAATACATTTTGATAAAGAGGAATTCGTAGAAATCTTAACATGAACAATTTGGGACTGTGTGCTGAAGTTTACAAGTTTATTATTACATTTTAGAAAGCATTCAGTCCTTATGACAATTTGGGGAGGTAGGGTTTTTATTGTAGTTTTTTTTTTGTTTGTTTGTTTCTTCTTTTCAGCACTGAACCTAAGATTAAGAGATTATTAGATGTTCTTAAAGCTACCGAGCTATTACCATATTCATGGCCTTGCCTGATGAGGTACAAGATATACAGGATGAAACAATATTACACTGAGTTTAATGCTTTCCTAGACAGTTATTATATATGAGGTCAAAGCCAAGGATCCAGCTGAACATAGGTACAGTAGAAAACTAAAATGTTACAGGTATTGGGAAGATACCACGTATTTTGTGAACTCCTCAAAAGTGATCTGAAGACAAAAATTAGATTCTATTCGGGGTATAAAGGTCAATGATCAGTTGAATCAATCTGTTAGAGATCATTATTTGCTAATCTGATATTAAACTCTTCATTTCATCTCACTGTACATTTATACTACATTTTAGGTCTTGGCATTTAAGGTGTAGCTATGGAACTGAAATCTACCAAGATAAAGAAAAAATGTACTGTGTACCATCTCCAGGAACAATTCATAAAAATCCTTAAATAACTTCTACGGTTTGATTGTGTCCCAAAGTTCATGTGCTGGAAATTTAATTCCCGATTCAAAGTGAGAATTTTAAGAGGCGATTAGGTTGTGAGTCCAAAACTTTCATTGATTCTAATATTGTTACTAAGATGAATGCTAGTTATCATGGGAATGATTTCAATAAAATAATGAATTTGGCACTTAATACTTGCGCACACACGTGTATACACCCTCTTGCTAGTATGTCTCTCACTTTGTTCTTCCAACAAAAAAGTCTGATGTAGTAAGCAGGAACTCTAGTTAATTTCCATACCTTCATATTGTGCTTTCCAGACAACTGCAAGAAGTTAAATTACCCTACTCTATAAATTACATTGTCTAGGGCATTCTGTTAGAGCAATGTAAAATAAACTAACATGAAAGCTAGTACTGAGGAGTGAGTTTGCTGCTGTAACAAATGCTTGAAAACATTGAAATAGCTGTGGAACTGAATAATGAGGAAAGTGGGAAGAATATGAAGAGATGGGAAAAATTCTAAGCCATCAGGAGTGAATTGTCATAGGAAGTTTTGCTGAGGGGCTAGCACAAATGTTAGCAAAGTCTAAAACTGAGATATCACTTATAGCATTAGGATCAGAATGTTATTTAAAAATGGATAGTTAAGGCCAGTCTGATGCAATAGCAGGTGAAAATAAGGAAAAAGATATTGGAAATATTTGGAAAATTCCTGGTCTGCCCACACAAGTGAAAAGGAGTAATTAAGACAGAAAATTAAGGTAAATTAACCAGTCTTTGTCTAAGGAGATTAGCATAGATAAAAGGGTGCAAGGCATTATTCATCATGATTCATCAGGATAGTGAGATGAAGACTCCAAAGGCATCTCAAAAATCTTTGAGGTTGCTTCTCCCACAGAAGGACCTGGAGGGCCAGATTTTCAGAGAAACACGCTTGGGATCTAAGCTTTCGTGGCCCTATTCAGTCATGGGCCGTTGCTCACCTCATGCACTATGATCTTTGGCACCTTGGTTGCTACAGCTGAGACTCAAATCATCATAAATAATCCCTGAGCTCCAAGGGCGTGAATAGGTGACTTAGTGCCATCTTTGTGGTGTTAGCTTAGTAGACAAGCAATGTGCATAAGCTACGGGGGCCACAGCAACCTCCATTTGGATTTTATACGATGTATCAGACCACCAGAGAGTCCAAACAGAAATCTGTTGCAAGTACAGAGCCACTGTCAAGTTCCAGCAGTAAAGCAAATTCTGGTGGAACTAGAAAAATGGGGCCATTCCAAAGACACCAGAACTTTAGCCTCAACAGTATGCAACTAAATCCTGGAAAAGCTGCAGGTCTGAGTCTTCAGCAAGTGAAAATTCCTAAATGAGGGAGCCCAGCAAAGCCATAGAGATGAGGGGGGCTTCCTGAGGCATTGGGGATAACCTCACACCAGTGGAAGACATGGCATCAAAGGAAATTGTTTCCCACTTGCAAACTAAATATTTTCTCTGTTGGGTTTTGATCTGGCTTGGGATCAGTTATTGCTTATTTCTCTGGTATGGAATGGTTGGTAGTTATCTTATTCCTTTATTATGCAAGAAAATAGCCAAACCCACTAATTTCTTAGGCTCATAGCTGGAGAGAAATCATTTTGGAATGAACTATGCCTTGAGCCTCAGCCCTATCTGATTCAAAAGGTACTCTGGACTTTGGCATTTTGAGTTGGGGCTGGGATGAATTAAAACTTTAAGACTACTGGAATGGAATGAATGTATTTTGCTCGTGAGAAGAAACAAAATTTTGGGGGGTCAAAGGTGGCTCACTGATAGCTTGAATGTGTCCCCAGAAGTTCATGAGTTGAAAATCTAATCCCTAATTCTATACTTGTGAAAGATGAGACCATTAAGAAGGGACTGGAACAGGAAGGCTCTACACACATGAATGTCTAGCATTGTGAGGCCACCGGGACTGAGTTCGCTACCTTGAAGGTAGGGTTGGCTTAAGTACAAGTTCATCTCTTTTTCCTTCCTCCCTTTCTCAGATTTCTGTTTCAATTTGTTTATATATTGTTCTTCTGCCACCTACTAGGGAATGATACAGCAAGGTACTATCACCTTGATGCCTGACTTCCCATCCTCTGAAATTGTGAGACATTGAATTCTCTTCTTTAGAAAGTCAAGGTACTCTGTTATAGCAACACCAAAAAGGTAAAGAGACAGTGTTTCCATGATCCCTTCATGTACAGCTAGCTTGCCTAGAATAATCTTGAAAGACACATGTGGGAGATGGCAGAGTCTCTCTGCACCTGGGTTCCTACCTTCTCCAAATGACAGCATGAAGAAGAACCACTCAACTGCTGTTCACCTCCTACTATTACTGAGCAGTAAATATTTTCTTTGAGCTATTTTAGAACAGTGGTTGGCCTACATTAACCAAACAGCTATAGTCCATCATACTTATTGAACTATACAGAAGGCTAATGTTTCCTCAAGCTTTGGGCTCAGCAGCTCCACTCCCTCAATATCTTTCTTTATCACCTTTGGCACTTCTATTCCGTAGCTTTCTTTGTTTCTGCAAAGCTTTCCCTAACCTCAGAGAAGATATTTCATAGCCCTCTCAAATTATCTCTTTTGGGTTTCAGAAGCATAGAGCAAATTAACCTTGTGAACTCCGACTTGAGCAGATGCCAGAGGAACTCTATCACAGTAAGCCCCCCAAAAATGCCTGACCTTGGCCTTGAATTCATTTCTCTACCTTGTTTAGTTTTCTTGAGCAATCTTTGCTAAGGATTTTTCTGTACTTCAAGTGTGGATGATGCATCATTTCTAATATTGCTAAGCTGAGCCCTGCCTTGGAATGTACTAGGCATTCAATAAATATTTAACCAATGTTATCTATCCTTCAGGCTTTCAGGAGGATTGAGCTAGAATTCCAATGCTGTAACTTTGAATATCAGGATATTATGCCTAAAGTAAAATTAACAAGAAGGTTCTCAGAATTCACACAAATGACAAAAATATATTCTTGCCTCACTAAACCACAGTCCCATGTCAATGCAATTGTTTTAATCAAGCTGAAAAATCTCACAAAGGAAATTCAGATGGTGAATGAGATATCTGGCCTCCTTTATTAAGGAATAGTGGGTCCAGACACCTGGCTGTTTTCTAATACATTTATGGGACATAAACTATATAATATATTAAGTTCAGCCCATTTGGCTTGCCTGAAAGCAGCAAGAGTGTTTTATCGTGTGTCTGTTATCCTTCAAAAAAATTAAAGGTAAAATTAGTGCTTTTCCTCGCATAATCCAAAGTGAAAAAAGGACAGAATAAGACAGTAAAAGTACTGTGTAAGAACAATAGATGCATTAAGCACTAGGCATTAGCATGCATTGAATTGTTTCAACCCCACAGTATTGCTGCCAACGTTTACACTCCTAGATTTTGGTAGAGAAAGCTGTTGCTTTGTTGTTGCATTTTTATAGTTTCATGTATTATTTGTGGGAAAGCAAAAGCCCCCTCAGCTGAAAATGATGGCAAATGTGCAGCCTGTTCTCAGGCTTCCAGCTCTTTATGTTGGACCTCAGACTCTACTTTTATAGCATATTACTTTGCTTTCCAGACCTGCAATCCCTCTGAATGTATTCAGAATATAAAGAGTCTAATCATTAGACCTTTTTCCTATTCAGTGACTTAAAAGACCTATAAGCTGAAGTTATATCAGTAGGGAATGGTCCCACTCTACTTTCATTTCTCACAGTTTATTTTTTCTCGAAAGAGAGAACCAATTTGCCTCAATATATCACTACTTCGCCGTAAAGCCAAAACCACCCAATCAACATAACCTCTCCTGAGCAAACAAACGAGCAATGGGACTCCTGAAAAAATATGGTTGGCGTTTACATCCATTGCCACACTTTTCAGAACCGGCTGACATCTATTCACTCAGTAGCATTCTTAGACGCTAAGATTTTTGTATTGAGATGCTCAATACGACAATCAAATAATAGATCAAAACAGTTTTTATAATATAACAGCTTTACAGCAGGATGCGTGTGTCTCTCTGTGAAGGGACTTGCTGTAGTGTCAGAACAAATGGGATGGCATGGCTGCATATTTCAGATCAGAGAACAAAAGTTTGCAGTAAGTGTCAGGCTGTCCTCCTAGGATACTTCCTTAAAAATACCTCATATGTATTACAGTATATATCACGGCTGTGCAACAGAAATATAATTCAGGCCATTTATAGAATGTTATTTCTCTTTTCTTTTTCTCCTTGGTGGTACTAGGGATTGAACCCAGAGCCTTTGCAGTAAGCAACTATTATGGTTTATGTCTGGATGACCCCCTCCCAACTCCTCACAAGATTTCTTGTGCTTGTAGATTGTACTTTTGAAGGATGATTGGAACATGGGGTTGTGATATTTATCAATAGATGATTCTGCTGCTGAGTTTTTAGCTAAATGTGATATTAGGAGCTGAAGCCTCTCTGGAGTAGTGGGTCACTGCACAGCAGCCTGTAAGCTATCTCTCTCCCTCCTCTTCTCCTCTCTTATCCTCTGCTTCCCATGTCCATACCAGATCTGTGTCCCTCTGCCACGCCACCCTATTTGAAGACAGCTGACTATGGACTGAAACTTTACAAGATGAGCTGAAACAAACCCTTCTTTCCTTAAGTTGTGGTTGAGTACTTAGTCCTAGCAATGAAGACTGTGACTAAGGGCGGCTATGTTCCCAGAACTTTTTAGTTTTTTAATTCTGTGACAAGGTCTTAAGAATTCACTAAATTGCCTAGGCTGGGTTCAGACTTATGATCTTTATGCCTCAGCTTCTGGGTGCTGGGATTATAGGCATGAGCCATCACACCTAGCTTGCAATGTTTCATTTTTTAGTGACCACATTAAAAGCAAGTGGAATTAATTCTAATAGTATATTTTGTTTAACACAATATATGCAAAATAATTTCCATATGTCACCAATATTTTTAAATGCATTATTGAATCATTTTGTATTACTTTATTTGCATTAATTCACCAAAACCTGTGGTTTATTTCATATTTATAGTACATCTCAATTTGGACTAAGGAATGTCACTAGCATTTCAAGTGTTCAACAGCCACATGCGGTTAGTAGCTACCATATGTTTATGTAACTCAGCCAAAATCCACACACTTTAGTTTATGTTTGGCACAATGACATCAGCTGTCACCTTATTGGAATGTTCCCATTACTGGTTAGCTTTTCTCTCAACCACCCTTATTCGTGATTAGAACTCATAATTCTTTATTCGGCCCATATTTATCAGCCATCTATGATGTTTCAGGCAGCTCTGTATGGTCAGAGAGTAAGAAGCAGACAAGACAAAGCCTTTATCCTCAAAGCAGGGAGCACAAAATTCATTTATCTGGACAGGGCTATCTTGATTCCTGGATAAGATCAGTCCCTTTGTCTTATACCTCTCCAGTGTACACTGTTGCTTCCTAGAAGTTTTTCTCATATCTATTTTTCTTTAACGGTTGTAAGATTCTTGTCGGCAAATATTGCATGTGTCCTAATCACTGCAGGGATCCCAATGCCTGTGCAGCGTACTCAGAGCCCTGGCAGAGAGCCTTGCTGGCTATAAGTGGAGGCGTGGTAAGGAAGCAGTGAGAGACAGAGGGAGAAAGGGAGGAAGAGACCAAAAAAGAAAGGAAAGAAGAAAGGGAGAGAGGGAAGGCAGGAAGAAGGAGGAAGTGCTCTGTTGCAAGGTGAGATAAACTCCCTCTGATACTAGAGATAGTCCTTAGGTAAGTGGTACAGCCAGCTACCAGAATTTACCACTCTGGACTCACTTGTATGAGGTGCTATCTTTCCAGACTCTTCCAGGCTCCATAAGATAGGAGCCTCTTACGTTGTCTTTCATTTCCTCTTTTCCTGGATTTAATCCAGCAAATTTTCAATCCTAGCTACGACCTAAAGAAATGTTTGAAGGGGCAGTATAACTTCCAGCCACTCCAGTAAATTTTGAAAACTCTCCTAGTCAATTTGTATTGTATCATACACATTCAAGATCTGAAGATCTGACTGAGCTTCACTGTTGTCATCCTGCCAAGGATTTACAGGTGACTGTAAGCTGCCCACACTGAGGAGTAACTTTAGAGACCTGCAGATATTGTCCTTAGAGTGACTTGTTACTCCAGTGGTTTATTATGTGGATCATAAGAATCCTTGGTTAGTGCTTTGTTGCTTTCCTATTTTGTTTCTGATACCTTTAATGTGTATCATATACCAAAGTTAATCATTTTCAAATGTATGCTTTGGTCAAGAAATTTGAAGTATTGTATAGCATATATTTGGATTTTTGACTCTCTTCTTGCCAAGTCCATAAATTACTCATCCTTTTATTTATAAATCTATGAATTCAGCTAAGTTTGTCAGTGCTGAAAGCTTTGCAAACCACCATTCCCACCCCACCAGCCATACACACACAGTGTCAATTCAGATGTTATCGACACTGACCTTCATGAAGGCACATGAAAGCACCAGGCAGGTCAGAGGTTTGACCGCCCCTTCCTGGAGGAAGGTTAGGCACTTTCAAAGCATGGTCCTGGTACCAGCATCATGGATACCACCCGGGAAGTTGTCAGAAATACAAACTCTCAGGCTTCCTCCTCTGACACACGAAAGCAGATCATCTGGGCATGGGGCCAGGCATCTGTGAATTCTAGAACTCTCTGGGGGATTCTGATATGCAGTGAAGTTTGGTAACCACTACTCTTCCCTGACCTCTTTCCCCAAGCCTGTGTGAAATATTATCAAAGAGACAAAAGTGTAGTAGTTCACTGAGCACCGAGGTTGAGAAATCAATACGGTTCCATGATAGAGTAACATTTAAAAAGCACATTGAAAACTTAGGAAGACAATGTATACATATACATGTTAAATGTGTATATGCATATATACGCATATGTGTTTGTGTATATATATATATATATATATATATATATATATATATATTACAAAGAATTACACAAGTTTTTTTTTTTAAATCTCATACAGCAAAAATTCATCAAATTTCATTGTAAAAGGGAAAAAGAAGTCACTGGTACTATTTTAAAATCTACAACATTTCTGAAGTGAAATTCCAAGTTGCCTTTCAGTTTTTGTTTACAGTATTTTTAGATCTCCCTCTGCATGCTATGTTTTCTTTTAGACATACTGCCAACTTTTGTATCTGTCATCTGGCTTGGTAAATGAGGTTTCGCATCATCTTTAAAGCATTTCACCATTTCAGTTGTCACACTAATGCTTGGTACATCTGGAAGGTTCTGTGATAGGATAGATTTAGAGACTACATTTAAAAGCATATCAAATGATTAGCAATATTAAATTTCATGTTCCTTCAGAAAAAAATCCAGTACAGGTTCTATGGTTCTTCTTTCATACCATTCCCTAAATTAAATTTCACATGAAAGAGATTAGATTCCAGGGTTTCTCAGTCTGCATGTTTTCAAATTTAAGTAAAAAAAAAAAAAAAAAAAAAAAAAAAAAAAAAAGCAGAAAAGAATGACATTGAATGAAGTCATTTATCCCAAGGATTGGTTCCTAAAGATAAACTGAGGCTCCCAAAAGATAGGGAGAGAAGAGAGCAGCTGAGTCAGACAGCATCCTCGTGGCACTTAATTATGTGATTATTTATCACTTTGGGGTTCTATTTCAAGCAATAGCCATTTATTTTTTCCCATACCACAAATGTGTTCTGGATGACTGGGATACTATTTTTATTACTTTTAATACCACTCATTTGACTTTGATAGGATTTCTCAATAAAAGGTTGACAATAATAAGTGAATGTATCCTCCCCTTCCAAAACTGCAACAGGACTTCACGAAGTTATTTCCGATCGCCTTCAGGAGAATAGGGTTGCAGAACATGGTTGGGCTCGTATCAAAAAGCATGAGGTAAGGAGTCACTTTCTTAAGTATGAACTCAACTCTGTCATGTACTTGCTGGGTGACCACAAAAAACTTCCTACAAGTCTGCATGTCTGAACTTTCTCACCTGCTGAACTTGCACACAAATTTATTTAGCCTTTGGGATCGATCTTAGCAGAGAGGCTCAAATAAGACCTGTACTGAGCACAGTATAGTGCCTAATACATGATGTCAAATACTCATTGGTATTATTTTATTGATAATGTTTTAATAACTGATTTATTTCTAAAACTATGCCAAACTGAATTATTACATTTAGGGCCATACTAAAGTTTAATGTTTTCTATATTGACATTCATTGACTTGCTCTAAACTTGTGAACATGCTAGACAAAGAGATGATGGAACGGATAAACGATGGGTCCTGGAGATGATAACAGGGAGTTCTAGGAAACCTGGAAAGAAGCACCATCCTGGCCACGATCATCTATTTCTAACCATCAATGCTTTCTTCTTCTTCCTCCCTTCCACGCTCCACACCAACCAATGAACCAAGAACACAAAACTATGTTTCCAGCATACAACAACACGAGCAGTGGAAGCTTTCTCACTCCTTAAGTGTCTCAGGGCATCAGCAGCTTCCTCTAAAGGAGAAGTACTGTTTCGTCCTAGGAGCAGCTCATTTCAAAATGCAGAGAATTTTAGGGCACATGTGTACAATGAATTAATTCAGTGGTGACATCTAATATATTTTTAACTATGAAAATATTTTGATATTTAGTGTCACAATACATATAAACATAACAAAGAAATGCATAAAGTATACATATACATATCTTGCTCTATATATGATACAGATCATATTACATTTATATTTATGTGTATGGGCATGCAATTTATACGCACAGTGAATGATCCTTGAAGAAAATATTTACATGGCTATGATTGATTGCATCCAATCATTTTATAGATACAGTAATTCATACACCTATTCAACTTGGTAAGCTATCACACATATTTATTAGATCTTCAATAAGTGAGAGTGGTCACGGTCCTTTCTTTTCCTTCTAAGTCCTAAACCCTTCATAAGAAGCAATAAAAAGCTACAGAGTACTAATTAGGAAGCCTGTGTTCCTACTCCTCTATTGCAGTAGAAAGGAAGAAACTTCCATTTCTAGGGGAAAAGAGGTGCAGGAAATAGTTTCATACTTCAGCCAACTGTTGATTACTCATACCCCTTAGAGGAGAAGTAGTTCATTTTCTGGGTGACAATGGGAAAAAAGAACTAAATGAGGGAAGTATGGTCCCCAGCTTTGAGAGGAGATGACTCGCCGGGCTGTACCTGTGTCTCCAAACAAGAGTTCACTGGGAGGAGAAGTTTAAGGGGTGACACGGTATTAGGGAGCTACTGTTTTCTTCTTTTTCATTGAGCTGCCTGTGATGGCTTCTAATTTTTGTTCAGAACAGAATGGGTTCATTCCTTGGTCTTTTATTTGTCCTCTGCAAGATGCAAATTGTTAATTCTATAATTTGCTGTTGCCTCTAAACATAATACTTTCCCCTGTCATTAAATATTTTCTTCTATGAAATCATTCTCAATCATTATTCAGCATTTCCATTGTATGATGCTCTGTACCTTATCGAACCAATTTCCCAATGTCAGATAATCAAGTTTTGGAAAAATTGTGAAGTTACTATAAAGTACACAAACATGGCATTTTTTTATGTTCTGTCCATTTCTCAGAGAGGAATTCCTAAAACGCAAGTGACTGGGTCAACATATATAAACATTTGAAGTTTTTTTTAAATTGAACATCCAGTGACTGCATCATTTTGTACTTCCCCTAGAAGCAAGTGAAAACACCGGTTTTCGTATAACCTTCCTAGAAAGACGGGAAGGAATTAAAATAATCCGTCACATTTCACTTCCTACAATTTTCCATGCCTTAGGAGGTGGGAAGGAGCTCAGTGCATCTTTGTTTGGAAGGCATTGTTCCACTACAATTTGCCCAAGTGTGAAATGCCTTATTTCCTTAAGTCAAGTTACCTAATCTCTTGACATTACAAATATTAGCATTTTAAAATCTGTTTTGAAATTAAGACAAAAGCAAACATCATTGCTAATGTACATCTTAAAGAGGAGGGGGAAAGAAACCATGGAAACCATGGAAAGAAACCAGCAGAGGAATGAAAATGGCAACTAGGAATTAAACACCAGAATAGAACCAGCAATGGGCCAGATGAGGATTATAATTGGAATGGATTCCAAAGGAATTATAAGGTGTTCTTTTGCATCACCCACCTTTTTGGTAATTCCTTTAGGAATCCTTGATAAATCTTACTTCCACTGAATTTTTGCTTCTCATTGAGATCCTTAAAAATACCATAGGCTGCCACAAACACAGCTCATGTTAGACCACAGGATGGCACTCTGGGTGCATCCAAGTGGAGAAGTACCACACTCCCCCAGGAAAAGGCTCTCTGTCTCCTGGGATGCTCCTAAAGAGTGAGTACTCACAGCCTGCAGTAAAATCCCAGCACCTATCCTGTGGAGAAGATTATAGTCACTTACTTTGTGTCTGGTCCCAGTTGCCTGTGACTTCCCCCAGTTTTGTTTCTCTCCTTGTGTCCAATGTGGCAAGGGTCTCTCTAGCCTCTCTGACTCTTCCTGTCCTCCACAATGACACTTCCAGAAACCTAGAATATTCTGATCACTTCATGAGAAGCGCAGGAAACAGATAGCTTGCCAGGACAAATACACTGAGACACACAATTACTTAACTGCATCACATATGCAGATAACTCTGTTCGTTTGTTTGTTGTTTGTGGTACTGGAGAATTAATCCAGGACCTTCACATGAAGCTATAAACTCAGCCTTTCATTCTCACACAGGGTCTCACTAAGTTGTCCAGGCTGAGCTCAAGCTTAGGATCTTCCTTCCCCAGCCTCCCAGAGTGCTGACATTACAACTGGTATATGCGTTTGTATATTATTGATAGTCTCTGATTCTCCAATTGCAATGTTGTCTTTAACTATAACTAACATTTTGCTCTGTGACAATAAGTTTAAGACATGTTAAATGGAAGAGAATGTAAACCTTAAACACTGCTTCTTCTACATTTAGACAATGAGTTTGCCATTATTACTGTACTTATCACTGTTATGATTTACTATTATATGATAAACAAGGAAAGCATCTTGAAGCTTTAACTGTGGATATTGCTGATGTAACCATCATTAAACAAAGACATAAACGATGGCGTAAGTCCTTGACAGAACAAAATACCCTGAAATAAATCTTTAGGAAAACATGAATAATAGAAAAAGGAAAATTTAGATTCAAATCACCGGGAGGAAGGAGCTGCCAGGCCAGGGCACTAAACAGGTAGATGAAGGAGACAGAGAAAATAAACGTGAACTCCTACCAAGGATACCTGGAAAATAATTTCATAAGCTAAGTGCAACACGCTAATAAAAAGCCTCAGGGGCCCAGGTGAGGTTCGTGACTTCGGCACAGTGTGGAGCCTTGAGCAGGGACACTCTGTGATGGAGACATTGTCTTGGAAAAAAAGTCAATCAGATATCAGCATAGGAAAGACTGGGTTAGGAAAAAAGAGATGAAAGGGACACGGAAGGAGGGAGATGTGTGAGGAGGAGACTGCAGCGGAGTGATGTAGAAAGGGCTGGGACTCAGGTGAATGTCCGGGAAATGAAGAAAAATCTAAAGGTTAGAGAGACACTAGAGAGAAAATCTAGAGAGACACTAGGAGAAACAGAGAGTGTCCAGACAAGGCGTCTAAGTGAAACAGGAAAGCCGCCCGCACCATCTCAGCTTCTGATATCTGGGTGTGATCACAACCTCCCCTCCTGGGGCTCCTGAGACAGGCTTGGAGCTCATCCTGAAGCGCTCATTTTTCTCTTTCTGTAGTGCCTGCTACTCTTCACATCATTCCTTTTCCTACCCTGGAAGAACACACACCCTCAGCAACCTTGCGTCTCAATGTATACAGTAAAATTCTGCACAACCAAATCAGCCCTCTGCTCCCCGGCACACTAATCCACGCAGATTAAGGATGCTGGGTATTATCCAACTGGAAAGGAAGGGTGTGGGCATGTGCTGATGTGACATGGCCCCAGAATGTCCAGCAATTTTACTCCATTTCTTTAACAGGCTGTACCTCCGCTCTTAGTAACGGTGGCAACAATGTTCACCTTCCCCTCCCTTCTTTTGTCTGATCATCTTGCTAAGAATGCAAGGAACCTAACCCAGCTAAGAATCTCATTTGCTAAGAATCTCTAAAAGCTGTGAGATCAAGCCTTCCTCCCAAATCTAGAGACCCCATATTTTCCTGTTCTTATTACACTGGAGAATTTTCCTGTTCTCATTACACTGGAAAACATGTCCTTGTTTCTGACAAATGTCAAACCTTTCACATGTGTGCTGAAGGTAAGTACTTCTTCCAAAAGATTTCTCTTTGGTATTTTTTGGTCTCATATTCTATAACTAACATTTCCCATTTCCACCTTTAGTGATCTAGTAATCAATTTATCTAATCTTCAAAGATTTAATGAGTACTATGTTTCAGTTCTGAGGGTTCGGGATATACTGGTTAAAAACCAAAAATGAACAATAAAATAAGACAAAAATGTGCTCTCCTTGAGTTCTAGATAGTGTGAGTGAGAATTCCAATTTCACTTCAAAGCAAACAGAAAAAAACAAACTATTCCCTCTTAGAAGTGTGCAATTTTCTGCAATGATTCTGTGTTTTATTTCAACAAAAAAGTTCTTCAGAGATTTATGTACATGCAATATCTCCACTTAGCCATGCTAAATTCACTTTTCAGACTGATCCTTGCTGGGATTCCCATCATCCCACTAGAACGGCTTCAGCTCATGACTCAGTGACATCCATGTTACCAAACTCAACCTCTGGCAGCACTGCACCAAGTCTTTCATCTTTTCTCCTTGAAACACTCTCCTTCTAACTTGTGTTACACCACACTTCTCATGAGATCTTCCCAATTCCTTGCTTACTCCTTAGCACATGACACTCTGACTTTGCCTCTCATCTCCTGCAGATCTTCAGGACTTACCATAAACATCACCTTTTATGTATGTATATATGTATGTATGTATGTATGTATGTATGTATGTATGTATGTATGTATTAGTACTGGGGGATCGAACTCACGACCTCATATTGCCAGACAGGCTTATGCCACTGAGCTAACTCCCTGGCCAACATTACCTTTTAAAAGACTTTCTCATCTAGTGCTTCATGTAAAACTCCACTTTTTATCTCTCCTTTCTTGTTGACCTGTCCTTTGCCACCATAGCATGTGTCACAATTTGTGGTAAGAATGAGAAAGTTTAGTTGTAAGGAACAGAAATTGTTTTTCCTATAATTTCTTACACCAATTTTACTTTAGTAATTGGTCTGGTAATGCTTTATGTCCAATTATATATATATATATATATATATATATATATATATAGCTCCTGGTAAGTGAAAGAGTTGCTGGCCCAGGCCGGATACTTTAACCAGGAGAAGCCTCAGCCAAATTAAAGAGCTCCTGCCTCCCCCGCCCCTAGGAATTTACCTGTAACCCTATACCCCCATCTCTAAGAACCTGTCCCTGGCGCCAAACATGTGCCAATGAAATATCTGTACATCTCTAATGGCCTTAGGGCACTGCCCTAAGCTTAGGCTATTTATATTCCCCCACACCACGTGTCCAAAAAGAAGAGAGTGTTCCAGAGAGAGACCACCGGCCCCGGGGGGAGATGCTGCGCCCAGGGGGCTGGGGGTGTCTCTCCCCGCATTCCCGAAATAAATGTTACTTATATTTTATATTTCTTATCTTTGCAGCCACCGCCGCCCACTCCTTCCACGGCCCTCTTTTCCTTTCCCACTCCTTCTCCTTCCTTCCCCCTCTTCCTCTTCCTCCTCTTCACAGACCTAACAGTAAGCAGTAGAATCTCCATAAATAGTTACCGTGTGGATGAACTGTATATTTTGTCTAGGGGGTATCTGGAGTTAACTAGAATCAAAAGTAGCTATTTGTGTGATGGGACAGATAATAAGAAAAGTGTTCCTGAAATTCAAAATGCAGGAATATTTGGAAGTGGTCTTGCTCTAGAAGGAAAGGAGATTAGCTATTTTGGGACATATTGGTTTGTGCTGCCACTAGACTATTTAAAAAATGATGTACCACCATGACAGGGACACAGTGATAGACATTATGACCACTTTTTAGCATACACTCTACCACTTTCCCTCTGTGTGAAAGTGGAATAGGAAAGAATGTGTGGTATTTCCATCATCCCTGATCATAGATGTTTGTGAATCCAATTCTAAATCAACAGCCCCATAGCATCCCAGTGACAATAGGACCAGCTTGGGAATAGCCAGGTAGTCCAACCCAGAACAGGGAAATAGGAGATTTCTGGAGACATTTGGGGAAAGTTTCTAAAACTATGAAAAAAGGAGTGGCATTTCTCTCTCCTGGAGAGAAGGAGGAGGCATAATTCTCCTTGTTACTGTTGACTTTGTGTGTGGATCACTTCATCTGCTGACAACAGAAAGTCACTATAAGATGAAACCAGTGTGTGGACAGAAAACCCAAAAGATGGAAAGAATGTGGGTCATTGAGGATATTAGAGGGGTCTCCATTGACAAACCCCAGGCCCCTATCTATCTCTGCCCTTTTCTGTTCAGAGCCAAAAGATCTATCAATAGGCTATTGAGATTGTGTAGTCTGATTTGTTTTGCTTTGTTTTCACTTTTGTACTGAAAAACTTCTTAACTGATACACACAAGAGACAAATTTGGAAGAATGAATAGAAGTAAAGCAATAAGAGATAAAATTCACTTACCAGGTTAGAGCATTAAAGAGAAATGAAGCATTTTAGTCAACTTTCCCTCACTATAAGAAAGCGCTCAAAAGCTGCTACAATTTCCTTTCTTTTAATATCATAATGTATGTATTTCTACTTTTTTCAATTAAACCCACCTCTCAGGAAAAAGTACTAATTTATTCTTCTTGTTCTTGGCTTTTAGTTTGAGATTACTCTATTTTTTAAATATAATTTTATTTCTTTTAATAAATTCTAAAATAAAAACTTTTGAAAGAAAGAAAGAAAGAAAGTGCCTCAAGTAATTAGATGATAAAGATGGTTTATTTTGGCTCCATTTTAGAGGTCCCAGTCCCTGATCAGCTGGCCTCTTGCTCCTAGGCCTCTGGTGGCAATACAGATGCAAATCTAGTACAATCATGAAGTGGGGAGAGGAGAAAGGGGCCAGGGCCATCAAGCCCTTTTGAAGTAACTACTCTCAGTGCCCTGGGGACCTCCTGCTGGACCACCCCCAGCCTGCAGTAGTGTCCCCCTGGATCCCAGCCTTCAACATATGGACTTGGGGGAACATTCAATACTCAAACCATAGTATGGGGAAAAATCAATAATAGGCTGCAAATATTATAGCTAAAGAAACAGTTAATAGAAAGAATTGGTCTAAACATGAACAATTAGGGCAAAAACGACCATTGCCAAAGTCATTAAGTTTTCTATTTCTGGTCTTGAGGGGGGGATAGTGTACTGCTTAGTCTTATCTGTCCAAGAATATTTATAGGAAGGATGAGTAACAGAAGCGTTTATATGAAAGTACTTTTAGAGAAAGCCCCCAAATGAATTCCAATAACAAATATCAAGAATAATTTTAAAATAGAATATCAAAGGTAAGTCTGCTAATTTTCTCATAAATAAGTGTGACAGTTTTCCATGTATTTCTCAACTGCTTCCTGATTTATAGAAAGATGTCCCTTATTTAGGCAGTGTTCTAATATAGCTACAGGAATTATCTCTACCTTCAAATTGCTACTAATAGGAGAATCAGATTAGTAAAATGTACATCATGTGTGTTTAATTCTGAGAAAAATAGTGACAGATGCCACACTATACCAACTATTGTCTATACTGGGCAATGGAAGGTCTGTATTTCAAGAAAGAGTTCGAGTAGCTGGGCAAAGCAGAAGACAAGTTATTAGCAGAAAGATCAGACCTAGAGAAAAAAATGAATGAATAACACAGCTCTCGGTCCTTCAGTGTGATTTCAGCATCATGACCTGTATTATGGCTTTGTGAAATTGATTATTCTTTCATATTGCTCCATTAGTCCACAAGATATTAAGTCACCCTGGTCCAAACTATAACCAAATGAAAACTGTTTATAGTAAGTCCTTGATTTATAAACAAGCTCCATTCCAGGACAATGTCAGTAAGTTAGGTTCGACTGTTAAGTCTGACAAAGTGAGTCATATACCTATTGAAAGAATTTTGCCCTGAATGGGATGCTGCAGCAGTGAGAGGCTGGGAGGTGGAACCAAGGGACTTTATCTGGAGGTCTTCTTCCCTGCTTTTAGGCAATTTACCTGTGGCACGAAATGAATTCCAATGGGCTACTTGTGCATCACTCCTAACCTAAGCTATATGGATATTCCCATACCATGTGTCCCGCAGAGAGAATGCCAGATCTCAGTGGTCGTGGGGTTCTCTCTCTGCATTCTTAAAATAAAGGTCACTTTTATTTCATATTTCTATCTTTTAGCTGCGCTGAAAATTCTATCACCTATGACATGGTAGACAATGTATATTGATTGCTCTCTGCTTCCTAGAAGCCTCCTCTCCATCATTTCTGCTTTTCCTCTTGCTTCTGAACACCCTGGGCTCTGACTGCACTCACTACAGTACATTATAGTGCTGTGTGTTATGCACACTGCAGGACTGCTGTGACAATAGCTGGTAGACAACGTGCGCTACTCCTGTGATTTGTTCACATCTACAAATGTTCACAATGCCATGTTCACTGGCGTCTATTAAAGTTCCCAACTCAAATGTTCTTAAGTCTGGTACTTACAGTATTAACCACTGAATAAAATTACGATTATGGGTAGATAAATGGACATAATAATGAATACTCTTCAAAGAGGCCTTGAGAATTACTGTGCCTGGAGTGATTTTAAGAGACAAACGGGTAAGAAATGTATTGGTTTCTCATTTCTTTTCTTTTTCTTTTTGTGTTTTTTCTTTCTTCTTTTCCCGTTTTCTTTCCTTTCTTTTTTGAAATAGTTTCACTCTGTATTTCAAGCTAGCTTTAAACTTGCAATCCTCCTGCCTTAACTTCTTTATCATACTAATTTCTTTGAGATTTATTGAATCTGTATATATGAAGACCTATCATCCTGTCCACATGAGGCACTAATTTGCTTATGGATTAAGTATACAGGTAACCAGTTAGATCTTCTACACTTCTGTACAATTCACAGTGGGACTTAGGATGATTCTTTCAAAACATATCTAATTATAAGCAAATAACAGAATCTTCTGTTTTAAAATAGTGAGGTAACATTTATCTTCCTGATCAGCAGAATGAGACTGAGCACAACTTGGTTGTTTTGCATTATTCACAGGATTCTGACAAGAGGATTAAGGCAATCTGTTGTCTCCTTGCTCACTAACTCATTTGCTTCCTTTCTTTTACCTAGGTATTTAAAAGGAGGAAAGGCCATGTCACACAGTGTATTCCACAGAACATGTACCATTAAAGACAACAGCTGCTCCATACATTGAAACAGAGGGAGAAACCACTATTCGATGGCAGAGAAAAAAAAATTCCTTGCAAATATCAAAGATTATAAAGCATACAGACTCCTGAAGTAGCTATTTGCTATCACCTGGATATTCTGACTTCAGGGAACCTTCCCTTGGGACAAACACAAGCCCATCTTCATGCAAGTCATTTTGTTGAGTTTTAGAGAAGAAGCAGAAATACTCTATGTGGCAAGATTCAAGACTTTATAATTAGTTCCTTGGTCCCAAAATATCTCTTCTATTGATTTTACCATATTTCATAGACCTAAAATCTATTCATTGTACGATGCACCGTTATTTTATAAATGCCTAATAAAAATGTTGCAGATCAAATTATGACCTAATGCTTTCTCACTTAATTTGCTTGAATTTATTCAAGGAGCCTGTAAGACTCCCTTAGACATAGATTTAACTGTGAAATGCTCTTGTTAGAAAGTGTAAACAAAATAAATCCTTGACACTTCTTCATGTTTGGAACACGAGTCTTCTGAATCACCATCTTGACTCCAATTCATCATTTTCTCAATTTTTCCCAACAAGAAAACTCTCTGTGCCAGAGATGGTGATGCAGCATTTCTTAAAATAGTATTCCATCACCATCTTGCTGATTTTCTTCCAAGCTGTTGATACCCATCCTGTAAGTTTTGCTGCTGATGTTTTTGGATCTCATGAGAAGGGAGGAGTGAAGGACTATCAGGCAGTAAGTGTAACAACATTTCTTCCTGATATGTCCATTAAATGACATAACAACTAGCTGCAGGCAAAAGCCAACAACAAACAAATTCAGTGCTTATCACCAATAACATGCATGACTCAATTGGTGTCAGGACACAGCTGCACATGTGTAAAACATTGAAATGGTCTCTAGCCAACAGTGACTGGATGCTGGTATCAATCCTTCCCCAGATGTGTAAATGGGAAAGTTATGTGAAGTAAAACTGATGACATATGACTATCTCCAAAGAGCATCATTTGTATACCCATTTATTCACTCATCAATCATTAATAATTATTATACTCCCTGAGAATCTATCTTGTGGCAGGAATTCAAATAACAAACATGACTTAATGAAGGAGATGGGCTGCGTTCTCCAGTAACAGACCAAAAAACGTTGTCAAACTTGCAAAATTATACTCTATGACAGAATTTATGGCCTTATAGGAAATGGATTCCTAGTTTCTTACCACATATATGTTAATCAGAAAAAAAAAAAACCCAAGAATTGCAAAAAAAAAAACTTGTGGTATTTTGCCAAGATGTCATCTAATAGGAGAAATAATAAAGAGTTTCTGGAAATAAATATATGCATGAATCATAGATAACATTTATCTATATCAAGCCAGGCACAATGGCATATTCCTATAATCCCAACGCTCATGAGGCTGAGTCATGAGGACCATGAGTTTGAGGCCAACTGCGTCTACACAGGGAGTTTAAACTTGACCTGAACTACTTAGAGACTCAGTTTCAAAAACCACTATTTAAAAAACTCTGGCAAAAGAAGAGGAGAATGGACAAGCTAAGAGAAGCAAGGATTCAATGAAAGAGCATAGAAGTAGAAGCACTGAGTTGGAGATACATGCCAATACCAACTAGCGAGGGGCACAGGCAAGGGAAGAAGGCAAGAAGCTGCTTTAGGACTGTCTTTGTTTTCCTTTGATACCAGTGGGTTCACACACTGGATGTTTTATGGTTCTTGTGAGCATCCCAAATTCTAGAACGTCTTGCCTGTATCCAGCATACAGACCATTTGATTAGCACCGCATCTAGACCCCTGGATTCAGCCCTCCTGCCAGTACCTCTGTGTGTCTCATATTTCACCACAGAGTCATCAACTGGAAGGATTTGAAAGATCTTGATGATGGGGAAAATTTAATCCTAATATAGAATTTTTAAAATAGAGAAAAACAGACCCAGAGACAAAATGCAAATTTCCTAAGAACACTCGGCTTCCTGTGATTCATTCTTTGACACTGGAGACAGCAGATGATCAAACATCCAGGCAGTTCTGCAAACCTTTGTCTCAGACACTCCCCAAAGTTGCCCTTTTTGTTGTTTGTCTAGATTCTTATAGTAAAATAATTTCCATATAATGTGGTCCGTTGGGCTGAACCATTTAACATGCACATGTATGTATGAGTCCCATATTCTGACATTGTGATTACCCTTAATTGGAAAGAAAGTGATGAGTCTCTTCCTGCTCTTCAAGATAGGAAGGCATGCCAAAAGATCATTCAATAAAGAAAGAGAGAACCTGATACTGTGTGGAGTAATCGAAGATGGTGTCAGGCAAGAGAAAAGGCCGTGTAGAGATTGAGAAATAATTGGGAGTTTGTACAGTAAGAGAAAGAAGTGTTGGGGTAGTGAACATCTGTTGCTTTTGCCCACCCAGCCACACTTTCTTCTCTTCACAATAAGGACAGATCATAACAGAAGAACAATTTCTCAAGAAAGTCCAATTCTTTTATAAATTCTTGTTCTATGAGATTCATTCCAGCTCTGACTCAAAATCTTGTATGCGTCCAAAGTCTCACTCATGAGTGCATTCCTTTGATCTGGTCACAGGGTTGGTTTCATGACGAATGTAAAATTTATGGAATACTAATGAGATTTGAATCTGGCGATTTCATTACAATACTTGAGCAGAAGGGAGTTTCCTTTTCTCACAGAGTAACTTGACTATCTGGGTTTTAGTATGGAGAATTTGCAGCCAGTTTTCCACAGATAGTATGTGAGAGGCAGAGGGAGAGGGAGGGACGGGAGGGGAAGGAGAGAGAGGGAGAAGGGAGAGGAGAGAGGAGGGGGGAGAGAGAGAGAGAGAGAGAGAGAGAGAGAGAGAGAGAGAGAGAGAGAGAGATTGGGAAGGGAACCATTCTGGAAGAAACCAAAACTCATCAGTGGAAAGAGTGTGATCAATGCCTGACAAAATAAATATAGAAGGAGGATCTAGCTGTGCCTAGAGGTGTGATGCATTCATCCTGTATCTACCAGTTATGTGAATCAAGAATTTTCCTTTTAAAATATTTTTTAAACTAAAGCCAGATTGAGATTTTTCTTTAGTATGGCTCTAAGTGTCTCTGAGTAGTAAGAGTGGATGGGCTGTTCCTATGAGAAGGGTCTGAATTTGAGAATGTAAAGGATACAGTGTTATGAGCTGAATTGTACTCTCCTTGGAATTCATTCATTGAAGTCCTTTAACCCAAGACTATGGCTGTATCTGTAAATATGGACTTCAAAGAGGGATTGAGGAAAATTTAATCAGGAGGATGGGCCCTAATACAAAGTTGGTTTCCTTACAGGGAGAGACAATAAGGACAGATCATAACAGAAGGCAAGTTAAGTGAGGACACAGGGACAATACAGCCATGTGCAAGGCAAGGAAAGGGACCCGTAGAAGAAACCAACCCTGCTGTCACCTTGAACTTGGATTGTAGCCTGCAAAACTGTGAGGCAACAGGGTCATGTAAGTATCCACATGGGACTGTTGGACCCCAGAGGTTAGTAAAATCCATGAATTCTTAAGTCATGTCTATAAAATAGTGCAGTATTTGCATTTAACCTACACACATTTTCCTGCATATTTTAAGTTATGTCTAGATTATTTATTGAACTTAATGTATATCAATGCTATGGAAGCAATAGTTTCACTGTATTATTTACAGAAAGATAATAATAAAAAAGTTTTCAGGTGTACAAAGTAGAAACACAATTGTTTTTAAGAATATTTTTGATTTGCGTGAGTTGAAGTCATGGATATAGAACAGATGGATATGAGGCAAAGCATTCATTCCCATTGTTTAGGCCACACAGATTATGGTAGTTTGTCGTGATAAAATGAGCAACCTAAAACAAGCAGGTGTCCATAAAGAAATAATGAGAACAAAATAAAAGGACTGTCAAAATAGGTGCATTTAGAAGTGTTAATATGTTCAACATCAAAACACTTCAAGAGAAGATATGACAAAGTGCTTACAAATGGATGCAAAAGTGGAAGAGATGTATACAAACTTCAGTGGAATTTCTTCTATGCTTCATTCTCTGGCCCATTATATATAAACTCTTTGCCCATGATGGGCAACAAGCCAGGACACCAAATTTTAGACACTGTCTCAAATCTTCACATTCCTATTTGTTTGGAAATGTATCAGAGATCCACTTGGATCAAATATAATCAACCTTTCCTGATACATTTATGGACTAACCATCATTCACAGGAGTCCCACAATTGTGTACAGAGTCTGATGAAAGTTTGGCAGTTTCAAATTAGTCATTTGAAGTGGCCTGGCTCCTAAAAAAAGGGTTAGTGTTGATTTCTACTTCAAAATGGTATAAGGCTTTATTTTGTCTGTGTGATATGGAGTCATGAAACAAAGAATAGTCCAGCATTTAAACAATGACAACTAAAAATCCCAACTGTTGAAACTTCAAACTATACCAGCCTCAAGAACATATTCTTGGCCTTTGCCATAATGAATTTGTTTGACTCTTGAAGTTGGAGAGAAGAAAAAGAAGAATAAAAGGTAAGTCAAAAGCTATAAAAAGAGAAAGAAAGAAATTCCACTTGAGAAAGAATTTCTTTTGTAATTGGCTTTCTTTGCTCTTATCCTGGGTGTGGGGATTCATTACAGAGGAAGTTCCACCTGTTTCATCTGCAACACAAAAATAAGGCTAAAGCAGGTAATTTGGAGGAACCAGAATAAAGCTATACTTATTAATATTAGACCACTGCTGTTTTCTGAAGCCTCCTGGACATATTTTAAAGGACTCTACTTGCTTGATAGGAAGTATTTGGGCATTGTTGAGTGTTTTCATGTATTTTTACTCATGCTCATAAAAATCTAAAAAGTTCTATTTTCTTTTTGTTTCTTAAGCAGCATTTCAGTTCTTGTGATAGTTGTTTATTAACCTTTAGATCACTCTAAATTGTATCTTTCATATCAGGGTGTCATACATGCATTAAGAATTCTGAGGCCTTAAAGAAAATAGACATTATGCATCCTTCTTATATTCACAGGGCTAGCTTTCAATCTTGGCTGAGACATTTTCTGTTGAGTCACTATAAAAACAACTCTCTAAATGGCTTTTCTACTTAGGGGAAAAATGAAATCAAGTGCTTTTCTTATCATATTAAGTGAATACATTATATGTTAACAAGCATTTTCTTATTTTTATAATGGAAAAATTGTTAAGCACAATTTCACTCTCCCTAATAGTAATAAAGCAGATTTGCTTTTAGGCTGAAATATAATAAACTCTCTGCTAAACAGCAATGAACCCTAGGTGGGCTGAAATTTTAGTGAAAATGATGACCTCTTTCATAAATGGATGTAATTTTATAGATAGGTCAGGGCTTTTTGCCTTTACCATAATATATGTTTCTAGCTGCTTTCCTGATTGATAGCTTTGGATTGACCTGTTAATGAAGAGGGAAAAAGGAGAAAAGATATTATTTCTTAAAACCCTTAGTTACACATATTATGATAAATCCTTTGATTTTAAAATTAAATTTGAGTAAATATGCATGATCAGCCATCCAGCTGCAGTTACATCGACTTTTAGTAAAAATATTTCTCCAATTCCTACACAAACAGCAAGGGTGAGACTTAGTGTTCCACTTCCTCATGAGGCCTCCCACCCGGGGTCAGTAGTGATGGTCCCTCCCCCTGAATCTCATGGAGTGTTTATTGTTGCTGCCACTGATTTGACACTTAGCAGATGCTACCTGGCATTGTTAATTATGTTCTTTATGTACATATCCTGTCTGTCCAAGTAGCTGATTCTCCTGGACTGTAAGGTGATGACTGGGAGTGTTCCTTATCTTCACAATGTAGCACATTGCTTTACCAGCCAAGGTTTCAACATACACTTCTGGATGACGGTGATGTTGGTACAGTAAAGAAAAGATCTATGACTGAATTTACCCAAGGACACAAGGCATCTGGGAAAGTCTCCCTACCTGAGAGCTGTGTATATAGCAGGAACCCCACCCAAGATCTAACATACAAAATTGTTAAGGATGCTCATTTTCCAGTGTTCTTCATTTTAAAATATCTACGATGATGATTCTGATGTGCAGCTATTTGAAAGCCATTTAAAACCTTGCTTGAAGATGTGTTTACTTTTGTTAATGACTAGCATTATTTTACTTTTTTGTAAACTGTTTATAGCACTTACATACTATTTAAATCATACATGAAGTATGGAATACACAGTTGAATGGAAGTCAAATGTCCATACTTTTGTGTGTGTCTATAGGACAATATATATTTTAATTATGCATTTTTTGGTAAAAATTTTAAAACACAAGTTTCAGAATCTTAAAATAAAATAAATAAATGATGGTAGGACTTGAAGCTGAAGTAAAACAAGTGTAGAAAATAAATTGTGACTAAAAGGCATGGAGGTAATCTTTACAAATGAGGGTACACACACATTCTTGCTCCAAGTTTAGACAGACTGTGAATACATTAAGTCCGTGTTTCCTGGTAGCCAGAGCAAAGAGAAAAATACAAGTATTACATAGTGTCCATAAAATAAACACAGTTCACTTTTCCAGACACTGATTGATCATTATAAAGAAAATCATTAGCCATCCATGGTAGGCAAATTCCTCCCCTGAGTTGTATTGTCATAGATGATAATGTATTTTATGACATCAATCCCTAAAGTTTCCATCAGTTGTATCTTATCGCATGATGATAAATCACAATTTTGAAATAGCAGTTCTATATGGAGCCCAAATGGTGTAACTATTCAGAGAGAAAACTTTTATTAGAGATAGAGTGTCTCTCAGGTAGTATTTCATCAATACTGTTTTCTACCACTGTGTTTGGGGCAATAGTCTTTTCAAAAGTTGAAGATGATGTATTGAAATAGAAGATGCATCTGTCAATATTTTCTATTAATAATTCAAAGGCAGATGCATTGGCTTGACCATCATTTTATAGACAGATAGTTGTAGTCTTACCCTTAAGAAATAAAATTACCAGTTTTAACTGGTTCCTGTGACTTGTAGTGGTAATGTAGAAAAGATGGTTTCTCTCATTTGAGTTACTTTTTTCCCTCAGAAATTAGATTTCAGTTAGCTTTAACACTGGAATAAATACTATTAATCATATAACTCAAAATACTGAAGAATTGAGCCTTATACTTAATTTTTTTAATTAAATATAAAAATCTCAATAAGCATTCCATTATTTTCACCATCTTTACCATCCTTTGAAATCAAAGTACACAAATGATGGTCAGTTTTAAGTTTTCAATAATAACCATTTGAATTATCTATTTGTCTTTTGTAAATACTTTTCATCTGAGAAATTAAATCAAAAGATTTGTCATAAAAAGCAGAATATTCCTGGAGAGCTGAATTTCTGCCTTCCAACACTCTCTCCTATCATGCACTTGAGTAAAACTATCTTCCTTCACTTGCAAAATTAGTGTTTTACTGCATTTCATCATGTTGCTTAGCGCTGCTGCTAAAATTAAACTTGTAAATGTCACTAAACTTCTTTGGCAATGTATAAATTGTTTGCTAATCACAGGTATGTGTTTTTCCCTAGATTCCATAAGAACACTATTATAGGAATTAAAGAGGAAACCCTGAACTCTTGACAATCAGTGGAGAGTAGCTATCTATTGGCTCCCATGCACAGAAAGAAATGCCATTCCTTCTGCTTGTTTTTGAATAAGAATGCCCTGGTGGTTCTGGTTTCTTAATCTCCACCTTCTTAGCTGAGCCCAGGCATAAAGTTCAAACACTCATCACTCAGCATCCTGATTCCAAAAGGTTCTATTCTTTGCTGTTCTTTTTGTTGTTGTTATTGTTGTTGTAGCAATAATTTTTGTGGCTATTAACTGCATTCTTCCCATTCACTTGCGTCTTCAAGGCATCAGCCTTGACATCTGTCTTGTGATTCAGTGCCACAAGTAGCCTTAGCCTCAGAAAAGCAGGAGCCGCGTCCATGCAGAGCGGGACTGCATCTGCGGATGCATGTAAGTGTGAGGTACGCAGGAGGGGCTGAACAAAGAGCTGTGGCCAAGGCACTTGGTCCTTTGTTGGATTATTTTCAGATGAAGAAATCCAGGTTCCTACAGGTGGTCAAATTTGCCTAAAGCCACAAAACTAACATATGTCAGATCTAAGATTTGGCCTCGGTCCTGTGTGGGTCCTGTGTCGCTCTCACGCCCCTGCTATCCATCATGCCCCCTGTACTCAACACAGAAGCAGCATAAGGCTGTGCAGTCTTTCCTGCTGCCTCCTGCACCACTCTCTGGCTCTTATTTACAGTGTAATCATCCAATAGGTTTAAGCACATGAGCAGTAAAAAGTAAAACAAGCTCTGTCTTTGGCTTTGTTTATGAAATATAATTTTACAAAAAAAAAATCATGTTCTTTACTGTATTTTTGGATAGGTTAGAAATGTCCACAGATTTTGTGGCTGGTGTCCTTATAGGAAGATGAAAACTATTGGCTAAGGGAACTACAGTGTCCATAAAGTTGCAGAAACAAAAGCAAACAAACTCCTGGGTTAAAGAAACATTTATGATTATCATACTGAGACTCAGAAGTTTCACCGTTTTCCCAGGAGCTTTGAGGAAGACACATTATCCATGACCTCTTGTGCCACACTGACTTTTGAAGAAGTAAACACCAGGGTTCATTCCACATAGTTCAAAGGCCTCTGAAAATATCTGCCTGACCAAAGCTCGCACTGCAGAGGTCTTGCCCATCTAAGAGTACGGCTTGCCTCTGTATACACTCAAATCATATCTCCTTTGTGTGGAAAAATAAGATTTCATGCACAATCAAGTTCATCTACCTCCAATCAATAAAAGCATTAAAAAAGATATAAAAGAAATACAGTTAACCAATTTAAATATTATTGAAAATCTTGTAGAACTACAGATATGCTGAATGTGAAATTTCTTAGTTGAAAGGTATGTTGAAAGCGTTTCAGGCAACACTAGAATGCTTTCAAACGATGCGCAGCCACTTATGAAAACTATTCAGGTGCTTTCCCTAATCTGAAAGGGAGTGCTTTTTCATAGCATTAGTTTTATAATGAGCCTTTTCAGGCAAATTTCAAAGGGTGCATGGTTCACATACTTTAAACTAAATTCACTCATAATTTAGCATCCGACAAAAGCTAATGCTTAATTGTCTCTAAAGAGGCTATAGAAGGAAAACATTTTCCTTATTCACAAACATAGAGCTAAACAGTGGGGCTCCCTCCCATGAACGCCCCTCTCTCATTTTCATAAGAACAATGGCTTTGTGAAGAGCTGGCCAAGGAGAGACTGGAACACAGATGCCAGAGGGGCTCAGAAGCCTGAAATGCACAGGCTTGGCACAAGACCGTCTGCCCACCCCATGTCAAAGCGACTTCTACATTGAGGCTGGAAGGGATCAAGATTTGTAATCTGTGTTCACAGGGAGTATTCCATGGTTTACTACTGGCTGAGGCCTTCAGATAAGTCTTTTCTATGGTTTTGGCCCCACCCAATTCCCTAAATCACAAAATGAGGAGGCTGTAATTTGACAGATGGTCTCAATTATCACAGTGGTTAATAGCACAGACACACTGGAAAAAAGCTGGAGGCTTGGCTTGGTAATTTCTATTCTGCTACTTCTTACATAGTTTTGTAAAAATAAAAATCTCTGTGCCTCAACTGCCCTCTCTGTGAAATAGGGATATTAAATAGTACAGTCCTTCTAGGACTTGAAGGAGGACTTGAATTTAGATAGATCATGAATTTAGAACAACATTCATTTGTTACCTAAGGAAGTTTAAAGAAAATCTACTTAAACTCTGTTATGATTTTTATCATTATTATTACATTCTTCCCATCTGCCATATCCAGAAGCTCTTGGACAAGTAACCAGTGATTTTTTTTTTTTTACTTTTATTCCTTTAGTTTCTTGGATGTGTTTCAATTAATGATACTACTTGTTACAATCTTCAGATAACTTATGTTTTTTCTTTCATTCTAGAATTTTCATCATGTTTTTTAGGCACAAATGCCTTCAGAAATGTGGAGAGTTGGGAGAGAGAATTATCTTACCTAAGTATATCATGAAAGAGGGTGGCTTCCTTGGAAGGTGGCATATAAAATGCAACACTGTAGCAGTAGTTTGGGAAATAGGAAAAGCTTTTTGAAGCTCCCTACTCCTGGAAATATTAGCAAACAGAAGGAAAAAAATAAAAGAAAAAAATTCTCATTCATGTGACGCTTTTAAAATCTCTATTAATTTTCATAATTGTGACACTTGGCACAGTTTGATAGTATCTTCTATTGATTCTCAGATTTTAAGACAACAATCATTACATTATTATCTGCAGTCTAAGCAGTAGAGTGTAACCTCCTAATTAGGATAAAAAACAGAGCCAGGAGCAGCCCCAGCAAGTCACAACAAGTCAATATTTTTAATAAGGATTAATTTAAAAAAAAACTCTACAAGGTTGTATTGGAGGCAGTTCTGGCATGTCTATTGATTAACAGTTGGCATTACATCTCATAAAGGGCTCATTATGTAAAGCATCAATCTAAGCACTATGTTTTCCCCTCTTAAATACTATTGATTTGTTTTGATGTGTTTTCTTTCTTTCTTTTTTTTTTTTTTTTTTTAAGCACAGTTTGGGAACCAAGAAGATTGAGACCTGAACTTGCAATAACATTGGCTGTCACATGGAGGGGCAGACAGTGGAAGTCCCATAGTGGGTGAATGACTTTTCTTTCTCCTTACATCTGGCATCTTTCCAGCCTGGCCCTGGAAACCTGCTCAGCCACCCTGCCGACCAGAGCATTTCCCACTGGGCACCATCAACCCTCAGGCAGCAATGGCTCCGCTGGCCTCCTGCTAGGGAGGGGTGAGGTGTTTGCCTCTTCTGAAACAGTTCTGTATATGTGTGTTCCCCATTCATGTCTTTCATAGATACACAGTCTGGTCATTCAATTGTAACCTTTAAACTATATATAATATTCAAATAAACAACAATGCCATTTGGAAAGCCCCTCCATTGCCCTTTGGAGCACTGCAGAAGCAGGAGCCCACAGGAAGATGCCCCAGCACAGCCACAGCGCCTGCAGGTCATGAATATGCAGCTCTGACATTTGAAACTCTTCAGCGGACCTCACAATCCCTTTCTTCATTGACACCAATTCACTTCCAATCACTAGGGCTTTCAAACAAACAATGTTGGTTGGAGGTTGCCACAAATACTTTCTGAAGTAATCTCAGTCCACTCGTTTTAAAAGATCAGACTGATCCCCTTAATAATATTTCAAATGCTAAAAAAAAAAAAAAAACAAACCTTACTTCTTTTTTAATAAAAATAAAAGTTAAAAAAAAACCAAACAGTGCTAGGTTGGTGCTAGGTGGCAGTGCAGTGTAATTAAAACTCTAAAAGATTCCGCACTAGACTCTGTGACTCAGGCCACCTACTTTCCTGTACGCCATCATAACGTATAATTATAAATAAAATACATTAGGAACGCTTGGTTCTTTTTTCAAAACTCATTAAGAGGTCTTGACAAAGCCTTTTACATTTGAAGTTCAGTATGTTTCAAAAAGGACCTACCATTGGATAAATCTAGGTATGTATGTTATGCATTTTTAAATGACCAAACTAATAGCAATAATTAAATACCAATGCATTATTTAGACAAAACAAACCATATTTTTCACTTTTCTGTGAAATCATGCATGTGCAATTTGAGGAAGCTCCCACCAGTAATTTTTTAACAATAGTAAAAGCTAGAAAACCTAAGTGGATGCCATACTATAGTAATACGAGGAATCATTTGTTGGCTCATTTTTGAGAACTTTCTAAGTTCTATGAGCACCTAAAATTAGTCATATAGGAGAATTAGCACTGTGAGGATTGGCATCAAGGCTTCCCAATTCTTGAATCAACTGTTAAACATTTACCTGTGCACTGTTGGTTCAGAGCAACATACCTGCCCACCTCTAGAGCTTTCGTAAAAGCACTAATGCCATTCATGGAGACTGCAGTGGCGATGGCTTCCTCTGAGAACACCACACTAATTTGTCCTCCTACATTGGTCAACCTTATGGTCCCACATCTCTGTACTCTGAAGTTGTCCCTATTCTTCCACTGGTGTCCAAATAATCCTTTCAAAACTGCTGTTGGTACCAAAAGTGTCTAAAACTGATAATTTAACATTGTAGCAATCTTCAAACTCTAGTGCATAAGCAACTAATTTTCATACAAATTGCGATTTCTGAAGACTCACTATATTCAAATCTTACATGATTCCAGATAAATTTTCCACTGGGAATATAGGTAACAAACATCGATAGCAAATATTTGTTTTATGTTTCTCAACGTAATTTCTAATCTTTTATAGAAGCTTTTCTAAGACTATAATATAGGTCATATAGGTGATTATTACATAATTTTACTAAAATTATCCTTATGTGTAGTTTTCTTCATAAGGGCATTTTTTTTTTTTTTTTGGAGGGGGGGTGGTAGTGAATCAATCGGGACCTTGTACTTTAGAAAACAAAAGTTATAGCATTGTATTTCATTATGGGCCTAATGTTCATGCCACACCCCAAAGTCACATGACGAAATTTATGTGACAGTGTTAGGAGGTGGAGCCTTTGGGAGGTGATTGGGTCTTATAAGCAGAACTCTCATGAATGGCATTCGTGCTTTTATAAAACAGATCCCAGAGAGCCTTCTCAGCCTGTTCATTTTTTGAGAAGACAGCAAGATAACAGTTGTCTATGTAACAGACAGCCAGCATCTATCAGACACCAACCTTGAACTTCTCAGCTTCTAAAACTGTAAGAAATAAATTTTTGCTGTTTATGATTTACCCAGTCAACAGTATTTCTGTTAAAAAAAAGTACATCACAAATAACATTTAGTAATTATCTTGATGGCACACACACAAATACACAGAAATAGTGAATGTTACAATGACATAGCAATTACCAACATTCTTTGCATGTAAAAAAAAATGTGGCTTAATGACAGAAAACTAAACAAAAATTTACAACCTAAACTAGCTTAAGTGGTAGTGAAGTCTATAGTTTATTTGGTCTGCAAATATCAACTGTGATTGTTTGTAGCTTGCAGGAATATTACTTCAAATTTCGCAAAAAATGAACACTATGTATAATCTCAGCATTCTGGGAGAGTGAGCCAGGAGGTAAGTTCAAGTCTAGCTTGGCAACTTAGTGATACAACAAGACCTCTCCTCAAAACTTAAAACTGAAAAAGATGCCTGTGGATGTAGCTCAAAGCAAAGGCTCTATGTTCAGTCCTCACTATGCAACTAAATAAAATAAGACAAAAATGAAACTTGGTCTGCATTTTGTGATTTTAAACTTAGACAAAATGTGATTTACTAGTCTCAAGAGCAACCTGTGGTATTCATTAAAGAAATAAGCTTGTGTTTTTTTTATTTTCCCTATGTATGTTGGAAGTAGAGAACATTTATGATAAGCAGTCAGGACACTATGAAAATTCTGGTTTGGATGGTATATGTGGTCCCATGAAATACGGATCAAGTTCCTGTACGTTTTGAACTCCAAGATGAATAATCATTGATTGAAAGTTCTTCAGCATATATAAAATGAAGCAGACTAATTTTAAACTGGTAAGTATACCTTTTTATAAGGCAAATGCACTGCAAATACATTTCATCACCAGGAGAATGGTTCAATAAACCATGGCATATCCATGAGCTAGAGGTCAGCTCCCAGTTTGCACCTTATCAGTCTTAAAAAGCTCTAAAAGGACAGCATTGTATCTGAAAGATTCATGCCACACCTCATTTTAATCATGGACACAATAACCCCCATCTCTTCAAAGTCATTTAGCTGTGAATTTTCAAGAATACATCAAGTAGATTTTCTATGGGCCCATCTGTGCGGCACATTTATTTTCTGTGACTGTTTTGCTGAGCACAATGAAAACCTTGACTACTAATGAATGGGGACCCAAAGAATGGCAGGGCTGCTGCTGCTGCTTGATGCTGCTCTTGGTGAGAAAAGAATCCTTTTCACCTGGAGCAGCAACCACAGGTCGGTTGATCTGTGCAAGCTGTTCAAGGAAAGGCATTTACTCAAGCCTCTTCTCTTCCCTCCCATCTACTCCACTTGAGAAATAATTTCTAATATAGTCTTCCTAGCTAAGAAGCCAAAAAGCTAAAAGCATTACCTCCTATTGTGTTCAAATCAACAGACTTGGTATTCCTATGGGACATAAATGTCTGAAGCTATCAGAAAGAAGAGCTTGGGTGAGGAAGCACTTTAAATTTAGGAGATAAGAACTTGGGACTTGGGGACATAAATTTCATATATTTCTGGTTGCATCATCTGTAAAATGGGACTAATAATAAAATGTACCTTTAAGGAGTTGTTACAGGAAATAAGATGAAACAATGCATGTTTTTAGCAATGTGAAGGTAAATGGTAAATATGTAATCTGTCAATATGTCACATATGACATACATTATATATATATATATATATATATATATATATATATATAAATATAATTCATGATCTTAGCTTTGACCTTTTCTAGAAGGGTACTAAATATAGAGGAACACCCCCTGCCCTTGAGGTGGTACTTCTTGGGGTGTGAGATAATTTGTAAATATAGCACTGGTGAAAAATATAAAAAAAATAGTATTTGTCAGGTTATCATATTGGTGAGAATGGAAGAAAAACCTCATTCCTGAGCAAAGTACAGTCCATAGTAGCACTGCAAATGATAAATGTACTTTTAAGGAAACATATTACATTATGCAGTACTGTATCTGTTATGTCTCAACGTATTTATAAATGCTTATTCTCTGAATGTACATAGATACTTCAGTGATGGATGATAATCAAATCAACTCATAAAAATCTTTCTGATATTTTGCAGAATCCCCTAAGAGTTAGCTCAATGGAGAGTTTTACAAAACACCAAATCCATTTTTTCCCACTGAAATAGCATCGCTACTTATTGTTCATAGAAGGATAGTAAAGGGATGTTAGTTTCAAGTTAGACACAACAGGCATTATGTTTTTCATAAAGGACTGAGAAACTGGTTAGCAATATCTGAATTTGGGGAAAGATACTATTTTTTTTAAAGAGGAAATAAATCAGATGACAAGAAAATATATATGAAAAAAGGAATATCAGTGTTCCAATGCTCATAAGTCCTCCTCAAGCTCTTCCCATTTCACAAAGTTGTCACAGATACGGGTGCCCCAATATGGGCCTCAATCTACCATGCTGCTTCTTTATTCACTTATCTGAGATTAGTAGATGGAAAAGGAAGGCTAATACACTTTTGTTTGTTTTTATTTGTATTGTGCCACGCACAACTCTTTTTTCACAGTACTCATTTAAAGTTATGCTGCAAAACTAAAGTGTGAAATTTCACTCAAATTTCATAGAAAAAATGTACACAGAAATAAGTATGTTAGAAAACAGTAAAAAGTGTAGAGACATTTGCAAGTTCAAGAATGAATATTAAGCCAGATGTGGTGGCACATGTCTGTAATATCAGCATTTGAGCGGCTGGGCAGAAGAACTAAGCTAGTTGGTGGTAAGCCTGGGCTATAAAACAAGTTCAAGGCTAACCTGAACTGTGTAGGGAAACCCTGTCTCAAAACAAACAAACCAAGAAACAAACAACAGAATGAACATTAATTTGGGAAAAGAGATATTTCTTTGTATTTTAAATATGACAAATTTTCTAATATTTAGGCTGGGTATATTATATATGGTTGGTTCTCTCATGAATGCTTTTATTCAATTATTTTACTTATAACAACAACAACAACAAAAAAACATAGCATGGTGACTAGAAATGAACCCCAGTGTCAATTCTTTTTGTTTCAGTCTTGTATCAATAATTATAAGCTGTATGATCTAAGAAAAGATACATCTCTAAATCTCAATTTCCTAAAGTATATGGTAGGAATAACACTAACAGTAAGACTTCTGTTATGAAGTTGTCATGTGGTTTCAATGAAATAAGTTACACAATACCCTAGACAAATTTAGTTATCTATTGTAGGCTAAGCATCCCCAATCACAGTAAACATGAGATTCAAAATACTCTAAAGTCTGAAACTTAGGGGCTGAGGATTTAGCTCAGCCGCATAAGCACCTGCCTGGCAAGTGCGAGGTCATCAGTTTGATCCTTCACACCAAAAAGAAAAGAAAGAAAGAAAGAAAGAAAGAAAGAAAGAAAGAAAGAAAGACAAAATCTGAAACTTTTTGAGCACAGACATGACAGGACAAGAGGAAATTTCTACAACAGTCGCCATGGGGCAGGCCACATAATCAAAAACACAAAGATCTTAAAAATACTCCATCCAATTACCATGAAGCTATTTACACAAGCTATGCTATACATGAACCATAAATGGAAAAGTTTGAGTTTAGATTTTTATTCCATCCATAAGGTATCTCATTCTTTATATATAAATATTTCAAAATCTTCACCCCAAAAAACCTTAAACTCCCTCAGAATTCTGCATAACCTTAAGTCCTGTGCTATTGCTTAAGATATTAAGATAGTGGTTTGTTTGAACTCCTAGAAATTTGTTATATACCAGAGAAGCAAAACACA
The DNA here is from genome assembly GCF_034190915.1 of Cavia porcellus. Taxonomy (NCBI): domain Eukaryota; kingdom Metazoa; phylum Chordata; class Mammalia; order Rodentia; family Caviidae; genus Cavia; species Cavia porcellus. Next base: position 21,594,230 of record NW_026947502.1, on the reverse strand, counting down.
AAGAAAAAATATTAATAGTGTATGGTTAAATGCCATATTAATTTTGTGGCACTGAGACTGAAATAGTTGAATGAGGATAGAGAAGAAAGTATTCACTGAACCTTAGAAGATAAGATAAGCATTACTCAGAACATCTGACCTTGCTTTTGCTGTTTTCCTGTAGCAAGTGAGATTTCTGCTAGACCCCGAGGAAGGTGAAATTTCAAATTCTGGCACTTTAAAAGAATTCGGTGAATTATGTAAGGAAAAGAGAAGATAACAAAAACATTAAATGCTTTAAATTAGAAATGTTAATCATTCCATCAACATAAGTTGATGAACAATATTAATTAAAGTAGATAAAAGTTTAAGTGTCTCCTATCCATCAGGAAAGCATCGTTGTTAATTTCTCAGAACAGAACTATGAAGTAGACACTGTCATCATGCTAATTATACACATAAAGGAAAGAAAATGCAAAAGACTTAATTTGTTCAAGATGCCAAACAGTATGACTGGCTGTCACAAATCCAGCAAAAAGAAACAGGTCAAGAAGAGAGTTGAGCTAAAAGAACACATTTTCCTGATTCTTCCAGTGGACTCTCATAGAAAATTAGAAGCTATATATGCAGTCTTCCCTGCTACCCACTGATAAGAGAACTCTTTATCAAGTTATCTCAGTTGTATTTTGACCAAGAACTTGAATTAGAACAGAAAGTTAACTGGGTTTCAAAATCTAAGTGAAATATTCCATTAAACGTTTTTAGGATAAGATGTGCTTGTGGGCATTGGAAGTAAGATTCACAGGCTAAGGTATTTCTCACAGCACAGATGAACCCAATCCTGGGGTATTAAACTACACTAGTTTCAGAAAGAAGATGATTGGTCAAAGAAATCTAAACAAAATCCAAGTTACTTTATACTTTCTTACATAAAACCCTTAAAACAGTTCCAACTCATGCCAATATGCTGAAATAAACAGATTTACAATCTGAATCCTAAGGTGATATATTTATTCTTTGTGCCTTAAGAAAACATTGATTATGTTCATGTGGTTCTAGTGTTCTTTGGTGCACATCTGAATTATTTATTTTATAGCACTTCTCACTGCTAAGTTAGCAGTTCAAATTTATGAGACCATTCGATTGCTTTCTCCCCAGGATGTGGTACCTCAGAGAGAGTATTTTACTCTAAGTGTCTAAAGGCTGAGCCATCTACTGTTAGCTTAGAATGGTTAAAATAGACATTAAGCCATGTCGGTTTACCTTAGACAGTCATATCTTTGCAGAGAATAAATGTTTGTCATGAATATCAATGACAACATAAAATGCCTACAAAAAACTGAAAATGTGTGTATCAAATCATCTTGCTTTCAGATTTTCTCTTCTCGTCTTACATTGTTTATTCCCTCTTCCTCTGTCTCTTTCATGCATGTCTACACACACACACACACACACACACACACACACACACACACAATTGTGAGAATTGCAATGTCTTGCATACATTGATTATGTATGCTAAAATGACACCAATTCCTTTTTAAATACAATGAAAGGCTAAAATAAGACTACACATGTACAGTACTTATGGAACATTTCTCAGTTAAGCAAGCACCCTCCTGTTTCATTAGTAATTACATTTAATATTAAACAAATATAAGAAAATATTTTTAAGTTCACTTGATTTTATTATAAGGAAATTGAAGGGTGAGGAAGGTGAGTGTTCAGTATTGGAGAACAGTGTCTGGCACAGAAAAAAAAATCTCTCAATAATTTCCAGCCTCTGTGCACCACTAACTCTTTAAGTCTGTGAACATTATTTGGCTTGCAGACGTAGATTTTATAGTCCACACAAGATTTTTAAAAACTGAAATTGTCGATATTTTTAAAAGATTGTTTTGTAACAACAGTTTCATGTTTTAGGCTGGTCCCATGCTTGCATGCTGCCTCCCACAGGTGTCTGAACTCAGACTTTACGGGCCATGAGTAACAAGGCCAATTTTCAGGCTATGGAGAAGTTCAACCAATGGTCCAGTGAGAGAGAATGGAATGCAGACAGAAACTTAATGATGAAAATTTTAGAATAAAACAAACTTTTAAATCTTTTAAGCTCAAGGTTCATAGATATGGCAGGATTCTGGGAGAAACTTAAAATATTTTCTTATATTTCTTTAATACTAAAATCTAATTACTAATGTACTGATACAAATTTTTCCCCAGGACAAAACTATCTTGTTTAAAGCTTTGTAATAATAGGGCACTCGATTTTTTCTCCACATATTCTTTAGAAACATTCCTTTATTTGTTCATTCATTTATTTTTTATCTCATGTGGTAATAAGCATCACAAGTCACAGTAACATCCACTGTAGTTACTGCTAATCAAATGTTTCAAGGATTGTTTGTCTTGAAGTGACACATTATTTTAAACAAAAATGTATGGGGTAATTTATATGATGCTGAATAAATAAAATTTAGTATTAAAATATTTCCAAATCTGGGTCTAATAGAGTTTAAAGATATTTACAATTATAATGAAAAGATTGGGAAACATCAAGTTATTTGAATATCTCATTTTACAAAAGAGCTGTGGTCTAAAACAGTGACATATGCAAGATAGCTCAGAGGGCAAAAACCTAGAGCTAAAGTTATAAAATAGGCATGCATTTTCTCTACAACATAGGAGATGCCTAAAGTGGCTTCCATGGGATTTGGGACATGCTTGGTTCTCTCCAGTGCAGATTAAAACATTTACTTCTCTAGCATTGAATCAGCAACTATAGTAGGTTCTGGGGATTCAAGCACTAATAGCATACAGTATCTCTCCTCACAACATATCTTCTGATGATGAAGGTAGGCAGAGATAATAAAGTATCATAGGTAAGTATCAATGGGCGGGGAGAGAAAAACAGAAGAGAAAAAAGCAGAGACATTTTTGAAGGTGTCAGGAATAATGATGTATTCAGCATTCATTAGAATAAAGGCTGAAATCAAAATCAAGATGAGACAATGCAAATCAGTCCAAGTAGCTCTACTGGACATAAACTGCATTTTTTTTTTTTTTTTGCTCTTTTTTTTTTCTTTTTAACTTTTTATCGGTACTAGGGATCAAACTCACGACCACCTGCTTGCAAGGCAGGTGCTTATGCCGCTGAGCTAAATCCCCAGCCCCCATAAATTGCTTTCTTATGACTTTTACATCTGAAGTCATGTCAGCATACGTGTTACTTGACCATGAGATTTTTCAGATACAATTAAGATTAGTAATGTTTGTCCTTAATATAGTTCAAATAGAATTAGTTTGTTAGGTCGAGTGTGAACAGATAAATCCTTAAAAGCAGAGTTTTCACTTGGATAAAAGCAGTAGAAAAAGTCAAATAAACATGGCGAAAGAGGATGTTGAAGAGCTTGCAAGAATGAAAGGATCCAATATGCCATTATGTCAAAGAGATGAGAACTTCAGTTTTACAATCACTGGCATCTAAATCCAAACACAAGGATCCAGACTCTAATCCAAGAATCTAAAGATCCATATTGTTTCCCAGGGCTCCAAAATCGGATGTAGCTTTGATGGCATTTTAATTTCAGTTTTCAGAAACTCTAAACAGAGAATCATGCCTCACTACATTGACCCATGAAAACCATGTTACAGTAAACAGGCATGATCTTAGTCACTAAACTGAGATGATTTAACAGCAATAGAAATTTTCTATATATCCTAGATAAGAGGTAAGGAAGCATGATGGTCAAATTTCTCCTTACCCTTTCTAACACTTTGCAGTTCAATCTCTTAAAAAGGGTAGGAGAGCTACACACACAACTGTGATGTGCCGGCTGAAAGTCAACATTTACATTTAATCTGAAGTTAGAAGCTAGAACAAGGAAAAATTGTCATTAGAAGACAAGAAACACCATTAGAGAAAAGACTCCTCACATACCCTGTTCATTATTGATAGGAGCATGAGGGCCATTGGGAATTGCATTTAAGTGTCTGTGACAAAAGTCCCCTTAGAGAAAGTGATCAGAACAAAACGTCTAGAGCACTGAAGAAAGTTTTTGGCAAGAAGAACTCTAATCTGTGACTCAGTTCTTCTGAGACCCCTTGTCTCATTCTCTTGGATGGCATGGGTTCAAAGAGTGATACTAATTTTTCCTGATCCTGGCATCACAATACATTCTACTGTTGAAGCACAAGGTTCGTGATACTGGAAAAGTGGCTGCTTTGAATTCTAGAATTAAGATTGGCAACTCTAAATTAAATGGAATTCTACAGAGCGTGTCTCTCCATTTCTAATTTCTGCAGTGGACAGCAAGAATCTCCCCGCATCTGCTCAGGAAATCTGTGCAGCTGTTTCATCTGGAGAGCCTAACACATTTGCTCACCTCTGACCCACACTGCTCCAGTGTGGTTTCTCCTGATTAATTTTCTCACTGATTTACTTCTTTCCATTGCAAACAGCTTGGATGCTACTGCTTCAAGTACTTTTTTGGTGGAGGGAATACTGAGAATCAAATCCGGGACCTTAACACAATGGCAACAACAAAGAACTGGAAGCTATGGCTGATGAACACTGACCAGTCCCAAGGGTCTGGGCACACAAGGTACCAGAAGTGCTGTAGTGAGAACTGAGATAAGGAAGTTATGTTTGCTGTTGATTGTGAAGGTCTTGAATGGCCATATGAGGTATATAGGGGAATGAGAGCACCTATGACTTTAAACAGGAATATAACACCATCCAAACTTCTCTTAGAGAATCATTCAAGGAACCCTGGTATCACCATGGCACCATGGTACAATGACAGTTTTGAGTATAGGTGGTACACTTTTGAATTTCACTTTCTATTTTTGTAAGATATATGTGGCATGTGATGAATTAACTATCGCCACTGCTCTTCAGGTATCCTTGTCTATAAAATAGGGATGATAAGATTAGTTACATAGGCTAGGATTCATCCTAGTTCGACGTCCTTGGAGGCTCCTGTGTGATGGATACAATAAGCAAGTGGTCATGACAGAGACCTGGAGGGGACAGTGGGAGGGAGTAAGCCAAGTTAAAATACCTTCTGAGACAATTCCTACACTAAACAGCTTCAACCTCACTCCCCTAGGGGACGCTGGAGTGTGAGTTATAGTTCAAAGGTAACTTGATTTAAGTAAGGGAACTAGAATCCGTAAAGCTCTAGGAGTCCTATCTGCTAGACTGAGGAAATCGTGAATTGCTATCTAGATTGTATTTCTCAAGAGGTAGAGCTTTATTATCCAAGGAGAAAACTAGGAAATGAATAGGAGTCATCAGTTCTACCATAGGATACTCAAACACAAATGCAAGGTTAATTTTAGTTCAATGAGAAATGTAACAAATGACTATTAGTCATTTCGTTCTTATTACTTCTCTCTGCAGAAAAGAATAAACCTTGGAGGAAGCAAGTTCTTTGCTGAGTGAGGTGGAGCAGGCGGTGAGGACAAAAACTGGTTATGTACAGAAAGGATAGTAGGCTGATGAGAAAAGGTAGGGATAGGAGATCTAAGGATACATGCAAGGAAGAGGCCAGGGGATGCTAAGAGATGTCAGATAGAGACACAGAGGCAAAACTAGAAAGGATTCCAGAAAATCAAAGGAGGTCTGAGCGCTATATAGACAGAGGAAACTTAGAGGGATCTATAACGGAAATTGTTCGGGCAGTTTGCTATGTGATGTTTCTTCCCATGAAGAGCCAGGAAAATTTAAATCTTTAACTGCTGTCTTCTGGAGCGATGCTGAATGTCGCAGGGAATTGGTTCCATGTGAGAGCAGGAGTGACTGTCTTGTGCCCTCAGCAACCTGTAATGAAGTTGATGACTTTAGGGTTGTGCAAGAAACCACTTTAGTCAAAGAAAATGCTAAGCAGTGGCTCTGAAAGTAGTCTCCAGGCAGGAGGAAATAACCCAGAGTGAAGCAGCAGTGAAAACAGTGGAGAGAGAGAAGACAGATACTGCATCTGAGCTCAATTATATCAGTCAGCCAATCAGTTCTTGGAGGCACTGTGTATTATTCATAGTAAATGTTAAAACAAAAAAGAAAATGGAGACTAATCATAAAAAAGCTTAATCATGAAAAGAGAGCACACGCGTCTCTAAACAAAGAGCCCTTGGAGCCAATCACAAGCTCAAAATGAGAGATATACAGTACAGTTGTAAACTGGTTGCAGCATCAGGAAAAAATCCTGAGTTAATCAGTAGGCATTCTTTCTATACAGTAAGCTGGTACCCATTACAATCCACGGTGCTAATGACCATTACTCAAAATGACAACATCGTAACTAAAATCACCATTTGTTCAAGTTAATTTCTTAAAGATCTGTGATTTTCCTCCATTACATTTAATATTTATGAACCCTAACTCACTGGAACTTCTCTATTTTGGGGTTATTACCATTCATTTTCAGGATGTAAAATGAAGGTCATTAGAGTTGGACTTTTCCTTTTCTTTTTCATTTACCTAGCATTACGTCTTTAAAAGGCAATATAATTCCAATCAAATGCTTGGCATACAATAACAGTTTTACCTTTACTTGAATATTATGTTACTGGGAACGAAATTCAGGTCCCATTAACTTTGCCTGCTATATAGAAGCATTTCTCACTTTAAGTCGAAAGTACTTGCTAACGAATCTGGCTAGAAAGTGAGTACTTTTCATAGGAAAATCCTGATTTCCCTGACTTCTGGTATATAAGATGGAAAAAAAACACTCAAAGGAAATTGAAAACTACTGGCAAAGAGGAGATGAAGTTGGCAGGCAGGTTAATAGCACGCTGGCTACAGTGCTGTGCTCTGGTTCCTCATCTTTGCCTCCTTCCCTGGGATTTCTCATTTGTATCAGGATTCTTTGGGGGATATGGCAGTCATGGTTCTTGGAAATCCATGCTTTTCTACTTTTTCTGAGTACTTCCATTTCAAAAGTGATTATCAGTCTGCCTTGCCAGTGGGCTCTACAGCCAAACAACTCTAGTGTCCTTTACATATACAAAGCTCGGGGTGTTGAAAAGAAAATACATGCCGAGTGTAACAAAGTATGACAAATAAAATCTGTAAAATCAAGTCTATTGGAGCCTGGTGACTACGCTTAGTCTGTCCACGACCTCCTTCCGGTACTCTTTCTCTCTTTGACACTAATTGTGATACGATATTTAACTTAATGTATTTAAGAATAAGTATGATTTAAATCTTTTTCAAAATATCCTATGCATTAGTGAAAGAGTTGTTTTAGACTATTGCTCTATATAATGCTTCTCTCCTCCTACTCTTCTTCCAGATTTGCAGAACACTATTTTGGAGAGAACTTTCTGGAAACTTCTCTATCACTGTTCTCAGTCTCCCTCTACACATGGAAGGAGAGAAGGAGAGAAGGGTATGAGGAGGAAAGGGATGAAGGGTGAGAAAGACACCAAGAGAGAAAAATGAAAAGAAAAATGATGAAATAATATAAGGAAACAATGACAAAAATAAGGATTAACTGAAAACCGAAAGGATTTGCTCAGACTTCACTAAGAAGAAATGGTCACACACCTTGGTAAAATGAGTCGAAAAGATCTGTCGTTGGGAATAGACTACCATCATCACTGTAAAAAATAAATATGAAAGACAAAACCCAGCCATATTTAATGCCAGTTTCAGTTTCAAATTAAATGCTTTGCCTCTGCAGAAGTCATATAAAATATGAAGCAAAAAGAAGGCATTTTCGCTGTCCTCTTTTTGAATTAGTGAAAAGAGTCAACCTTTGTCTTCAGTTGGCTCATCGTCGTCTGAGATGGCAGGTGACGGGGAAAATGGAGTATGATGTAAACCAGCCTTGCAATTCAGCCCCCAGGTTCCAGCCACTACCAGGCTAGTATATACCTTCTGCCTATTCAAGGATAACAGGAAAAATGCATACTACTTAGTATAAAAAATTATACTATAAGGAAAAATTTATACTATTTAGTCTATTATTTAGTTTATTTATAGTATTAAGTCTATTTTATATGTCACACACAAAGTAAGAATGGGCTGTCTTTAGGGTTACCTAATAACAAACAAACGGCATTCTATCAACTTTTATAACACCAAATTTAAAAAAATACTGTAATCCCTTCTTTATAGAAACTCCAGTTATGACTTTGTAAAGACTTATTATTCATTGGAAAACATGTCAAAAGGAAGAAAGGATTTCCTTACTACCCCCACACCACAAGCACAATGAGCTTTATGGATTCAGCCTAAGCATAACAGCTACCATATTGAGTTTTAACTATCATAATTGCTCCAAAATAATCTTAGCAGTTTTCCCCCCCTTCATAGTATCTGTCTCAGTTTCTTATTGCTGAAAGTATGCAGCACAATAATGTTAAGGAAGGAAAGTTTTATTTTAACCTACAATTTGTAGAGATTTCAGTTCACAGTCATCTGGCTCCAGGGCATAGCAACAAGACAGAGGTCACGTTCCAGAGGAGAAACAGTCCATTGCAGAGCCCCAGAGTGGGACTTCCCACTGCCCACAGCTGAAACAATACTAATCAATAATTAGACTAATCTAATTATTGCACATCCTAAATATATATTCACGCATCCTAGATCTAGCCACCAGCAAAAAGCCCCACTATGAATGCATGAAGCTTTGGGGACATCCAGATACGATCCATTACAGTATCCTGTCAAATAATAAACAGCTGAAGCCATTACTCAAATTGCAGAGATCCAGTTGGTCTTGATATGCTGAATCAACCTCTGTTGGTAGGTTCCCCAATATACTGCCACTCTGTGTAAACCTAGATACGTCTGTCTTTCTTCAGCCTCATGGTACTGTGGGGTTAGTTTGCAAATACTGTCTTTGGCATGTTACCTAATAAAGCTTATGCCCATAAATGGAGAAAATGGTAATAAAAGAAGTTACATTGCTCAGAAAATTCAGACAGGGCAGTAGAAACAACAGTAAATGCAGAGAAACATTTCACAGAGAAGGCCAGTCTTCATGACAACTACATTCCTGAAAATGTAAGAAAGAATCACACAGATGGAGAACAAATTTGGTGAATGAAAAGAGAATAAGAACCATGGGGAGAAAAAGTTTGCGGAGGTATCAGGAAACTTAGAGGACTGCAAGAATAAGAAGAGAGGCCTCAAAACAGTTGATGGCAGGTTTGACCTTTGCTTCCATAGAGAAGGTGAGAATGCCAGCCAAAAGATGGTGTAAATTGAACCCTGAGATATCAGGACGATTAGAGCGGAATCATACGACTCTTGGTGCCACTGAAAGTATTCACACATCTTTATGTTCACAGTCCTTTAAACACATAGCAACTCAATAAATTCTTATTTATTTCATGACATTCACAGTAGCAGAACCAGGATAGTTTTCCTCTTCTTTATAGGCAAAAGAGGACATAGCACACATGATTTTTTCTTTCATATCACCTCGTGCCTGCCCTCCGAGTGGCAGTGTTAAGATGGAATTGAAGGGTTTTGACAGTTTTACTATACATCTTTTTATTCCCAAAGACTTCTAATCTTGAAACAGGTTCTTTGTTTTAAATCAGGCATCTATTGATTAGCTGTGAGCCGGGGCACGGCTCACCAGGGGCTGAGGTGGGGTATACACTATGGAATTAGGACACTTAAACACTGAAATCGATCCTCCTTTTCTCCTGCTGCTGTTGCTGTTGCAAGCAGTTTCTCTAAGCTATTAATTTTATTATTAGCACACCTGGAGGCATCGCTTCCCTCAGGGAAAAGCAATTCAACTGTGTGTGCTACAAGATTAGTGACAGATGATCAATGACACAGCTGGGGCAGGACAGAGAGCTGTGTCCCATACCCACCTATTTGAAATTTGGGGGGATGATAATTCTTGCCAAATGAGGGACTGAATAACACCTTTTAGATCTGCTCCCTGCACATATCAAGAGAACTTTGATTGCCAACAACTTGGTTTTTATGACTGAAAGTTTTTAAAGGAAATAGAAAGTCAGGTTCTAGCTATGAGTTGGCCTAATCTTCTCTTTGTGGCTCATGACAGCCTCAGTCTATTTCTTTCCTAAATGTGGAAAGAAAGAGGGAGGGTCACATCTACAATAGAAGTTGTAAACTTGTGCTCTAGGGTTAACTCTCCTTTCAATCTGGTTTCTTGACCCAGAATAGTGAAGAATTTATGAGTTGCACATGGATTTATGCTTTTTGTTTTATTTTTTTGGAAAATGTAAATTAGTGGCCATGTTTCAGAAGGTAGGATATTTCCTTCATGGTTTTGTATTTAAAAATCAGATGAGCCGTACTCCCATGACGACTGTGCAATGGACAGGAACTGAGGAGAGAGTGTCCCTTTTAGAGAATGTCTATGCACTACTGCTTTCTAACATCTCACTTGGTTCCCATTACCAGATGACACTTTAAGTTCTATCCCAGTGTAGTGATGGTAAAGTCTCTGCAGTATATGATCTTCATGGTTTTAAACATCTGGGAATATTTCTGTACATGTAAGTTACTTCTCAGACTCTTTAATTTGTGTCTTTCCTATTATTTAATCCCCCCCTTACTTTTCTCCTGTAAATCTATATGTGAATACTTTATAGATAGGTATCTATATGTATATACTTTATCCTCTAAGAAGAAATAAGTGGTTTTCAAAAGCACTTTTTATAACAGAGAGCATGGAAAGAGACTAAGAAGATATCCTAACTAAAGCTACTATATTAAAGCTGTCCAGATGATGGAGTTAAGGCTGCTTGGTTTATGCTCATGCAGCAAAATATCTGTATCATATCATGCCTGGTACTCAACCAGGTTCCAGAGAAGACCCAGAACAGAACATGGTCCATGATCTGATTCTCTATTCTAGCTGGAATGTAGGATATATGCCAGTTTGCTCACAAATAATTCAATAGCTGAGTTTTGGAAACTCTGGGAAAAAGGATGAAGACTGCCCCAGGCCCTTATAATCCAATTTCTGTATCCTCCAAAGAATGACCTACATTGTTTTAAAAAATGTTGAATAAAGAAGCACTACCAGGTAGGATCTGTTCCAGTAACAAGTGACACAGATTAGCTGAATTCCCTCACCTGGCCTACAACCATCAGATACCCACAGGGACACATCTGTTATTTCCAACAAGCCCATGCTGGAAAAGGAGCACAGGCTTTGAAGTGAGACAGATGTGTTTCACTGTTGGTCTGTGCCTCCGTCGGGTTTCTTAATCTAAGTTTACATACTTGGATTCTATAAATATCTCTAATACAATGGTCCTAATGAAATCTACCTCCAGTAGAACACTACAAAACAAGCAACTGTTCCATTTTTCAGTGAGTGTAGGTAAGGATTTTGCTGGATCCATCACTAGTCTCAGCATTCAAGATGTCAGTTGCAAAGGGAGTGCTTAGTTATCTCATGATGCATATGACAAGACCTGCTGTATGCATGCAAGTTTCTTTTCTTTTCTTTTTTTCTTTTTTTTTTTTTTTTTTTTTTTTACTTTTTCTTTTTTATCGATACCAGGGATCGAACTCACGACTGTCTGCTTGCAAGGCAGGCGCTTATGCCACTGATCTAAATCCCCAGCCCCGCATGCAAGTTTCTTAAATCGCACACATGCATTAGGCAATATTTTATAGCTGGGTCTTATACATTGATGTGTGTATAAAGTCTATATTAGAAATTTGGAACAAATAATTGAGTGAATATAGATATAGAAGATAAGGTGGCAAATTAAGTTATTGAATTTGGCTGGGAATTATATGAGAGTTTATTATACTACTTTAATTTGAATATATTTAAAACATAAAATCAAACTTTCAAATGATAAAAAAAAATCAATAAACAAATACAGGTATGCCAATAAGTCCATGAATAGTTAAGAAAAAGAAAATACAAAAAGTTATTTATGAAGTTAAACTTATGCAATTTTAATGACCTATGTTATCTTAGAAAATCTTATTGTTTAGTATTAAATTAGCCATTCATCTACAAAATAATAATAACATTAATAATATAAGATATCATTCATCAAAAGCAGACCTGTGCTCTGGGTATAGAACTAAGATATTGTTGGAACACATTATTCATTTACATATTGTGCACAGATGATCTCACACTACACATTCAAGAGGAACAGTCCTGACGGAAACCCTTTTCCTCACATATCAAAGAAATCTGATCTTTTACATGAAGAAAGAAATCTTGAGGAGTTCTGATCTGCCCTTACTCCTGACTCATAGTATGTGCTCAGTAAAAACTTGTACCTTATCTGTCTAAAAGACCAGCCCCTTCAGGTCTCTTGTACATGGTTGAGTACTAATTGAACACATTAATTTAAACTATTAATGGCTGATAATGCTTTAATATGTCACTACTCCCTGATAAGACACTAAAATGCCCCCTTAAATGTGAATGTGAACAAAAGCACACGGCTAATAAATCAAGCCTGGAAACTGAAATCACAGGGTGCTTTTGGTAGGGGGACTTTTTCCTTACTAATATTTTTATTGCCCTCTACCACTTGCCCCACTAGCTGTCCTTAATGCTTATCTTATTTTTATAATAAAATAGATTAGCCCATACAGACCACAAACTCCTAAGGACTAGCTGGTGCTCTCTGCCACAACCAATCTGCTTGGCAAATAAGTGCTGGTAGATAGGAGAGCAGTTGCATGTGGTATTTAGCAACTAATTGACCTCACTCCTTGCTTTGAGAGTAAACAGCTGCAAAATTTAGGATCAAAGAATTAAGCTCACTGGCCCCATCCTTACAATGGAGATGGTGATCACATCCTTCTTTTAGTAGTTTTGTGAAGATTAATGAGAAATTGCAAAGGCAATGCTTATCACAGCTAACATTTATGGAGCGTTGACTATTTTTACATCTTATGTTATAAATGTCACTAACTCCTAGGGATAATGATCCTTGCTAATTTGGGTGTGTCCAAGTTAGAGTGTGTGACCTTCAAGAACTGTGTCTTTCCCCAGCCCCCTGTCCCTTCCCACCTTTGTTAATCCCTGACTCAAAACCCTACCCTTCCCACCTTTGTTAATCCCTGACTCAAAACCCTATTTCAGAAGAAAGGGGACAGTTTTCATAAAATCACAGGTGCCTCACATAGAAATGTCTTCCAAATGTATAATTCTGTAACTCTGCACGCTACTTTAATAGTCTACAGTTCCAGTAATAAAGATAGGTTAATTTTGCATTAGATGAGCTTTAATGCACATTCAGGAATCAGAAACTAGCTTATGTGTTCATTAGTGGAAATCTTGCCTAAAGTGGGTCATGTTAGAACTAGAGAAACTTTAGACTTGGGAAAAAGAGAAGGCGTTTTGTTCCACGTGTCATCTTCCATTATTTATGATAGGTTGAATGACTCTACAGATAATGAGGGGGATGTTTTCCAATCATCGCTGGTATATAATACATTGTGAGATCACTGGGGAAGTGGCGTATCCTATGATACCAGACTTGGGCACCAAATGGTAGGAGGCTTGTGTGGCCTCATCACCAGTGAGGGTAACACCTGGTACAGTCTTGCTATTGGCCATAAAAGTTGTAAGGGGTCCTTCGAAAGTAATGTAGTCTTAAGTGGCGAAGTCACGGAAAAGACATGAGCTTCCAATCTGACAGGCTTATGGTGGGTTCTTAGTAAAGCTTTTATACTTGAGACTCTCAGTTTCCTCATCCAAGAGAATAAAAGTAATGATTCCTGGGACAAAGAATGGTGGCTGTAAGTCACAGTGCACACTGTCACATAAGCACTAAATACACTCATTATCTGTGGAGATTCTTGAAGAGCACTTTGAACATAGTAAGAACTCAGTCCGTGGTAGGAGTCATCGTTACTAACACCATCTCCATTGTCATCAAATGCTGACTGGCATGATCCAAAATTATTCTTCTAGATTTCACATTCTATGATGTCTCAAGTGGAAACCATAACAGGCTCAAGTGACTGTATGAACAAATTTAAGCCTGTATCACTGATAGCTATACAATCCTTGGTTTATAGGATGGGAATGGGTACTATAGAAGCTACTCCTATATGTCAGGAAGAATACCCCCATTTCCCTCTGATAGAAATTGTGTGGCAGAGAGATTCCTCAGGCTGTGTACAAAGCAAAGAATTCACACGCCGCACTTAAAGTGAGCTGAAACGCTTAACAAAACAAAGATCCCCTCTTCCTAAGTTCCCTGGTGTACTTAGGGAATCAGATTCACACTTCAATTTAACAGTCACAGGGACTGCACGCCTACAGTGATTTCCCAGGAGCACAATGGTGAAAATGTACCCCTAGGTGTCAAGAACAAATGTGTATAATGATGTCTGTCTTTCCTGTCTACAGCTGCAATGTACAAGTTTTAATGGATGTAAAAGAAATAGGAACTGACACTAAAACAACACTTTTTGTGAACCAGGTATATTAGATGTTTCTAATATAGCCTCTGCTCAATTCCTCTTGCTCCCTATAAGCAGGATTTGCTCTTTGGAGAGAAAAGTGTTCATTCTGTGTTTCTATGCTGTGATAGCAGTGCATGAATTTCCAGCTACTGTTCTCAAACTCTTGCCTAGAAGGGTAAACAGACCCTTTATGTGCTGTAACGCCTCCTAACTGCCTCCTTCTTCACATCTATTGCAGGTGTAGTATTTATGTTTTATGGCATTTTTCCCTCTTTTTCCTCAGCTTCCCACAATGTCAGACAAGTACAAAGAGTATCATATACCTTCACCTTCCTGAATAAGTTCCTGTATTATATAACCCGCCCAAATCAGAAGTCATTCTTCTCTATTACATTTCAAACACAGGTTAAAGATTTCCGAGCCACAGTGGATATAGTCAAAGTTGAAAGAAGTGAATTGGGTTCCATCTTCATTATCCTGTTTGAGTGATAAGAAGAAAAAACTAAGTCTGTCACATTTTTGCTGTCTGAAGAACTTATTGCCATGTAGATCATCTGAATAACTGTTTTCTTGTTCTTGTTGTGGGTCTGGTAGACTGTGAACATTTAAAGAATTGTCTTAACCTGTCTCGATCTTACTTTATTTATATCTAGAGAAACAATAACAACAACAATATTCCTGTGTTACCAACACCAGACCAGTGGTAGCAGGGTTAGAGCTTCCTGAATTGAACAGACTTTGGTGCTACCACCTAGACTCACCGGAAAAGCCATCACAAGTGTACGGGTGCTACCAGAATTAGATGGAAAAGAAAATGCAGTATGGTGAAAACCAGCTTACTTTTACTCTGGAAATTCCTACCTGGTAGTTGTATAAAAACTACTATCTGATATTAACACTGAGGATTTTGAATTAATTTCCTTCAGAATAAAATTATTGCTTTTATTACGCCGAAGCTATGTGGGAAAGTTGGTGATGTATCTGGAGACATGTCAGCCTGCAAGCAACATCACCTCTTCTGTCCTTGTTGCAGTATCATGCTACTTCTTTGGGAAAGGATAAGGATTCTCTGATTAAGAGCTAATAGAATTTTTCACTAGTTTTGGGCACCACTTACTTCTTCAACATGTTATAAGCTCAACTAATCAAATTGCTTATCTGATCCCATTTCAAGCCCTTGAAATAAATACATGACTTTTCTTGTCCTTTGCCTTCTTGGTATACTCCATATACACCTCAAGCATAATCCTTTTCCCAATAGCAAAACGGTCACTTGTACTAATACTGATGTGCCTAGTTTTTCTTATAATAAAATATGAAAATTAAAGGAATATAATGACGTTCATGAGAATTAAAAGGGAGAGGAGTAGATAGGGCATTGTATACAAAGCAGGGGTAATCTTGATGGCTATATAAAAATTTGAATAGTCTCAGTGAATACAAATCACATTGATGGTCATGCACATGAAAGAAATGAGATACTAAAAAAAGTATTCTGAGAATTATCAGAGATTTTAATGAACCACACAATCCATCCCACTCACAGAATAACATACCACTGTGTGCTACTTTGTGATATATATATATATATATATATATATATATATATATATATATTTACATACACTATCATCTATCTATGTGTGTGTAATTATGGAAGATTGTTACATATAATATTGACCTACCAGATTCTTTCTCTTCACATTCTGAAAATAATTTTTAACTGCAAATAAGAATTGCAATTTATTTTGTTCCCAGGTATCATGACTTAAATTGTTAAATTAATTTTTAAGATTTCCTAGAAGTCTTTTCCTAACAGTTGCATGTATCTAAGTTTCTTTTTTTCCAAAAGAAAAAACAGTTTTCTCAGCACTGCTTATTGTACTAATATGTTTGAAACAAATACAAAGAAAAATTCATCAGGAAAATATTTACAGTTCACAGCAAAAGGTGAAATTAATACAAGCACAAATTTTAAAAACACAATGACATGTATTTCACAAGTGGTAGGTTCGTGAAAAGTATTAAAGCTTATAATAATAATGAAAAGGAAGTGGATTTATTCACTTCCTTGATTAGCAATATTCAAACAACGAATGTGCCCATGTTGGTGCAAGTTAGTGAAACAACACTCTCAAATGATGTTGTTGAGAGATTAAAGTATGGAAAAGAGAAAGGGAGTGTATCTCACGAATATTTCTAGCTTTTGACCGATGATATGATTTATGGGTCCCCGGTTCCTTCTTTGCTGGATACCTTAGCCCTTAGAAGCTGGGGTAAAGTAATAAAGAGAAAAGAAAAATTACTAGATTGAATTGTCAGAGATTCTACTGAGCATCTGGCTTATAAGCCACCATTAGCATCATGTAAGATACCATTCCACCTTTAAAAAGATTTAGAAAAGGCTTTCAAAGCTCTAAACAGCAAGAATTCTAACCCCCCAATATCAACCTCATTTCTCTATTGCTAGGCTTTTACAATTACCCATAGGTAACGAGCCACCTGCAGAGGGATTAAGGGGTTTTGAAGAGAGCCAGCGAGAAATTTAGCACGAGTAGACAGAAAGCATAACTTTTATGTGCAACCATGACCCTGTTCTGAAGCATGTTTTCTCATTTCTGATATACCCCTGCTGTATCTTAAAAATCCTAATTATGGATTTTTTCATTAAAATGGAGCAATCATTATTACCATTATCTCCCACTTACATTCTTGACCAAGGAGGGTTGTGACATTCCAAATACCTTTCCAAGGCTGAAACCTTCCAACTCTAGGAAATGAAGCATAACTGTTTATCAGAAATATTCAATTAGCCCAATAAAAGTCAATGAAGACGGACCTTTATGCAAATATAAAGAATTCAGAGCAATCCTACGTTGAAGATTCTGGATAGAATTTCATTTAAGTGTGTCAAATTAGAAGTTTTCTGAGACTACTTTGAATAATTTTTTTTTATGATTTAGCTTTTAGCCAGAAACCTATACGTCAAATTCTAACCCAAATAATTTGTGATTACCTCATAACCTGTAGATTTAAAAGAAAAGTTCTATACCAAGATTAATGCTTAAAGTCAGTTATCAACTTGATTGGCTTGGAAATCACCCAGGAGATTAGTAAAGCACATTTCTGTGTGTGTCCAGGTAAGGCAAGAATGTGTGACCTGGTGATGATGCCTGGCCTGTGGCATTTTCTTCTCCAGCACCCTCCTCTACTGTCCTTTCCACCCTCCACAAGCTAAGCATCTTTGTTCTACTGTGGTCTTAGCTTATGAAGTTCCCACCTTGGCACAGGCCAACCATGAAATGAATTCCCAAAAACCACGAGCCAAATTAAATGTCCCCTCTTTCAAACTGTCAGTGTTTAGTGTTATATTCCTAATACTCTAAAGTACCTCGAATGGCATTACTTATGATACTGAAAAAAATACTTATTTTCCACAGGAAGAATTGGTGATTAAAACCTTGGTGTTTTCACACGATATAATAATATGTAAATATTTGTAATGCAGTAAGGTAGCAGTGATTTGGTATCATGTGACTTGCAATGTTAAATTTTTAAAAATTGCTACAAAGGCTAAGATAATAAACTTCCCTAATTGTATTTCAGAAGCTAAGCTCAGGAGTATTATAGCCACAGATACAGTATTTTATAAAGTAGATTTCTGGTCTAAACTGTCAGTTTACATATTTAGTCTTTGGACTGTTCAATGGTACTGTCATTTCTATCTTGAACTATATCAAGCACCTTTAATTTTATAGGAATTTTCCCTAAGATAGGAAACGATGATTCAAACAAACTTTTTACAAGTGTGAATCTCTGTAAGATTTCCTGTCTGGATGAGCACAAGATAAACAAAAAATAATTTCACTCAAACAGGAAATAAATAAATCTCAGCAGAACCAAAATATTGTGGACCTTCAGGTCATTCACTATGTATTCTCTAAAAATGTACCCCAGGATTGCACAAAATGTGCACAGGTCTGGGAGGAAACATGTCAAATGATTTCTCCCTGCATAATCAGACCTTCAGGATGATTTTTAACCCTGTGTCTCTACCTTCCCAATTCTAATCATATGTGATTTCTATAATTTGAAACAACAAACACACAAGAGAAACACCATCTACAATGTACTAATTATTGTAACTGTCCTACTAACCTGTTTCAAAAATCTGTTCCACTGCTATTTTTATTCTTTATCTCTTTAAAATAAAAAAAAGAAACATCATCTAGAGTGACTATAAATTCAGCTTTTGCTACCACCTATGATGTCTCGTGGCTGTGCTGAATTATTTTCATCTGAAACAATTGTTTCACGACACACAGAATTGGTCACATTGCTTGTCAAAAATTAAAAACCTCATCAAACTCTTTCCTTTGTGGCATTATAAACAGTTCGTTGTCAAAAGTGAGCTGTTTGCAAAAGCAGTACAAAGCGGCAAAATAAATGGTCTCTTTCTCTTTTATATGAAGTGAAGGGTTTCCTATAATTTTAGCAGTCATTACGACTTACTAATGAAGACTTGAGATAGAGTCTAAAAAAGGAAATATAAAGTTAAGTGGCTCATTTCGTGTTTTAAGAGGTAAAATATTAAGGGAAAAAGAAGTGCTGTTCGTCAATCACAAGCCACGGGAAGCTGGAGAAAGAATATAGCCCTTTTCACAGGGCAGCCTCGCTGAAGACCTCTGCTGAAGACCTGCACTGGCCTAGCGAGAATATCTTCTAATAGGTGAGAGGCGATTTCAATCTCCATACCCATTTAATCACAGGGCTGTTCGAGTGCTGGCTGCCAATTATCCTGAATTATGTGTCATACAGCAGGTTTGTGATCGGGGCTATAGTGCATTAGGGACCCAGCAGAGACCACCATGTTGATTTGACAAGGTTCTTAGAGCTGGGATGAATAAATTAACGCAATAGAGTGATTTTGATGAAGGAAAGATTGGAGCCAAACTCCCAGAGACGGAAGATTAGTGACTAATCAGCTCTAACACCTGGTTTCCATAACACTCTAATAACAACTCCTCACGCTGCTGTAACAAAACACAACAGCCTCTGCCGGGGAAGAGACATGAAGCAGCCTCCGAAGTTATGGCTCAGGGTGTTTGATTCACGAGGGGATGTATTTCACCTGTTTGCAGAACATGAGAGCAGTGGCAGCTCCTACCCCCACTTTATAGTGGAACAGAGGACAGTGACAATGGCAAATTCAAAACAACCGGAGTACCAGGAGAATACCTTCGATGAGAAATCCACTGCTGCTAACTTTTTCAATTCAGCTTCAAGAGAAACTAGGAGAAGGTAGTCAAGCAGGGGAGGAGGAGAGGGCAAAGAGAGGAGGCCAGAACAGCTAAAGCAGATTGGACTCTCGAGGCTCTGTGGTACTGTAGAAGGTGACCCCAGTAACCAGCAGCTCTGGCCTCTCACCTGTAGGCTCACAGTAAACAAAAGCAAATGTTTCTCAGACCCCATACTTCATTATTTTGGTTAATCTAGAGAAATTTCTGGGGCTTTAACATCTGGTCTGGGAAGTCACGATGCAAGAAAGTCAAATGTTTCATAAAAATGGAAGCAAGTATCTTATGATACACCTGGCACGGCTGCTCCTAGCTAGGTCACGTGGGCATGTCACCTTGGCCAGTGACCTTCACAGCAGAGGTGGTGGTTCCCTGGGGACCTGTACTGCTCACTGTCCTTTGGGCTATCATTTTTCAGACTGCAAGTCACTTAGTATGACCAGTTTTATTCAGTCAGAAAGATTTATTTACTCAGAACATTGATTCTCCCAGATCATCTGGGTTGCATGCTGGGTTAGTAGATTGCCATCTACCAGAGCTCCAATATTAAAGCATGAGAAAGATTCTCTTAGGAACACAACAAAAAGGTGTGGCAGTGTCTCTGTGCCACCTTCAACCACTTAGAAAACCCATTCTAATGACAACTGAACACCTGAAGAGCTGGCTGATGGGGGCAGTGCTTATTCACATCACAATGGAGAGAACAAGAAGAAGAAAGGACTTGCTTGGAGCAGACACAGGGCAGATTTTCCTGGAACCCTGCAGTCATAATGTGACGTACCACACTGATCCTGCCCCTGCATCGCTTATGGAAATGATGCTTTTGTCACCAGGTTGGCCTGTCTTTGTGACTTCCACTTAACAACTGCAATTTCTGTCTCCCAGACTGGCTTTCTAGTCACAATGGGTTTAATGCCTTAACTCAGTCACTAGCAAGGGGTTGAATTATCAATTCGGATCTCATGTTCCTTTTTTATTCCAATTATTTTCCCACACAGGACGCATTGCTGTGCCCCACATTTACCTCATCAGCCTGTGAACATCCATGCTTTTTGCAGTGACTGACAGAGAAGCCAACTAGATATTGTCCCAAGGGCTGTTTCCAAATTTGGGCTCCCAAAGGGAAACTTGCTAAACTCCTCTAGGCGTGCTTTAATACCGACCCATTTTCATAGCTTCATTTGTTCTTACACCTGCCTCTTTGCCTCATAAGCCTCACCCAAAGGGAGAAGGGAGAAGAGAGAGCAGCCATGGTTTTATCTGCGTTACACAGGACATTATTTTCTTCCTCTCCTTGTGACATTTTCACCCCAAACTCCAATTTAAGCCCAAGTTTGAAAGGTCAGAAGTACCTATTCCCAATGCAGTGCATGCCAGGTGGATCATCTATATGACTACGTGGCTAATAGTCTCTTTGTTTTGTTTTATTTTCTTTCTTGGTTGAAATATTTCAGTGAGCATTGTTAAACCCGGTAGAGATTCCTCTTCAAATAGCCCTTCAAAGTGAAATTCAGGGGTTAAAAAAAGTAAATCTTTAAAAGGCTTGATTGAACCTGTAATCATAAAAGCCACACTCTGGGCCATTTGTTGAATTTCACTCTGTTCAATGTTTTATCTTCTTACCCCAAATTATAAATGCCCTAAACTATAAAGTAGAAAAAGGCCAGGCATCATCAGTGTTCTGCTGAAAAGTTCCCCTGCTACCACCAAAGGGACCTGCGGATACTCAGAGGAGGCGGGGCGGTCTCTGTGGGAGCAGCAGGCAGCAGTTTTGTGTGTACAAAGCTTCGGGGAGAACATAGGTGTGAGGATAACAAAACCCTCAAATCTGCAGCGGGAGAGGCTTTGTCTCCTGCCCCCTCAAAGACACGCAGAAGGTTACTGAGGGCCATGAAAGGAGAGTGGAGATTCATGGTTAATGTGAAAACATGTCATTTTTTTCTAAGAAACTGTAGCCAACAAACGATTTCCAGGGATGGAATGATAGTCTAGTTTACCTAGGGCGTTTGTGTAGGTCTGCATCATGGTTTATACAAGACAGAGTAGATAGAAAGCTCATGGAATAATTTCTAGTCTAAGACTGACCCTCATGGGTCACAGATGCTTTTGAGAATTTTATAACATTCTCACTTAAGAAAAATTCAAGTACTTATGCTTGTATAAATATGTGCAAATTATTATTTTAGGCATTTCATTTAAAGATAGGAACCACTAGAATGAACAGATAGGTAATTCATGTTGGTCATTTATAATATCAGACCAACACATTAAAATCCTTAAATCAAACAGTTTCATAGCTTCAACATATAGAATGACAGTCATGGGTTAGCTGGAGTACAGTGAGCTAAAATAGGAACCCTCATTAGTACTCCTTTGTTCTCAAAGCTCCAACATGTAACAATGAAGAATGTATTAAAGTTCTCTAGAAACACAGACCCATTAGGATATACAGACAGCCAGAGGTATAGATGAGAAGAAGGGACTTAATATGGCGATTGACCCACATGGCTATGGTAGCACACTGTATTCTGCGTATGCCCTGGACACACAGGAGAGCTGGTGATAGAATTCAATGTAATTCAGTTCTAGTATGAAGACCTCAACACTACATGGGGATGAGGAGGAAGTTGCTGATGTGACTCTCAGCCCAAAAATCTAAAACCTATATTACAGTGCTAAAGAGGCCCTGATGTCTAAGCACAGAATCAGATGAATATCTGAGGCCAGAAGAAATGACAAGCTTCATCTTTCACACTGCCTAAGCCTTCCTGTTCCATTCTACCCCTCAACAGACAGAATGATTACTACATCATGTTGGGAGGGTGGATTTTGTTTACTTTGGCTGCTGATTTAAATAGTAATCTCTTTCTGAAATACTCTTATAAATACAACCAGAAATAATATTTTACAGGTATCTGGGGACTCCTTAGCCCACACAAACTGTAATGAACCACCAAAGAGGAAGAAAGGCAAGTAGAGAAAGGAAAACACACTGCCCTACTCAAATTTGCTAGCATAATAAGGAAATCATGTATATATTTCTGTGTACGATTCTTATTTGTGAATGTTTCATCTATCAGTGGGGATGAATCTGCACCGTGAGATGCCATGGAAAGTAAGTTGGGCACCAGAGCCAGAAGTATTTAATAGAGAAGCTTCATTTGCTTGCTTATAAAATGTGTACATCACTTATAGCCAGCTTGGGAGTAGGTAAAGAGATTCTCTACTGGTAGGTATTATATCAATGCCAGTTACTATATTTACAGAGGGTATAGAATTCTAATAATCATTTTGGATACAAAATCAGAAGTCTCTGGAATCTCATTTGCTTGCTCCTACATTAACCTAATTATCCACTAGTAGAAGGTGTGCAATGACCTCTATGGAGTGCTAAAGAAGTGTAAAGACACTTACAGAATTTATCTCGAGTCTTGGCAAAGTAGCTGCAACCTTGAGTGTAGCCATCTTACACTAGTAATGACTACATCAATGATACATGGCATTTTATAAACTATTTTAAGAAATGATCACCACTGGAGGTTGCTTCACTGAGGGTGTGAGGAGAAAATCCACTGGAGTAGAAGAAAATATTATGATTGTTAAATTTTGTTTTTGAGAAAAATAATCATTCTTATTTACTATTATGCATAATGCATTGGTATACTGATACATGTATTTGGTTTATTTATATTTGTGTATATGTAAGAGAGTGCTTAAATGTTTTATCACTTCATATGTATGCTCAAACATTTTAAATTATAGAAGTCATTTTATGTATACAAAATTATTTGATCCTGTATTAACTCATTTTTCCCATAAACACATTAGGAAAAGCATGGCTTGGAAAGATTAGGAATCTTTTGCTGCATATTATTTAGTGGGATGAGAATAAAATACTAGGATTGGACTTCAAGACCTACATTCTACTCTTTCACAACCCACAGGGTCTTCTGAATCAAAGATTTTGATGAAAGTCACCAATGGGGATAAAACAGAAGACTACAGACTAAAATTATATTAGATTTCAGATAGAATGAAGAACTAAGGAGAAAATTGCTGACCGTCTTGGATAGGTCAGTTAAAAAAAGCTCTTTTAACAGCAGAGGTGGGGTGCATTCCAGAGGAGTCATTAAAACATGTACATACCTGTGGCAACATGCACTGATTTTGAACCACTGTGAACTGGCCATAATGACCAAGGTGGCTTTTCAGATTTCAGCACAGTAGAAATGGGCGTTTTTCCCTTCCCGACCAAAAAAGAAAAACATAACTTATTATTATCATTAACTTTACATATTACTTATAACTGGCACTTTCACTGTTTGATAGCATTTTGCTACATAAATCTATACAAATGCTAAATACTGGTCAAGAGTGGTGGCCTATGCCTTTAATCCATGTACTCTGGAAACTGAGGCAAAAAGATCATAAGTTTGAACCTAACTTGGACAATTTAGTGACTCCATCTCAAAATTAAAATAAAAAAGTACTGGAATGTAGTTCAATGTAAAGGCCCTGGCTCCATCTCCAGAACTAGAAAGATAGATAGATGGATAGATAGATACATAGATACATAGATAGATAGATAGATAGATAGATAGATAGATAGATAGAGATATAGACAGACAGACAGACAGACAGACAGACAGACAGGCAGATATAAACTGTTGTATTTTTTTAATTAGCTTCTCCCAGAGGGAAAATGTGTATCTTTATTTCTGCAAGAAGAATACAAAAAGATCGAAAGGAAACTGCTATGGGTTCTAACATTATAAATTCTATCTCCTCCTCACACAATCTCCTCTTTGGTTTCTGATTCAAAAATAAGTTCTAAGCTATGGATTCATTTCTTGCATAACTTTGAAAATTACATTTTAACAATAAGCATTAGTATAAATCTTGAAATAATCTATTCTTTTGAGTGAGTTTTGTATAAAAAGGTTGAGTGGCTAAAATTGGTCTAAAAATAACTTATTCTGTTTAAGAGTTTCAAATGGATATATGCTTCTCTATCAAAAAATGTTAGAAAGTATTATCCTTTTCATAAGTCAGGAAGAAAATTGGAAAATTACCACTAATGTTTAAAGCTAGGTGTGTACTTGCCAATTAATTTACTATACTAGTTGTAGTAAATTGATTATATTAGTGCACTTCCATTTCTGAAATCCATATCTGAAATGTGTCTTAAAATTCAGTTAAGTGGCCATTTTTACTTTATGGTTCAGGTGGTTTGTGTTGCTGATTTTGCAAGTTAGCAAGCTTGGAAAGGAGCCACTTACATATAAAATACATATGTTACTGAAGCAGGGAGCCTGAGGGCTGGCAAAAACATCTTTCAAATAATTGTGTTGATCCTTTATTTTTCAGAACAAGAAAGAATGTGCACAACAGAAAAAATAGACAGCTGTGTTCATAAAGACATTGAAACATAATGCAATTTTCCACCAATATTTACTAATTACTGGCTTGGGTTTGAATACATAGGCATGTGCAAAATCATACTATGGCCATGTACAATTAAAATTGTGTACATATCATTACTTGACACAGAAGACGTTAAACAAAGTGGAACCAGGCCTTCACTATGTGGATATGATATGTTGCTAAGAAGGCAACTTTGAGGTAAACATCTGTTTTACTAACAAGTACTTCGCCTCCCAGATTTGCACACCCAGGAAAGTAAGGGGAAATGATTTTCTAAAATCTGTGTATTGAGTACGCGGTAAAATCAGGATTAGTATAAATATCAGCTATATGAAGTTGCATACATCACCAAAACAGCATCATTTTCATGCTTGACCTTCCGTATCAGCACTTCTAATAATGTGCATGAATGCGTGGTACAGAATGAAAGATGATTCACAGAAAATTACAGCAAGAAATAACATAATGGGCCTTTAAATGTAACCTTGCCCAAATTGTATAAATAATGTGCGTTTTCTTTGCTTGAATTTGTGGGAAAGAGGCAGAAGGACAAAACGAAGGCCGAGGGAAAATAAGCTGTGTGTGAAAAGGGGGACACTATATTGTCAGCCCCTCAAGTTTGAGTATGATGTTAATATTTTAAAATGATTTGTAAATATTTTACAAGTATACTCATATTAATAGGAAATTCACACATTTTTAATAAATCTCATAATGATTTTGAGTTATGAAGCTATTATCATTATTTTTAACTTTGGAAACATTTCCTCATAAAAGTAACAGGGGAGAAGTGAATTAAAGACTACCAGATATTCGAAATGTAATAAACCTAGGAAATTGGTATACAGGCATAGAGATTCTTTTCATCCCCTTGCTTCTCCTCAAAAATAAGTTATTTTCCTGAGAATTTATTTTAAGTTACAGTCAAAGAGGCCTAGACTATTTTTTAATTTAGAAATTTTCTAGAATTTTTTTTCTTTTTACTTTTAGGGAAGACTTGTTTCCACCTGGTTTCAAATGGGGGCCTTTTTGGTGTGAGGTGTAGGTAGTAACCACTATGAGATGGAATCTGATAATTCAGAGATTGTGCTTAAAGCTATAAAGACAATAAAGAACATAAAAAATAGAAGATAGGTTAGAAGAAATGCTGAAGCTGTTTAAAAATGTTTAGCTGGGCACTAGAGTATGACTAGAATCCCTGCTAATAGGAGTCCAAAGCAATAGGGTCACAAGTTCCAGGACAGCCTTGGCCACTTAATAACTCTGTTTCAAAATAAAAAAAAATTATAAAAGGTTGGGATTGTATCTTGGTGGCAGAACACCCTGGGTTGAATCCCTAGTATAACACACACACACACACACACACACACACACACACGCACACACACGCACAATAAATGTAATGCCTCTTAGAAGGAAAAATATATAGTACATAGAAATAGATCAGGATGAAGCCCTTATAGCAAAACACATCAAAATATACTTTAAAAAGCTACGTCTTCATAAACAGTAAGAAATATTTGTGTAATGTTTAATAGATGCACTGAACTGGTACAGCGATATTCTGGATAATAATTTCATATTCATTCAATTAAATTAACAAAAAATATAGATATTAGCACAGTTTCCCCCACAAATATTTCTTAGTTGAAATAAGGATCATTAATGATATGGTTTTCCCTTGAAATATACAAATTGTAATAATGAAGCAATTTTACCCGAAATGTTTTACTATTCTCTTAAAATTTGGAGATGGAAACAAATGATTCTTAGGCCGTAAACTATAGAGCTTTTTAGCTATCAGAATTTTCAAAATCTTCCTTCACATAATTTGCACCATGGATGGAAATTCAGATATGATTTGTCACTAGAAAATGATTTTGCCGCTTTTGTAGAAATCAACAAGAACTATATCACACATAGTACCTGAATGAAAAAAGATAAAAATTAGTCCTTTATTCTAAATATTTTCTAAACAAATCTAAAAATCCAAAATAATCTACTATGCAAGTTTCTTTAGTTTCCTAACAAAGCAAAATTGAAAGAAAAGTATATTGTTATATGTGTCATCTTAAAATGAAAAAATACTTGAACATGTTTGTCTATTGCTGCACTGAAACATATTTTACAACTTTTATTACATACATAATCAATTAGATAGAATTTTAGTATTTGCATTAATCTATTTTTGTGCAAAAGTAGGAACTCATTTAGTAATTCTCAGTACATACAAATGTTTCTTTCATTCACACCAAGACAAAAGTATATTTAGATACTTTGCACTTTGCACAACAGCATACCTGCTATCCATGCTGACCTAACAGTAGGAAATGAGAATAGTAACACCCTCCCCATTGTAGAAAGTCAGAAACCCTAAGGAAAGAAGAGTTTTAAAAGTGCAAACATGAAACAGGATTTCCAGTGATTTTACTACAAAGACACGATGAATATTCAAGGTGGCGGGTATGCTAAATACCCTGATTTGAACAGACTTGTACTGAAACATTTCACTGCATCCTACAAACATAAACAATTGTAAGTCAATGGAATTTTCAAAAAGAAAAATTCAAACAAGTATTGATTTACAAGAAAAAAATGAAAGAAATGGGAAAAAATAAGAAGGAAGAGAGGTTCAAAAAGGAAGAAGAAAAAAAAAGGGAGAAAAATGAATAAAGAAAAGAGAGGAGCAAGAGATTGCAGCTAAATGTTTGTGTAACAACATTAATCTCACTTCAGTCTTGAAGTCTGAGACAGAAACCGGCAAATAATTTTCCTTTTATAGGTTATAAGTAGCATGGATGCTGTACCCAAAAGTCCTACAGGATAAATTAGCAGATCATTGCTCCTGGATAGGTCATGGTGATTTGGGGCTGAGCCACTGGAAGACTCTGCTCCAGTGACTAAGAGATCCAAAGCTCTGGACAGCAAGGCCCAGCCTGTCTGTAGGTAACTGGGCAGGTCAGGCTGGGGCATTGTTTTCTGCAGAGAGGAAGAAGAGAAGCCAGAAATGGAGGGAGATGGAGGATTCGTAAATAAGCATTTACTCAGAAAAGAGCTGGGGAAGATGAGAAATAACAAAGAGAGAAAGAAGCAGGCGGCAGGCCACCGACAGGGCACCCCGCATCCTTCGGGTCAGCTTCTTTCCAGCTTGCCCTGTTCCTGTCTGCCTGTGAATGTCTTCCAGGTAAGGTCAGTACCTTTTCCTCTCATGGCTCTCCCAACTGGCAAGAAAGCTGATCCACTGTATTTTATTTGTTTTATTTTTTCTGTACTGAAAATTTAATGCAGGTCCTTCACAATGAGCTGTATCTCAAATCTTTCTTTGCTGGTTTTTTTTTTTTTTTTTTTTTTTAATTTTGAAACAGGGTTTCACTAAGTTGCTAAGTTGTCCAAACTGGGTTAGAACTTGCAATCCTCCTGCCTCAGGCTTTCAAAAGTTTTTAGGATTACAGGGATATGGCACCATGCCTGACTTGGTCTTTTATTATTTTAAAACTTCCCAGGCAAAGCTGTCCTTAGGGCATTCCAGCTCTCCCACTCAGCCCCAACTGCAGGGTGAGCCAGGCTTCTTGTGTTACTGGGGACTGAGGAGCTTCCTGACACTTGAAAGTCCATGTGGAAACAGGAACAGTGGCATATGTATCGGTGCAGGTTGGTCACTCTACCAGACCTTGAATATTTTTTCTCATCGTAGGTCTTCACCAGGAACACAGATAATCTTAACAAAGTCACAGCAAGAAACGTACTAAAAAAGAAACATAAATAGAAATCCAAAGGCTCATGGAGTTGTTAGGAAGCCTTTGCCATCAATAAGCCTTATTTACTAAAGGAAAAAAATAATGCCCACAGTATATAAATCCCACAGACACTGTTAATCCTCTCTTTTAAAAAAAAAGTGCAGCTGATAAATTACTTACTGAAAATGTCATGCTCAAAGCAGTAACCACAATGCAATAATTATTGGACTTCATTAAACATAAAAATAAATCCATCTTTTACTTCTTTCTCATCCCATTAGTACATACAATGAAAGGAAAAATCTTTTTAAAAGGTACCTCATGGCCATCTCCCCCCAGCCTGCACTTAATTCTGCACTGTAACAAACAAAGGTAAAATCAAAAATCATGCAAGCGGTGAAGTATAAGCTTTTCCCATTATTCTCGGGAAGAGGAAGACAGCTCCAATTAAAAATATGTTCCTGTGCAGCTCTCAGCAAATGCCGTTTTATTTTTTAACTCCTTGATAATGGATGCTTTATTAAGTAGAAAATGTAATTTTCTTATATATCAACAGTACATTATCAGTATTTCTGAAGAACTGCATCATCCATATGTAGTTATCCATATCGGGATAAATCTATCAATTTGATTTAATTTAAATGTACAGAATCTTTCCCAATCTCACTGATGTAAATAATGCTTTGTGTTCATAAAATCTGAGACGAAAACCAACATCTATTCTCTACCAATATATGCTAACAACATTGTTACCATTCTTACAGTAACAAGAAAAAGTTGGAGCATTCAATAAAACTCGGTCAAATTAGGATATTTCTGCTTTAAGTGGGAGAAGGCGGCCACATTTGATATGCATGCTCAAGGTTCAGTGTGCCTTTCTTTTCTGTTGAGATATTTGACTTTGATTTTATTTATATCACTTAGGCTGTAAAATGCCAACACCACGCCATTCCTATAAAACATGCTTTTATGCCTTCTTTTTTCTAAGTTCACGTTCAAGTTAGAAAGTAAGTCATATCTCCAGATCTTGTTTTGTAAAGGTTGTACTCACTACAGGCTTAACACAACAGTGGGAGACAGTGTGGAAGGGATCGATTACGTAGTATTACCCTTTGTGATGGGGAGGCTCTGCAGGACATTCCGGCTTAACTCTGTTGTCTGGCTAACACTCCACCCTTGCCCACTGGGAAAGTGCACTGATGCACAGTTATGGACCAAGAGCCCCGACCACCATGAGAAACTCTATTTTTCCGCCTTGCTGCTGTAACAAAGCCAGAGACAATGTGAATGTGTTAAGACAGAATTTCTAATTTGAAAGACAAATGTATAAATTGCCTGCCCACTAAAGGCCTTGTTGGACATTCAGACAGGTATATGCCCTGCCTAGAACAATGCCCTTTGATGAGAGGCCCAGAAATCCAGCATTTCTTTGGCCATGTCTTATCATGCCCAATTTTAAAAAGCTAGCAACTGTGGTCACAAGGATGCATGGTTGCAAGGTAATGAGCTTATATTAATTGCCTCCTTCACTTGCCAAGTGGACTTTGGGAATAATATGTTAAATTTCCCTCTAAATTAAATGTTTTTAATTTCTCATTTGTTGCTTTAAGAGTAAAAATTACAACTCTGTGGTTATAAATGTCCTAAGGTCTGAGAATATGATCGCACAATTACCATTCATGTTACTAGAGAAGGACGGCCCTTCAGGCCAGGGACCCAGGCTTTCTAGGCTTTATACTCGGGACAATATGCACCTGCAGGAGTTCTTTTATTTTTACTTTTTATAACAAGAGTACTGAGACCTTTAGTTCATTAAATAGACCTCATTTTGCTATTGAGGCAAAATTAATAAGTAATACACACTCCTTTCTGGGGCCTTGTGACATTACAACTCATTTAGGTCCTTTGCTGTGTCCCTACTACTTTGCAGGCCACATTTAGCTCATGACACAAATACAAGTAGCCACCTGCCTTGTTCCTCTCCCCCACACAGCAAATGCCCTTCTGTCAGACTTGGGCTGCAGCCCTTGACACTTTTCTCGTCCCCTAGGATAAGACCAAGCCACTTTGGATTACTCTAATGTACCTTGTAATATCTGACCCAAGATTTGTCATTCTCTGACTACCACTGACAGAGATCTCTCATGGAATCCATGCAAGTAAGTAAGGAAAGATTTACAAAGAACTATGCTTCCTACTTGTTCAAGCACATTAACTAAAAGGGTTTGAAA
Organism: Cavia porcellus; assembly: GCF_034190915.1. Lineage (NCBI taxonomy): Eukaryota > Metazoa > Chordata > Mammalia > Rodentia > Caviidae > Cavia > Cavia porcellus. The sequence continues at coordinate 21,563,170 of NW_026947502.1, read as the reverse complement.
AAAATGCTGGGGGTGACAGTTTGAGATTCGAACAATAAGATAAATCTATCTTTTCAGCCTTTCTCATTCTCAAGAAGGATCCTTAGCGATGTGAGTTACAATATTAGGATAATTCCCTCTTTTCTTCATGGGTGATTTCCCTGTATTCTAATATGTCAGTATTTCAGGTACATGTATCTCAAATGATGCTACAGCAAGGACAGATGCCATCCATCTGCTCTTTTAGGGTGCCACGTGGAAATTGGAAGAAGTAAAAAGCTCTTCTCGTAGTAAAAAAAAAAAAAAAAAAAAAAAAAAAAAAAAAAAAAAAAACTTATTATCCCTTTGTCTCAATTCCTCCTGTCTGCACTACACCTGGCTCTTATTTTTAAACTGGGAGGATCATTAATATGATTAACTAACAAGCCAGATAACATAGGTCACCACCCTCAGCAATACTAAGAACTTGGAAGAGCTTTGACAGTGCAGTTTTCCTTTGCCATGGCCCAGATAAAATTCTTAGGTCAAGATATGTATGACCTCACAAATGGAGAAGGAATAGTATTAAAAATGCATGCCCAGTCTGGGGTAGCCCATCTCGATCTGACCACAGGGGACATGGAGAGGCTATTTTTTCTATCCTGAGAGATTCATTGTTTATTAAATTGATATCACTATAGTTTTTAGAAAGAATGAAACACATATAAAGCACTTTAAATGGAAAATATCTTTGCAAAAATTTTATCGTCATGGGACATACAATCTATCCAATGAGAGAAGTCATTTATATCTGTTCTACTCAGAAGCATGGGATTAACTATAGTCCCTGAACTACATTTGTACCTCTCTTCTAAAGCTGACAGAGGAATGAATGCGAACCCCAATTGTAAGCACTCTAGACAACCTCCAAAATAACATACATTTAATACCTAGTCATCTGCTTCATTAATTAAAATTACAATTTACAGTCCAGGAAAGTATAATACGAATAATGGCAGAGAAGGCTTAGTGAGTTTGGGGCATGGGTAGAGGGTAGATCTACATGGCTGGTACCTCCAAAGACTCATCAAAAAAAGTAGAAACTTGTGTTTAGTCTCAAAGCTTGACTTTGATGAAAAGAATGGGCAAATCTCAAAATAAAAATGAAGATACACTGGCTTAGGTTACCCTGTCAAATCACCACAGAGAATATTCTAGAGGATCAGCATGGAAAACCAGAAAAGAACTCACTGAAAGAATATCACCAGGGATGTTTTTACAAATGTTAAAGATAATGAATATCTCTAAAGATTTGGAAATTGGTTGCATCTTTACAACCTTGCAACTTCCTGTAAGAGTTTTAAATTGAGAGAGATCACAAAGAGATAGAAGCACTGTGATAGCTTGGTTTAGAAGAAATGGGGACCTTCCATCAGCATGATGATAGAATGAAAAAGAAAAAATAGGAGAGAAAAAAGAAAATCCTTGAAAAAATAAAAGAATACAGGAATTAAAAATGAATTCCAAGACCTGAGACTTGAAATGTGGTCTCTCTATCTCTCCTCCTTCCCCTGTGTGATGTCTTGAGAATGTGATCAAATGTTAGGCACAGAGAGTAATCTGTGTTAGAGATCACATTAGTGCTGAAACCTTAAATGTTAATTAGGCTCTTCCTACATTTATTATGGTAAAATTTAGAAATTAACTTATTTTACCACCAGCTACTTGAAGATAGTTATTGATGATATAAAATTCCAAATAAGTATAACATTTGTGACATTAACATACTCCAGGACAGTTAGAGGTAGGGTGCTATATCTCAAGCAATTAATATTTTTAAAAATTTAAATGGACAAAAACAGTCAGTATACTATCTTAAATCAGCACCTTGCAGCAGTATCTGAGTTTTCATGCATTCACTGCAGCATTATTTATAACATCCAAACTACTGAAGCAACCAAAGAATCCAAAAACAAATGAATGGTCAGAAAAAAATGGAGGGGCTGGGATTTAACTCAATGGCATAATCACCTGCCTTGCAAGCAGGTGGTCATGAGTTCGATCCCTGGTACCGATAAAAAAAAAAAGAAAAAGAAAAAAAATGGAACATATATAAAAATAGAATATTAACCTTAAAAATGGAAATAATGCCATTATGACAAATGCACAAATGTAGAAGATATTATGATTATCAAAATGAGCCAGACAAAGAGAAAAAACATATTGTATGATCTTACTTACATATATAACCAACAAACATATAGTTCAGTGCATAGAAACAAGAAAAAAGAATGGTTGTCAGAGGTCAGGAAAGGGACAAAATGGGAAAACTATGCCCAACTATATAAACTTACAATTAGATATTATAATTATGTATTATAAATTAAAACTAGAAATCCAATCTGCAGCATGAAGACTATAGCTTGCAAAACTTATTGAAAGAATAGGTTTTTAGTTCTTTTATCATAAGAATGGTAGCTGTGGAGAATGTTGAAAATATCAATTTGTTTGAGTACTGAAATCATCACATGCATATCAAAACATCATACTGTATACCTTAAATGTATCCAATAAATACTTTTTGACACACAGCAAATGATCTACATTTATACAAGGCTATAATTTGGTCACATATGAATTCTGTTTACTAACTACTGTTCTACAGTAGTTCACAAAAGTATTTAACAGGGCTAATAATGTGTCAAAACAGCAACGTAGGAAGTGAGTGGAGTAAGGAGAGCCCCAAAACAAATCCACCAGATTGGAGGAAATATTTACTTCATGAGACAGGGAAAATTAAATCTTCATGCTCACATAAGTGCATGAGAATAAGCCCAAATGGGAGGTGCATTAATCTCAATCACTGTTTATTTGTGGGTGTTTAGACATATTACATGCAGGGTATGTTTCCATTATTATTGTTTTGAATGAAACGCGCAGTACTTCGCTGTGAGAAAACCAAGGAAATCATTTTCTCAGTTGCAGAATCAGAGAAACAAAGAAAAAAACCTTCAGAACTCAGTTTGCCTTACAACCATGCACATTTCATCCTGTCTGTATTTCACCCGATTGGAAGAAAATAAAACCACAAACTGTTTCCTCAAATATTATTAATAACAGTATTTCTCTATGTCATTATGTAGTTTGTGTTAAAAATCATATAAGGATCATTAAAAATATTAAGATATGCCTAAAAAGAATTTCAATAAAAAAGTGGTTAACATTCATCATAGCCTTTCAAAACAAAATTGGATTCTACTTTATCTGAAAACTTTCCAATGCAATATTATTTTTTCTTACATAAACTGCCTACAACTTACCTAGGGTATTATTTATCATCTGGACAACTTAAGTGCAATGCATACACACACAAACACAAACACACATAAGCACACACACAAATCACCTTGAGACAAAGAAGAAATTCTCTCTTGGGAAACTCAAAACTATATTAAAATGATAAGTAGCAAGTCTTCACTCTTCCTTCATTAACTTAAACTGACAAGTGTGATGTACACACAGCAGAAAAAAATCAAGGTTCCAACATGCTCCTGGTCATAATAATCATCTTTGCTTCCTCCACTCTACAAAGTTTGTTCATTTTTACAAAGACATTATAAGCTATGATAGAAAAAGCAGTACCCAAAGGAGTCGTCCAATTATCCACGCAGGTAGCCTAGCCCATCTGGAACCCCCAACAGGTATGGGTCATGATTTAAGGAGTCAAAATAATTATCGCAAAGGAAAGACATGAATGAATAATTTTCCTCTGGTAGTTTATCTATCTCCTGGAATAGAACAAAAAAGAAAACAGAAATAATGTTTCAGGGGTACTATGAAGCACAGGTTTGATGAATGTTTTATGTAGGTGACACAGAGTTTCTAAAAGAGAGTGTTGAAAATTTGAATTCCAGCTATCACATCTCATGGCTACCTATGACAAAATATCTATGCATGCCTCTGCCTGGTATAAATACCATTCACATTTCAGAATTCTAGACCTAACATCAAAGTCAATAAAGCACAAAGAAATCCATTTAGACAGTTAACCTCTATACTTAAGGTGCTTTTCTTACACATAGATTGGGGCAAGTGATGTGGTCAGGAAGAGAAATACATACACAGCACTGTAGATTTTAGTCAAATTCAGGAATCCAAATTAAGTTTTTGAGAGATAAAAGTCATGCAAGAAAAATAAGACTTTCTTAGAAATTTCTCTTAAAACTCTGAATTAAAATGAATGTGTGAAATAAGCCGATTTCCTGCATAGAAACCTCCACTACCCCACTTCACAGGCAGAACTAATGTTAGGACCAGTTAAAAGCCAGGTCTTCAGAGTCAGAGACTCTGGATACAGTCCTATGCCTCCCCACTAGATGAATGTTTCTAGGTAAAATTACCCTCCATTGTAAGCCTCAAAATCCAAATCTCTGAAGGGAGAAATTGATAAAATGTATTGCTCAGGGTTTTGGAGGTTTACCTTGTGCAGACCTTCTCCATCCAGTTTGGCACATTGCCTATGTTATGTGACATCTATCTATCTATCTATCTATCTATCTATCTATCTATCTATCTATCTATCTATCTCTCTCTATATATATGTATTATTATATATATGTATTAGTATACATATATATATATACACATATATGTCACAATTTTTCCAAATGTCTTTAGAAAGCAAAAGATCTTTCCTTTCAAATATTCATATGACACCATCAATTGCAAATGCTGATTGAACACTGTACATCTCAGTATGGTACAGTGTTCTTGTGCATTGGATTACTGTTCTGATTGTGAAGTGCCACTGTCATACTGGTTGTTCAATATTTTGAGTATCTTCCTGCTGTCTGGAGAAATCACATTGGCTTTTGATGACCACAGCCAGTGTCAGTCTGGATGCCACCGAGCTTACCCTCTCAAAAAGGAGGTACAACATTAATGCTAATTTGTCAAGACTCCAGGGGACTTAACATATTTTCAAAAATGAATGACAAGAAGTCTTTTTACAGATCCTCTGCAGGCATGTCACTGTTCACTCTTTAGCCTCTACTTTTCTCAGCTGTGTTTTGAGTAGAGGAAAGCTGAACTCTAAAGTAAACTTCACTTTTCCTGTGAAATCCAATTTGACTTGATCAATGGGAGGCCACAATAGGAGTCTGGAGACAGAAGAGAAAGTCCAGTGGACCATCTCCCTTCCTGACTGCCTCCCTTAAGGTGGCTGATGTGGTCAGTTGTAGTCCTCCTCAGTTGTAGTCCCCTGTGATGGTTGATTGATTGTGTCAACTTGAGTAAGAGAAGTTTATCTACATTGGCTCAGTGATTCCATACTCTGGAGTGTGGAAGACCCACCCTAGTCAGCTTATTAAGTGGGTGGTATAGAGAAGAAATGCAGAAGCATGGAGTGGCTTCTCTTTCTTCAGAAGAGCTCTAGCTTTGCCTTCATCCTGAACATTATCTCCTGGCTTTCAGTGCAGACTTATCAGCCTTCCGATACGGACTCACACAGGATACTGCAGTGAGCTCCAGACCTCTGACTGAGTTTCCAGTGGGCAGACAGACCCTCTTCATGCTTCCCCTCCAACCCTGTGGGTGGACATTCTAAGCAAATCTTGCAGATTCTTGTATATTTGACTATCTTGTGGCACAGCTGGTTCTCTAGTAAATACTCCCTGATGTGCCCTCCTTTCCCAGCTTCCATTTGCAAACAGCTCAGTAACACAGGTGCCTTACTTGTCACTACAGTCCTGGGGACTGAATGACTGTCACACAGCTACTCATTCCTGGGTGACTCATCAGTTCTAATTGCCTTCACCCTGCCTTCCCTCATACACAGTTCCTGCTAAAACCTCTCTTCACTAAAACCCTTTGTCTCCTGTTGGGTCTCTGTTGATACAAAGACTTACCTAAAGCATTACAGGGAGGTGTTGTCCTGTGGAGCTCATACACACAAGCAAGTTAGGGAAGATTGCACTGATAAAAAGGCAAGATTTATAGCAAGTGACAGAAGAAATCATGTAGCTATCATGGAAAGGCATTTCATGCTAATAGTGAATAATAAGGGCAAAGGTTGGAGTCTATTTTGAATTCCCAAGGCAAAGTGAAAGGCTAGTATGGCTGAGTCAAAGGATCACTAGTTCTCAACATGTAGATGGTATCAAAGATTTAGGCTAGGAGGGGATCACCCAGGATGCTAAAGAGAGCAAATAGGAAGCCCCAGGAAAGGGCTGAGTTGGGAACAAGATGAGCCATCAACTAGCAAAGGTATTGAGATGAGAAAGTAAGACAGTCAGAGAACAAGACATTTGGTGTCCAAGAAGTCAAATGAAGGGTTCCTAGGAAGAGTGACTGTCAAATGCTTGTTCAGCACTGTGTCTAGGCCACTGGATTTAGCTGCATGGTTCTATGCTGACCTTGATAAAAGCCACTTGGATAAAGTGATCACAAAAAAAAGTCCTAGTGGAAAACCAAGGGGAGACTAGGGATCAAATCAAAACAACAATCAAACAAATAAACATCCTCATCTAATATGATACCCATAGGTTTTTATGTTGTGACATAAATTTGCCATGAGCATATACACAGTGTCTCAACCCATGAGTCATGCTGTGTGGAACAGCTAGATAAATTTTAAAAGAGTGATTTTGGTCAATATGTGGAATATCTTTATATCAAAAAATATATGCATTCAATTTAATCAAAACAAGTTCATTTTATAACAAATTTACACACTGACATATAAACATGCACACACCATACCAAGCTGGCATTTATGTAGTAGGTCACTACACTGTATTTGAGATTCAAGCCAAATCCTATTTTGAGAGTGACCTGCAAACCAATGAGCCTCGTCTACGTTGGGATAGTTGTAACAACTTGATTGTGTGCTTTTCCCCTGAGAGAGAAATGAAAAGAATCACATGTGTTAATCCTCCTACAAGAACTTTTATGATATCTTTATCCTTTCTTAAAAACAGCATAGCCTATTTCCTAGGAAGGAGAAATCAGATTTCATTCAAATACTGCAGGTGATACATGTACTTTTTATGACATGAACAGGAGCATTACACGTGAGTCTTTAATGAGTCAGTGGCCTGGACACTGGGCAGGAGGGTCAGGACAGAATACCCCTCAAGACTGTGGGACAGTGGCATTCTGTTGCCAGTCTACATGCCTTCTGCGACACGATGAGCGAGGTCCTTATCTGCCAAAGGCTGTATTGAACATTACATAAATCACTTAGACAAGTCTCCCTTCACCAAGAGCCCTGCTCCACAGAAGCACAACTACACAACACAAACACAGAGCAACACAGACTTCCTTCTTATTCCATGGCATCAATAGGAAGGACCAAAAAGAAGAAGACATTATCTTGGGATTTATGTTCTGGAAAAATAAATTTTATATCACAACCAAGCATAACATTTTCTCCATGCAGGTGTCAGTATGAGCAAGTGAACTTTTTAATTAGCAGTATGAACAATAACAGCTAATATTTATTGAGGGCTTAAAATGGTCTATGCACTGCAGTGGGGTTCGGCAGGTAGAGTCTCATGTATCCTTCAGAATGACACTGTGAATGGAATATTATGGCAGTCTCTACAGAGAGGGAAACAAAGGCTCCAGATGTTGACTTCCTTAAGGTAAAAGACGAAGCATAAGTGACATAGATAGAGTGTGAACACAGAAGTCAGACTCTAGGACCTATAAAAAATATTATCACTATAACACTAGCTCAGGATTAGTAGATATCTCCCATAGAGTATAATCTTTATATGCATCTTATTTCTATGTTTTTCTTTAACTATCACAAGCATTCCTTTTACTGATGAGAAAAAATAAGCAGAAAGAATTGAAAAAGATCATCCTGGTAAACTACTGCCAGTCAGTGAGATCAGAGAGCCAATTCCTCTCATTCTAGGAATTTAAACCCGACTTGTTACTCCAGAAGAAGCTCTATAACTCACAGTACAGACACTTTCACTCCAAAGTTTAATTTAATGGCATTACTAAACACAGCAATCATGTTCAAATATCAACACGTTTATTACACACTTACTACCACGAGCCCTTGTGATAGCAAATGCAATGTAACACAAAGATGTGAACTTACTTCCATCTGTAACTGTAATATTCCAAAAACAAAGAGCAAAAGCTTCTGAAAAATTTAAAATTTAATTCTTTTAGACATGTTATTAATACACAGAAGGCGATAGAGATGAGCAAATGATTCTTAAAGGGAAATGTCAACTTACAGGATGAAGACACCCTTGCGACTTTTACTACCACGAAAGTTTAATGGTAACATGGGTCTCAAAATTATATGGAAATGCTGAAGGACATACACAGAATACAGAAAGAGAAGTTAATAATTTTAGCTGATAGCTATTCAATATAGATAATAGTGTATCGAAACTGGATCAAGGTGGAGAAAGGCTAGAATGTCAGGCAGAGTTCCCCTGCATTTTGTTCAAGAAGGAATGTTTGACCTCAGGCATGACATGATAGAAAACATTGCTTGAAGAAGATAAATTTGAGGTTCTAGATGAGTATCAACAATTCGGACTTCTACACAGAAAGTAAATGAAGCTGCAACTAACTCGAGGGTGACGGTAAGATTTTTCAGAACACCTATGTGGCATCCACTGTCAGCATGTTTATGCTTACCCTGAAAAACAGGCAAATTGATTTTCCCTGATTAAGCCTGCTTCAGTATGGCCTGATGAGGAAGTACCCAAAGCAGCAACATGCTTACCTGCCCTCTCTAAGTAATTACTACCTATTTTTTTTCCCACTCAATTCAAGGTGTGAGTCTAAAGTAGTATTTCTTAATGTTTTCAGAGTAGGTACACATAATCAGTCTTTGATCTTGTAATTCTCCTGCTCCTAAGAAAGACATTCATTCATGCATTCATTCATTCCTGGATATTTACTTAGTGTCAGGCCAGGTGGAAGACTTTAAAACTCAAATCTAAAATGTCACCTCAGTCTTCAAAATTCTGAGGGAGTCAAAGACTGAAGTGGCCACAGTGTGTTGGCTGAGGCACTGGAATGGTCCTGTGTTTGGGGTGTCATACAAATACACAGAAGGCAACCTTGGTTTTGCCTGATGCGTCGCAGCAGGAATTCCAGAGAAAAACACTTTAATCTGAGTTGTGAAGGATGAACAGCAATTTTTTTTAGGTGTTTTAAAAAATGGTGGAAACATGAGAAAATCCTTGGGAAGCTGAGTAACTGCCAAAAAGAGAAATCCAGAGCTGACTTTCCGACAGGGGTGGGATCAGGTAGAATTAGATATTATGTGGAGTTGAACTTAACTTGGTGATTGCATCTGCAGTTTAGAAACAAGCACAGAGGGAGAGGCAACAGGTTGATAGAAAAGCACTGTCTGCGATAGAATTCTGTATATCATAGTTACTAGAAAGGCATTCTAATTTTGCCTTCAGAGTCTCTCTACCTTCTCCATATAACTGAAGATAACATGGCATCAGAATTTAGAGGTAAAAAATTTCAATCCACAGAACCATGGTTTTGTGCTTTTCCAGCTCTAACTCAACCACGTCAGCTACGGAAGTGCCATTATGTCTCCCTGGATGTTAACTCTGACAGTCCGCAGGCACGCACTGCTCCAAGATACTCACTCACCCAGGTGACAAAGCTTAAAAGTGAAGAATTAATGGACAAGGTTTTGTCTCACAAATTAGAGGAGGTTTAGTCCAGATTTCAAAGCATGACCTGCCTTTGATTAATCTAGCCCCTGGGATGTGTTTTTATATACCTTTCTGTCCTGATTCCAAGTTCATGAGAACCAGCTAAGCTAGGCTGGAAATTAGTGATCTATATCCACTTCCTAAGTCTACTGTTCTGTGTTCCAAATCCCTGAAGAGTAGAGGATGAAAGTGGCATGTAAAATTATGAGACAGGAACATTATAATATTATTAAGAACAGGAAATTTGGGTATTTAATCCTCAGCAGTAATAAGACTAGCCACTAGTTATTTAATGGTTCTTTTACATTTTCCTTTAATGTATGCTTTAAAGCTCATTATAGCTTGACTGAAATTTTATATACAGGTATGATTTAAGTAACTTTTTACACTGATGACCCACGTTAACTAGCCAGACATTTAGAACTTAAAACAAATAAAATGCATAATAAAAAATACTTTTTCTCTGTGTACATTCTTTAAAATAAAAACTAAAATTTCAAAAACTTTGCTTTGCCTGAAACTTTTCAAATTATGCTGGCAGAAAAGACAAAGATTTCCACATCCAGCCTACCCGGATAGACATGGATAATTTAGGGTAAATTCTAAGCACAATTTATAAAACTGATACAGATGGGTTACAGATCAGGGAAATTAGATGCCTGAGTGTTTTCTCTCAGTTTCAATCCACAGAACCACAAATATACATCTGGTTTCCCCATCTCCCTCAAAGTGTATATATGTATGCATGTGTATCTCCATATGTCTATTGAAAAATATTATGTAAACTTAAAGTTATTCTGATCTCTGGGCATGTAAAAGAATAATAGTACCAGTGAATGGCTTTACTTTGATATTTGAGTGACCACTCACAAAATGTTCTCTCATTAGGGGCTTACTTGAACACTATCTTCATATTATGGTCAGGCATTATGATGCTCACTTAAGGATAAGAAAAGTAAAGTTCAGAAATTTCCTTCATGATTTTGCCACAAGCAAATGACAGCCAGTCTAGAATTCTGATAGTCAAATGCATGGTCCAATATGAATACCATATTATTTCCAGTTTGCTCAAATTGTTAAGACTTTATCCTTCCATTAATGAGCATTGCTGCTTCTCTTAATGCATAACTGTAGTGCATCCTTAAGTATCAGTATGATTTTCTGCATACTTTACTTCTCTCATTGTCATCACTAACAGTACAGTGATGCACAAAGTAAGATTTCTGTAGCTGGATCATGGAGCCACATGGTGGAGTACACCCATAATCACAGCAGCGTAGGATACTGACGCAGCATGATTTTGAGTTCAAGCCAAAACTGAGCAACTTAACAGCTAACAGGAACCTGTCCCAAAACAAAAAAAGGGAAAAAAGGAAAACCTAGGCATATAGCTCAGTGCAAAGACCCAGGTTCAGTATCCCCAAAAATAGTTTTGTGAGTTAAATGTTTACCAAGCAAATTTTTCACTTAATTTACTTTTTTGTCTAAAACTTGTGCAATGTCAATGGTTAGATTTCTGTCATTATAACAAAAAATACTTCTGATATTGAAATTGCAAAAAGGAAAGGTTAATTTCAGTTCATAGTTTTAAAGGTCCAGCCCACAACTTAATGGCATTGTTGTTTTGTACAAAGGCAGCACATCATGCAGGTGTGAAGGTAAAACAGAGCCACTCACATTAGAAGCCAGGGAACAAAGAATTGGAGAAGGGGTCAGGACCTAACAATGCCCTTGAAGTCCACTCTCAGTTATCCAAGGGCTTCTGACTATGTCTTACTTGCTAAAGTTTCTACCACTGCTCAAAAGCCTCAAGCTCGATACAAAGTTTTTAATATTTGAGCCTTTGGGGAGATTTTCAAGATCCACACTACAGCAATTTGTCTCCTTTGAGTTGTTTGGTCACTCAGCCAAATATTCTGACTCTCTAGGAACTTGTGTGGAAATGAGGCTCGTGATTTCCAAGCTGAGATAATGAAGAGAAATGTCCAATTCATAATGCTCATTCCCATTTTGTATCCACTGAATATAGAAGATGCCAGGACCTTAGAGAGAGTTACAGACACAATACAGATAGAACTCAGACCTCTGAATACTCTGGTGGGAAGGGGCCGATTCCTTTCTAACGTTCTTTAATACACTAGTGTGCATCAGTGTATATGATCACTGTGCAATGACAGCAAAACCAGACTTTTAACTACATCCAACCACTGGAATTTGGAGGCTTTTTATTACACCTTCAGCCTTCCCAGACTGATGTTACTGTCCGTTAAAAGAAGCTAATATCTACAAAGAAGTAATAATATTCAATAGACTTTTAAAAGGGCATACATTGTATGGAAATTTTAATAAGTTTCTTCATATTACTGCTTTTGAGAATATGATTTGGGGAGGAACAACATAATCACAATGCTACACTTTCAAACAAAAGCCCAATAATGATTTTTTATAATCAATCAGATTTTCATATCAGAGGTCATGAAAGATAAATTATATGAAGTGCATATTATAATATGAATCTGATATGAAGATATTGAGGACATACTAATAAGCAAAGTAGGGATGGACAAATCTAATTTAAGACAGTCCTGCTGAGTCATTCAAGATATCTATCTATCCAAAATCCATTAGCATCAAAATAATAAAGTCCCCTAGATGCAGAGGAATCTAGCTCTGTTCATGACTTTTATCAGCATGACATGAGGCTAATATTCATTTATCAAACAGTACGGGTATTGTTTTGCACTCAAATAATTATCAGTTAATGAAGCCTTTAAAAAAAGTCTCTCTCACATCTAAACTGAATTATTCTTTCTATGGTGCTTACCCTCATATTCCTAAATACTTAAAATGCTCCTGATGTAAATGAGGTCAGTTTATGTAAGCTAAGAAACAATAGGATATTTTAGCCTCAGAGCATACTAGCAAGAATATTAGTGCATGTTCATGCAATTCAAAAATGGAGCCTAAAATTTTATACTTGGCTAGATTTCTTTACACCTATAGTAAATTCATGTCACCACATAATTTCTAATATCCTTTGGTAATAAAATTTGAAGTCTAAAACATCCCAGAAACTGAAGGTCTGGGAGGAACAGTGGCTTACCTACAGCCACCCAGAAATATGATCCTGGGCATTGAGAAAGATGTCAACCAAATTCTATTTTGGTGGCTTGTTGTCTCTTTTTTTTTGGGGGGGGGGTTCCTGCGCTATTTTATTTTTAACTAACACAAGGAGTGTTTTTATTTTAAGCTGTAGCATTTGCCACATTAGGACATACAATTAGCTAATTTGGAGAAGAAGAGTCCGAGTTACTTTTCTCTTTGGTGAGACAAAATATCCAACACCCAAGGTTAAAGGGAGAAAGATTTATTTGGTTCACAGTTTGTAGAGGTTTCAGTCCATAATGAACTGGCTCCAATGCAGGGTGGCACAGCAGAAGCCCACTACAAAAGAGAACATTTTGTTATGCCCACAAGATAGCTAAAGCAATGAGACAGGAATCAGTTCACAGTAGCCAGAAGGTAGCAAAGCAAAAAGAGGGCAACCTTACCAATGTCTTCCTGCCCCTTTTATATCCTATCTAGACTATTGGGAGTTAGGTTGTCCCAAACAGATTTAGTAATCACACATCCTTAATCCCAGCATTGCACCATGAATCAGTCATACAGTCTAGATCCAACCACCTCTGAACAAACCCCATCCATGACTGCATGGAGCTTTTGGGGAACAACTTGATGCAAACCATAACAAAGTATGGCTTTCCTAGTACTTATGATGCAACTACATTTGCATACAAAAGCAGAGACAATAGACACATAACTGCAGAAAATCCTCAAACAGTCTCCATAGTTGGGAGGTTCAGGTAGGAGGACTCTGATATGAGCATCCATTTCACAGAGGATTTAGAGACTGTATCTTTTTCTCATCGTTCTTTCCAAACCTCCAGAGGAGTTTGCCTATGGAGGTTGTACCTATGAAAACCTTCAAAATATTTTGTTTTGCCTTATTATAGAAACAGTAAAATGCTCCAGAGACAAGGGACTTGCTGGAAAGCAGCAGCCTGCTGGAATGAATGAAATAGCTAAATCTTTCCTGTAATGTTGTATTCAGAAGCACCGGGAGCACAGCCTGTGGTTACCCTCATCAGCGATCCCCAGGAAGAGCTGCTTTACAGGAATATGCCACGTCTCTTCTGTAAGTACGAAAAACTCAGTAAAGTGGTCTGTAACAGAGCAGAGATGTCCAGATAATTTAAAAATGAAATAGCTTTTATTCCTCCATCACAAAGATTCTCCAGTTTCCTCTTTGCAGAAGAATTTTATTAGAAGTTTGTTAAAAACACATGCATTTCAGGTCTGATCTCCCCATGGAAGAGAGGAGAACATAGGCCCATTTAGCAGGGTTATCAGGAGGTCAAGAAGCCCTCCATTCCACTCAGTGAGCTTTCTGGATAAAGAGCTACCCTGTTCAAAGCAAGCTTGGGCTGCCCAGCTATGACCAGACCATGACTGGTAATATCTCATGCTCATTCAATTCATTAGTGCATTCAGTAAGCATTAGGGAAAAAAATGTTACACTTTGACTACTGTTCTTAAAAATCATATTTGTCAATAGACTGTGATAATCCATGAGGAAAACAAACACTTTTTGCACATACTACCAGCTATTTCTGAGTTTTACTCTGCTTTCTTTATGATAGGATTCGTTGTATCAGGCTGCTAGAAATAAGCTTTGCTTTCCATTACCAAAACAAAAAAAAACAAAACCAAACAGCAACCAATAAATCATGCTTTATTCATGGGGCTCCTTTTCCCAGTCTCTGTAAAATATTTCTCATAGAGAACTAAATAGGCTTTGGAGAGATATGGTAGACTCTATTTAAAATTCCAAATAATGCTTTGGCTCATCACCACCCGTCCCCCAGCTCTTGCAAGATTGACCATATGTGAAATTTGAATGTAGATTACAGTGTTTTAATTTAACAAGATTAAGGTGTGATTACATTGGTTATTTTGTAATTTCATACTTTCTCCATTAAGGAAAGGCAGCATTTAAGATACCTCTCAGTCATTTTTTAATAGGATGCTGAAGTAGGGAAAAATGCTTACAGTTTTAAGTTATTAACCACTTAACTTTCTTTCCTTTGTATTTTCTAATCTGTCATTTTATAAACTGTAATCCTTCCTGAATTTTTAGCACAGCAATCTAAATTACAATCCACTTATATTTCTTTACTTTCTATTTTCTAATCTTGTTTTCTTAAGGTATTACATTTCTCCCTATATTTATGACAAAAGAAGACGACATTAAATAGAAAACCGTTTCCAAGATACTAGGACATTTACATCTAATTTACTGATGGAAATTTTTATTTATCTACTTCCTAGAAAGAATCAGGGTGTAACAGAATGATTCCCACTCCAGGTTTGCTGAATACTATTGTCCCACAAGATTTTAGTTTCATCTTAAAAAGTAAATCACAGCCAAACACTGGTGGGAATCGCTATATAACGTATTAGTTTCTTGGAGAACCACAATGCACATTTGCATATTAAAGTCTAGGATCTACTGCAGGAAGGAAGAGTGTTCAATTTTCTTTAAACAATTGCATTATGTCCACAATTTATTTGAACACAGATTGCTTTTCATTCTTGGAACACCTACTAAGATTCCTTAGGACATGAGTGTTCACAGAAAACAACTTGAAAACCATGATTACTGCTGCAAGCATGAGACTCAGGGTATATTTTTATACCCTGGTTTTGATGCTTATTAACTCTGTGACTTTACACTAGTTACTTAACCTCTCTGAACCACATTCTGATTGTGCATTCCAATCAATATTTGTTGCACATCTGCACTGTGCAAGGAGGCACTGTGCTAAGGAGAAACACTGATAAGCAACGTGGGCATTCATCACCCTTGGGTAATTTAGGGTCAGGCTGGAGAGATAGACATTAAGCAAATACGTGTATAATTGCAGTGTTGGTAAGCACCAGAAGGAGAAAAAGAGAAAGTGGGGGGGAGATAATTACAGGAAAAGCTCAAGTAGCTTGAGCTTGCAAGGAAGCTCTCCGAGGAAATGACAGTCCAACTGAGATGTAAGATCCAGCTAAGCAAAAGGTGGTCGAGAAGTGTTCTGAAAGAGAAACAAATAGAAAAGCCCCAAGAATGGATATGCAAGCCTGTAGTAGCGAAAATATGAGTTGTAGAGAAAACCACATTTCATCCCCTGGAGTCCTGGGGAAGAGCGTGTAGTCTGTGAAGAACAGCAGAGACCAGTGTGGCTCCAGCAGGGAGCCAGGCTGGAGTGCTGAGGCTGTGGGGTACAGGCAGGGGTCTGTGCTGCTCTGTGGGTCATATTTTGGTTCTACTCCTAAGTGCAAAGGATACTGACATGGTGTCGCCTGATGTCTGATCAGGCAGGAGCCAATAGAGAAATAAGGAACCAGCTAAAGGATTATTTCCCTGTAAGACGCTACTTTGGATTCTTTGTTTGCACACTGAAATATTTAGCTCATAATTCATATTGTTACTGGAAAGAGTTAAAACTTGTAAAGGAAATTGGCACAAAAAGGTGCCAAAAGAGATCTCCCTTCCCTCATTTGTCTCCTGAGACTTTGTGACCAACTTCATAGAGACTTCATCCATGTGTTTCAGCGAACACTTCCCTCCCTGTCCATCTTGGACATTTGGACATCCCCTGCAGACATTTGAATGATGATCTTCTGAGACTATTTGCAGGTCAAATGAACCCACTGTGAACAGTTTTAGACACAGTGCCTTCTCCAGATACCTTTCCTCTTTGGTAACAGGGACAGTGAACACTGGCAACTTCCTGCCGGGATTCAAAACTCCATCAGTGCTAGTACATGCCTGGCTTTCCAAGCAGAACTAAATTTGGGGCTTGTGGGGTTAGAGGAAGGATCAAAAACTAAATGAATAGTTACTAAGTATCTCCTAGGAAGAGAATGCTAGTGTTGAAGGTTTGAACGATTCACTTAAAAAAAAGTCATGGCTTTAAATGAAGAACCTACATTCTTGAAAAATACATTCTATGGAAAATAAAAGATTATGGAGGAAATTGTGAATTAGAAAAGACTTAAAAGATTACTGTGGATTGCATATGTGGTTCTCCCTCAAATTCAAATGTCAAAAGTCTAATCTCTGATGAGATTGGTACTTGGGGATGGAGCCTTTAGAAAGTGATAAGGTCTCCAGGGTGGAACCCTTAAAGTAGAATTAGTGATCTAGAGGAAGCAACATGAGAGAGCTTACTTCCTTTTCTCCTTACCTCACCACTATTTGAGAGTCTAAAGAGAAGACAGCATCCTGCCAACCAGATAGGGGACCTAAGCACCAGATTGGCTGGCACTCTGATCTCGGAATTTCTAGAAGATTCTAGAACTACAAGGATTTTTTGTTTGTTTCTTAAGCTGCACAGTTTGAGGTATTCTATTAAACAACACAAGCAAGACAATGTATAGTCCTCAAACAGACCAGTCTTAATCATAATGTCTAATACATTTTAGATAATACAGAAAGACTCGAAGGTGTGTCTGGTGATTTAGCTCAGGGGCATAAGCTTCTGCCTGGCAAGCGCGAGGTCATGAGATCGATCCCTGTTACAAAAAATAAAACAAAACAAAACAAGAAAGGACTAACAAAAAAACATGAAAAATGAAAAGCAGTGACCTTTAGAGGGACAGAAAGAATTTGGGATGGGAAGGGACATGTGGACAGGAGTGCGAGAATTTGACTAAATTCTCTTTGTTGACCTGGGTGGTAGTTTCAAGGGTGTTTGTGCTATAATAAACTATTCAGCTATGCACTTGTTTGATTCTGAGTTTCACATTTGTGCTTCATTTTAAATACAATGATTAAAAAGGGAAGAAGGAGTTAAAAAGCCAACCAAGTTTACATGCCAGTTATTTCAATCGAGGCCATGACCCAATTTTCTAAATTCAAGTAACAAAAGAAAGAAAGGAAAGAAGGAAGGAAGGAAGGAAAAAAGAAAGAAAGAAGGAAGAGAGGAAGGGAAGAAGAAGAAATAGTTTAATGTTCACAAAATAACTTAGTGTGAACTCCTACACACAAAATAACCAAAATGAGAATAATGATAGTGTCAATTTTTCTGCTCAATTTTTCTCTTCTTCCTGATTATGTATCATAAATGACTAATTAAACTGTTATTTCATTTTGGAGCTCAATTAATTCATAAGTTTCTTAGGTACTCCCATATCTTGAAACTGTAAGGCAAAGGCATAAATTAAGCAAGCAACAGGAAGGCATGCCTGTTGACAGAGTTTTAGAATATATTAGCAAAACGCTTTTAACAAAACAAAAGTTTCATCTTTTTGTCACTGGCTAGCATGGGTCCTTGCTTTAGTGACAAAGAAAGGAAAACTAGGCCAACTGTGTGAATGTACAGGCAAAAGCTTTAATTGGAAAGTGAAAAAAATAAGTAAAGGCTTCATCTTGAGTAGGAGGGTCACACAGTTGAAGAACATAGGACACAAAACAATGGAGACCACTTTTACTGGGTGCCATGCCTAGCCAGGATCCTGTCCTGGTTTCTAGCTCAGGAGGAACCCTCATTGCTTAAGGTTTGGGTCCCATGAGGTGAATGTTCATGACTTGGTGGAGTCTCAGTCGTACGAAACTCTTTTGGAATCCAAGGTGACAGAGGCTTAGGAGAAGGGAGATTTTTGGGCGTAAGTGTTCTCCGTCTTGCAGGACAGTGAGCTAGGCTAGGTCAGGGATGGCGAATTTATTAGAAGTTTTAATGATAATAAATAGCCAGATGTGGCACAGGTGCCACCAGTTCATCACCACAGGGCTAGATAAACTTAGAAACTCATATGCTTTGTTTACCAACTTTTAGACGCTCCCTGAATGACTAACACAGCCACATGTAGGGCTGAGAATTTGACCCAGAGTTTTTTAAAATGAAGGTCAAGCTTTGTTCTACTTTCTTTTAGTTACTTGTGTAGCATCTGCAGGCCTAAGTGAAAAGTCAGTTTTTACCAAAAACTACTGTCAATCTTATATCTCAGAAAAAGCACAAATTATGATTTTAATGATTAGGTTAAGAGCTCAGGACTCTGTCCCAGGAGTTTTTCTTGTCCTATGTCTCTATTTCATTTTAAGTCTTCATTTTTATTTCTCAGTAATAATTCTATAATGTAGTGAATGAGGTTTAATACTGTAGTTAGTAATGAGTAATTATAGGTGATTTGTTGATGCATATCTTCCCTCCTCCCACCAGATGTCACAGAGAAAGGGAACATAAAAGTCTGACAGTCCTTACTGACTTGCAAAGACCCTTTAGTTGAAGAAAATCATAAGATTTCTTTTCTTTTTTAAAAAAATCACCATTCCATTGGTCACTGGGCACAAATTCTTTCCGGGTCCTCATGATGCAGTAACATAGAAATTGGGACATTTCAAATTAATCGTGGTGGTAAAAAAATACAAATCATTAACTGATAAGCAGGAATCTGCTCTAAGTGAGGAGGTTATCAGTAAACAAAACAACTTTATTTTGGTATACTCTGTGTGGAAATCATATAGTGTTTTGTTGTTGTTTTGTCTTAAGCAGGAGGTTTCTTTAGAAAACTAAAAACTGAAGAATAGTAGGATGGAAGGCAGGCTTTGTACCAGGCAAAGGGAACTACTGGGGCTACTGTATAAGATATTTTTCCTACTGTAACTGATTGCCAAATTATCACAGCATCAACGGCATGAGAGTCTGCAAAACAGCTTTATTAACTCAGAATGCTGGGATATTATGAATCAGACCTGCATGAAAACAAATCTCAATGCTGAGTTCATAAAATGAACCATGGTTTTGCAGAAGTTGGAGTTATTGCAGTATTCATATACACACATCAATTCATCATATTTTATCACTTCTTGTGCTCTCTCTTAGATTTTGGACCCCTTTCAAACATAACTTAATAAGAATACATGATTTACATATTTCAGAAACATCAAATTATGTCAAGTCTAGCCATGTAGGCTCAAATTTTTGGTTGTCCAAGCAATGATTTAAATTGCTATTTCATTCTGGATAAGGGCTTGTGGAGGCCAGGTGTGGAACCAGGAAAGCATATTTTTGATCTGTTTGAGTTCTCAGTGTGGGAAAGCCACCTGGCTGAGATGGCTCATTTCCATGCCAGTACCCACAATGCTCTTCTAGGCGGCTGCCATTTGCTAGCAGTGTGAGGGTCCAACCTCTGGCAAGACACTCTAAAGTCTGGAAGTACAGTTAAGAGCTGCTGCCTGATGGGAAGATCAAGAAGGGCCTGTTGTTAGGAGGAACAAGAGCAAAACCCAAGAAAGCCTTCACAGCTTCCATCGAAAGACTCCAGAGGCTCATTTCCACTGCAAATTTACTGCTGCTTGGAGCAACTATTTAAAACAAGGACTTCTTTTTCCATCCTATCAAGGTGACAACACCAAGATTCCTAGAAATGACTTAGGCAGTTCCCTATGCATCAGGCCAAATAGAAGGTAAACAAAAGAGTCTTTGCCAGATGACATTTGTGTGATGGCCATCAAAGAAGCAAGCCTGAAACTTAACTTTAGTTCGCAGGCAATATTTTTACCCATTTCCAAAACAGTGTAAAGCAGAGTCTCCTAACAAGTGATTGCATTTGAAGTCTCAGGTATGTTCCAAAAATGCGTGTATTTTTCTTACCAGGGTACTTCCTTCAGAAATGTATAAATAGATTGTCAGTGAAAAGCACAAGTTAATTTTATTCCTTAGCAACTAGATACAGCCCCTTGTCCCATTTGCCCACTAACAAGACATCTGAAAGTCATAAATTAAAGTGCTTTGTTACTGCTGTACACAGTCACACTCAAGAGTGACACCAGAAACAGTGACTGCATCACACACTCCAGGGAATCACAGAATAAAGAGAAGGCACGAGAAGTCCAGGGCCTCTCAGACACACTGCCACCATCAAAATCTGCTGCCGACCCTGTGAGTACAGGAAAATTCCAGATGGTTCTCTGATGCTTTCCGGTTCTCAGTGAAGAAGCTGATGCATCCAAGGCAAATGAGTGGCAGTAAGGAACTTACAGGGATCTCCCCGAGTTCATTTTCACTTTTTTTTTTTTTTTTTTGTTAATCACTTTATATTTAACTACTTAATTGGAAAGCATCCCCATTCTGAGTGCAGGCGGTGTTCCATGGAATTTTAAAAAGTAGCTCTGGTGAGTATTGTGCCTCTCATCCTGGTCACAGGTTTAAAGAATTATGTCCCAGTTCTGCTGTTCATTACCTTGATACGATGATACCACACTGGTTCCCATCAAAACAGGGTGAAGCCGAAGTATGACTAATGCTACTTCCATCCATGAATTAGCTCAGGGCCCAAAAATGTATTCAAAGGTCCTAGGATTTCTTAAATCACACGAATATAGTGGCTTATTAGACTGTGAGAATTTTTTAGGGGGAGGGACTTTTCATTGGTGGAATATGGTTTGAGAAATTCTCACTAAAGCATAAATACTAACATGTTAAGATAATTTTAAAAATGCACATTTTTGTTTTATCTTTTACATTGCTCATTATAAAAGTAAAATCTGTATGTTTTAGTGAATTGCTAGCATTGGATCCACAAGCAAGTATTTACAAACAAGTTGTCTTTGTCATTTCATCAAGACAATATTACAGAAGAATATGACAAATGTTTTACTATTAGGGGAGTTATAATATAACTAGGTTTGTCTAATAAGAAAGCATGAAAGAAAGATTACAAGACAATATATACAACCTTTATGCTTTTATAAGACAAACAGGAGCAGCACAATTAATAAAATTAGCTTATATCTACAGAGCACTGTGTGCTCAACACTCTTCTAATTATTTTATGTACAGTAATTCATTTGTTCCTAAGAGCAAATACACAAATTAGGTTCTAATTTTTCCCATTTTATAAACAAGTAATTCAGGGAATGAGATATTAAGCAAGTTGCACAGGTTATATAGCTAAAAAATGACACAATATAAAGGCAATAATGCAAGACTAGTTAGAACAAGATAATGCATTTGAATTCACAGTCATATTAATCCTGATGAAAATTCCCAATGTTAGCTTAAGTGTCTTCTATTCTTTCTGGGAAACATCATCTTATCTGTCACTGGTTTACCAGACTGAAACATTTTTATTCACTGCCAATTGAAATAATGTTCCAACTGTGTTTGAGTTTAATTTTTAAAACTCTGTAGTTCTCAATAATGGGAAATTTGAATCCTTTGTGTTTTGAGTTGTATTTCCTTTATTCACATTCATGCCAAGTGTGTATAACTCAACCAGGCAATGGAGAGGTATTGTTGATTCTATAAATACCTGTGTGGCTCAGGCCAACCAGTATACTACAACACTGAAAATATTTTCAGCTCGAGGAATAGACCTGCAAGTTTTAAAATATGAGTTCCAATATATAATACTATCATTGGTTAAGTCACTTCAATAAATGCAATTTTCACACACAAAAGAAAGACCCTATCCTTTTAATACACGTACACAAGATCAGCCCATTTGTCATCTTTATCATTTAGCTTTAGATCAATTGGTTATTGGCAGGCTGTTTCTGGTCTGGACAATATAAACAGAAATATTCATCTCCACAGGAAAATCAGTGTTCTGTCTCATTTCAAGCACAAAGAGACCTTGCCCTTGTATTTCACCATACTGAAGGCAGCTTTTATTGATTTCATGTTGGACTGAATTTGTTATAGTTTCTACAGCAGGAGTAGAAATACGATTTGTAGATATTATTAACTTATAGATAAAAACAGGTTTAAAAATAGGAAAGAGACACATTAGAAAATGCTATGTGTGCACAATTGATAGTAGCAATAAAAGTTGTTTTGTTGAGTTTTGAGTTTTAAGGTTTTTGGTTTCATGCGTAAGAAGATTCAATGTTTATTTAACTATCTAATAAATACTAGGAAAAATCCCTTCTATCTTTTGTCTTAAAGATGAAACTATCCAGGTTTTGAGCATATATATATATATATATATATATATATATATATAATTTAGACACAGAGAAAGGAATACACACATACACACACATACACATAATTGTTTGTATATTCATTGTGATATCCAAATCATTCAAAACAATCACAACTCAAGAGGAGTGTAAGTCACTAACTGTTCCCGTGAATCAGTATACTAATCTTTAGCACATAGAGCATATTATATACTTCAGGACATTTTTGGATATATCTATGAAAGGCAAATAACATATATCCTTATCCCAAACTACATATGTAAGGGTTGCTTTGATTTAAATATTGTTTAATAGCTGGAAAATTGAAGACCTGTATCCAAACTTTACCCTTTATTTATACCTATAAAATTGAATACTGAGATTTAATTTCCTATTTGAGAGACAAGAACATTTTTCTCCTACTAGGTTTTCACATGACTATGACATAAAACTTTTCATGTAGTAAATCGCAAGGTAAATACAATGTACAGACACACATAAGCACTCGAGATTACTGTTACAGAGTTACTAGAAGTTTAAGTATGCTGTCCTGCACATCTTTAGTACTTCAGGTTGCACATGTGAATAAATTTCATAATAAAATCTCTACCCCATGTCACATATGTTTTCTTGTGAAGAACAAGAAAATAAAATGTGTGCCTCATAAGCATGTTAAAGAAATCAAAACAGCTTGAAAACATGTGTAGCATCTTGGTTTCATTTCTTCCCCCTTTGTGATTATTTCCCTGACAAAAAGGAGCAAATGTTGTGTATGAGTACCTCTGCCAGTGGTTCAGAATTGAGCTCATACACCACACTGGCTTAACTATTAGGCATCTCAGTGGAGCGTGTGAAAAAGCCATAGCGGGTACGCTGCCTGGATGGATGTGGTTTCTTTGCCTTTTACTCAGAGCTGCTGAATGTAAAGAGTCAACAGGGATTTATTGACCTCCCACAGAGTGGAAAACTGCATATTACTAAAGGGTTTAAGGTACAGTTTTAAAGAAATAGTGCCTGCATTCTAGCTGTAAACATTTAGGCTTCCAAACTGGACCACTAAGTTGTTCACACAAACATAAGATACACCTTTTGGAAGAAATGCTTCTGTGCGTCCCCCAAACCGTCCTAAGAGTGAGAAAAACAGAGCAGTAGAAAGCATTCCATGGTCAGCTGAGGATTTATCCACTGTACGCCTTCCTTTATTCAACAGGCACCTTGTGGAAAGCTGGCATGTTCATAAAATTTCTCCAAATGAAAAATAAAGTTGAATACATTTCACTACTCTTCATTTTTAATTCATCTCCATTTGGCAGGGACCGCCAAGATTCCCTTTACTGTGTTCAGTCCTCCCAATCTGCTTTCTAGGAATAAAAGAGTTGGCAATACGTAGTAATCCCTTTTGAAAAAGAAATGTAATAAAACAAACATTAAATCCATAGATTGATTGTGAAAAGCCAGGACAGTCTCCGAGGATGTTTGTGTTGTGGTCCTGCCTTATCCTCCTGAGTTACTCTGAATTTCATTTTAAGGAAGATTATTACAGATCTTTTTGTGACTGTTGTGATGATTATACTAAATAATGTATCTAAATAACCACATTCACCCAATCATTTTCTCAAAAATGAAATTTTAAATGTAATATGATGGTTTATTATATTAACCGTAATTGTGCTTGCAACCATCACTGTGAGTAAGGTTTTACATTAGCCAGGTTCCAGCTTAAAAATCTTATGAGAGATTTTACAGGTGGCATCTTGCATCTAAACTAGCTGAGTTAGCATCTCAAAGAAGATTCCTATCAGATGTGACCTTGGACACATCCCTCAACCTTCTATACCATAGATTACTCATTTGCAAAAGACTGATAATATTACTGTTCAATTAGGTTATTGTGAGACATTAACGAGTTAATCACATAAAGCACTTAGAATCGTGGCCAGTACAAGAAGTGCTGTGTAAGTGCTAGCTATTACAACAAGATCTCAAAGTCAATTCATAAACACTCTTGATTCTAGGACAAGAACACAACCTGGCTCTTACGGTGCATTTTAAAAACAAAATATTACACTAATTAAACTTAACATGAAGTTTGAGTACTTGAACTCCTTGTATAGGAATTAATTCTTATATGTCTTTCCATACTGATTTTTTTGATCCACCAAAAGCATGTTTGTGATAATTCTAACAAAGTCGGAAACTAAAATCTTACAGACAATTCAATGCCTTATCTGTCCGTTAAAATGAGCTGGAATTTTACAATATCTGTTGAAAGAAAAGAGGGAGGAAAGCTGTAATCAGGAATCAGCAAGTCCTGTGGTACACAGAAGCAAGTGAACAGTGTCTTTCATAAAAATTCATATGCCTGTGACATTTTTTAAAATGTTATATTTTTTCTCCACATTCTAAATTTGAGTGTTTTCTAGTGGATTCTTCTACTTTATAATAATGGGTGACTCTTCTTTGAATGCTTTACTCCTCCTGTCCTTTTCTCCTTTACCTCTTCCCTCTATCTATCCTTCTTTTCATTCTTGCTTCCTTCTTTCTATAAAGCACTGACAATAGCAGTCTCCATGGACTCCATTAGGCCCTGGAGACACTCTCACCATACAAGCCCAGAGGAAGAGACTAACAGACAAGCATTCTTAGTATCAGTGTCATTAGAACAAAGTGAATCATGGAAGAAAACAATAAAACACCACTGAGCATCGGGAGGAGATCTGAAAGGTGAGATGAGGGAAATTTTCTAGAAAGAGGAACCAAGTGACTTAAACCATCAGGAATAAGTCAGAATGAGTAAGTAGAACAAGAAAAAATGGATCAGAGAGATCAAGAGAGGTTATCTGTTCACCTTGCAAAATCTGCACTCAGAGACCAGATAAACAATCTAAGTTAGGCACCAATCAACAAGTCTATGTTGTCAAAGCACTAAAACAGTAAAGAATGGAGAAGATAGCAATAAAAAAAAGAGTATGGGTCAGATCAGTAATCTGTACTGTTCAAAATTTTAGACAGCATTGCAAATTTCTTTAAAAATCCAACACACAGATGATACAGATGCAGAATCAATAACTTTTCAATTTGAATATATACATTTTCTATACATAACCAAGACCACTTTCCTGAATGAAATATTCACTCAGTAAATAATAACTGAGGAAACAATTTATGGCATATCATCTTGAGCACCAGATAGATAGAGGAGTGAATGGGACAGGTCTCATGGAGCGAAGTCCCATCAGTGGAGACAGAAAGGAAACATATATAATTTTAAAAAATCCTAAAATGAAAATATTTGTTTTAGTTTTAGAAGAATGAACTGGCTCTGATTTAACCCAAAAGAAGAACTAACCAATTAGCTTAATATTTATCAAGGATTGAGTTCCTTCGTAAGTCTCTAGTAAAGTTTTATTGTAAGGCAGTGAGTTCATTTATTCATTAAAGTCACATTTATTTCAAGTTCTTATAGAATCCACTTAAATACTACAGAAACAGTGGAAAGTCAGCATCTCAACGAGTAGACCCTTTCCTGGATGTCTTTCTTAATCAAATTGTACAGATGTTTGTGTTTCACAAAAAAATGCTTTAGTTACAGTACCAAAAAAGTATCTCCAGAAGTCTAATTAAAGGCTGGTAGTAGCTTAATGGTATTTAAAAAATACATAAACCATTGTAGGATAATTATTGGAGGCAGAAGTCTTGAAACCAACATAAGAAATGTAATGACAAGCAAAAGTTATGTAATATTTCAAAGATAACAACATCCTGTAATGTTGTACAATAATTTAAAAGCAGATTGAGCATAGTCCTGCAATTTTCACAGGAAAAAAAAAGTCTGCACGTTTTGTGATTTTTCTTTTCTGACACATTAATTGCTCTTCCATACACAAGGAGAACAAAAGCAGCAGCATGCCATATTTATTCAATGCAGGGTGAGCCACAGGGGTTGTGGAACATTCTTTCTCCAACACTAGCCAAATTATCTCAGTGCCCAACTTGTAAGAGACTGCAATAATACTCCATCATTTCAGAGTGCTGGTCGGGTTATGCATCATTTTAACAGCACGATGGCAGATTGTGATCATCTTCATGTTATAGGAATCTAGGGATAAGTGGCAGGCATGGGGAGTCATTTTCATACATACTCATTCTGCATGGAAACCTTAAAGAGATAGTTTGAAATTGTTCTCTCTTGGCATGGAATGCTCATTCACTCTGAGTAAGGAGGCCTGTCTGGACTGGCAGGATCACTTGTAAAGTAATCATGGGTTTGGTGTTCACTTTGAGGAAAAAGCCAATGGAGAGAGCATATGGTTATGGAAAAAAGGTCAGATGTTACTGAACTTCTAGACTAGAAGCTCCATCCAGGTAGGAATAATGTCAGTTGTATTTACTGATGAATATCCAGGGCCCAGAACAACATCAGAAACTTAAGATTGTTTAATAAATATTGGCCCAATAAATGATTCATGAATAAACAAACAACATGTACATTATAAGTGCTCAGTATGCGCTGTGGTTTGCATTGTATTTTCTCTATCCATTTGAGACGCTAGCTATGTGGCCACTAAAATACATCTTAAAATACAAGAAGTTTTGCTTGTCATCGTAATGTATTTGTATGCGCTGAACAGCTACTGCTGAACTACTTGAATAAAAAAGACATTCAGCATGTTTATGCCAATTCAACTGCTATCAACATCCGAATACCCACTAAAAATCATCATCAGAGATAATCAGTCCTTTTGGTAAAGGCACAAAGCAGTTTGGAAAAACTTAATTGAAAACTGGACACAACTGGATGATGATTGATGATGAATGTGATGGTGATGAATTAATTTATTTCTTAATGAGCAGGCTCAGATCCTTCATTTCCTCTTAGAGATTAGCATATTTAAATACAATATGTGATGTTTCTCTATAAGATCTAATCTTTTAAGCACTATGCCTGTTCAAAGACTATTTTAATAAAAGGGAAAAGGACAAAAAAGAATCCTGTATGTTACTAATGCTCTGGAAGCAGGCATTTAGGAATAAGGTGTGTCCATCAATATGCTCTGATTTGTTATATGAGACCCTGTTGAACCAGTATGCCAGGAAACTCTAATTTACATAATCTGTCACTTACAATGGGTTCCTATATTCCTCGAGATGTCACAAATGTACCACTGAGTATCCTAAAATAATGCTCTATACTTTCCATCAAATGATGATGGTTTTGCTTTTCTTTATCACCTTTTAGTTTAGAGCTTTATTTTTTCCAAGAGATTAATTTGTTTCAAGTTTAATTAGTTTCATTTTTCTTTTCAGGGATTTTCTTGAGGTCTCTTAAAAACAGACATAAAGGACTTGATTTACCACCAGCATGACACAGAGTTAGACAAAGATGCTGGAAAATAAAGGTGTTTTGTCCCTGGCCTGACACTGGAGTCTCGAGGCGGTCCAGCTGCATTCTGTTGGTATTTATTTCTCTATCATTTGAGTTAGTAAGTGCAGATTTGAGTTGCATCATTCCCCTCATCCAATTATAAGTACTTTATAGGGAAAGGCTAAACCTTACACTTCATTTCCACTTCCTATCACACTTGGTAAATTCCTTTGTCAATAGCAGGCTAGGAAGATTCCCTAACCATTAAGAACCAAGCCTGAATTACCCAGAAGCCACAGAACTAAAGTCATCAACAGATCTCCCAACTCTAGACAGAAAAGAATATTGAAATAGAACTTTCCCTACGGGTCTCATCAACTCACCTAAGCCACCAAGGGATCACCTGGGGCAAAGTGAATTAACTCCTAGTTAATGGCATTTTTCACCAACCAGAACTCTTGTTGGCTTGCCACACAGGATGGCAAAACTTGTATTGTAATAATGGCATTCATAGCAAGACAAGTTAACCCATATTGTCGGCTCCATAAATAATTGGGTCCCAGAAGGACTGGCAGAAAGCTTTGGTGATATATAGCTACCAAGTACACTGACAAATTGTGATCAGACTGCCTTTGTTCCAAAAGCAGCCCATCACAATATAAAATCAGAAGGGCAGGGGAATTTGTGCAGCATAAAGCAGTCTGATAAATGAAGCTCCCATCTGTCATGGGGAGTTCTACCTCAGGACAGAGGTCACCGAATGATAATAATAATTAGAGAAATATTGTGAATAAGGAGATCATCATAACAATAGGTGAACAGGCTGTAAATAGTACAAGTGGTGCCCATTGTCATCTGGGCCACATTGAACAAGAACTTTACCTTCTTCCCAGAAGACTGGTAAATCAAAAACCAACAGCTATTGTTCTCAACACAGGGCAGAAGCAGTCACAGGATTTTCAGTCCCATTAGCACTGAGTGATGGAAGGCAGCTGGGTCAAAGTAATCATTTGTCAAAAATCACTGGTACACTGGACCTAATCAGAGTAGGCGTGTCAAGAAAATGCCCCAGTTTAATAGTATTAATGAGAGGTTATTATAAATAACCTTTACACGCATCGATACCGCTCTGTGAGAGAAATCCACTGGTCTGCATTATCTGTAAGAAGGGCACAGGTATCTCACTTTATAGGTAAGAAACTACAAGAATTAATAACTTTTTCAAGGAAAGCTATGTGTCGCTAGCAAGTGGCAAGGTTAGAGTTTACATCTGGATTATCTCCATACAAAGTTCATATCTTATGGTAGACTAATCCTCCTTCTTCTCCAAATCCCCTGGACCGTGACCATTTGGTAAAAGATGATTTGCAGATATTAATACATTAAGGATTCTGAAATAAAGACATTATTAAGAATTACTCAGATGGACTCACTGTCACACAAGTACCTCAGAGATGGAGGCAGCTCTGACTAGAGAAGAAAATGAGGAATGTCACTGAAATCTAGAGAATGCTGACAACAGGAGAAGCTGAAGAGGCTGCATTAGAATCTGCAGAAGGACCAGCCCTGGACACATTTTGATTTTAGCTCCATAACAATCATCTTGGATTTCCATCATCCAGAACTGTACGAAAAATCAGTCCGTGTTTTAATCCACTAAACTCATGACAGCAGCACACAACACCGATGCCTGCACTGATGTAATGCTATCTAGGCCAATGCAAAACGTCAGAGTTTAAAAAAACAAAAGTTGTTTCTGCCATCCTTACTTATTAACAGTCTCATGGTGGGAAGGTGTGGGCCAATGAGCAATGTCCTCTAAAAGGAAGCAGAAAAGCTGTGAGGTCTTGATAGATTCTTTGTTCTCTTGGTCTATGGAATGAGTCACCCTGAAGGAGGGAAAACTGGTGAGCAAAATGTGATCAGCATACAACACTACTCAATGAAGAAAATAGAGACTCCAAACACTAATCTAAGAGGAAGCAAGGGGTCTCCCCTTTACAGGTCTGGCTCCCTGGAAACTGGAGGAATGCGAAGTCAGGGAAAGAAGGAGCGCCCAGAGCAGAGCACCTGGGTTTGCTTCTGAGCCAGGAGTCCATTCAATCAGAAGTCCTGTCTCAGCTGCCACGCGCAGAAGGCGTTGCTGAATCCGTGGCCACCTGTAGCAGGGAGCTTCACTCCTCAGCTAGTGAGCATGGAAGGGGCCCATCCCACCCGCTGAGGCTGGCGAGGGAAGAGGGGCCTCAAGCAATCTGGCTCACAAATGCGATCCTCTGCTACCACGGCATAGTCATTGCCATTTACATTTTTTTTTTTTTTCAAAATTAAAAATATTTAATGAGATGTTTACGTCACACCCATTTGGGGAAACTAAGCTCTTATTTTAAGTCTGAATAATACAGCTGCTTGATTTTAAAAATCCCTTCATTTCAATGTGAATACGGCACAGCTGCCGGGATGAGGCATCATCACTGAGGGTGGCAGCACCATTGGTTTGAAGTTTGAATCCCTAATGACGTCTCAGCCCTGCTGGCTCTTTTCACAGAGAGCACCAACTTAGTGGCAAGTCATTGGTCCGTGGAGATGTCCATCAACTGCATCCCCTATATAAGCCTAGCAAAGCGAAGCGAGTGTGAAATGCCAAGTGTTGAATACATATATATATATATATGGGTATAATTAGTTCTTTTAAAAGCGCAGTGGTCATCCATCCTCACACAGCTTTGTAAGAATCGGCTTAGTTAGCATCAGCTGTGCCACGAGTTACTCTTGCATGTATAAAGCTCCCATCATCTGACATTTTGTTCTAAAAACTATTTTCAAAATGTCAGCAAGTCTCCAGACTTCAACTCAGTGGTTAAGGCCTACTCAAAATCTGCTACTAGCAACCACTTTGTGGTGATTGGAGTTTTTCTTTTTCTTTTTTCTTTTTTTCTTCAGTGAATATTCATACAGAAGAAACTGTTAAGATACAAAAAAAAAAAAACAGTTTTTTTAAGACTTTTTTTGTTTTTACAATCCCACAATATACGAGGCAACAAATTCCATGCCCAAGAAAAATCACAGACAGAGGCTGAATCAGAAGTTGTAATAAATAAAACAAAACAACAAAACACAGACACTCAAAAAAAAAAAAAAATTCACCAATAAACCTCTTAATGGCTCCCCAATATGGTTAATTGTGAATTCTGAGTAGAGGCAAAAAGAATTAGAAGGATCCATAAATTATTTTTCTGTATGGAAATTATTGCTAAGCAAATAATTTTATAGCAGTAAAATTCCACTGTGGTCATCGGTTAATAGTTCATTCTCAGGCCTGTAAGTACAACAGGACCACATGGATTGTTCTGTCCTAATTTGTAAGTAGGGCTTTCTTGAGATGCAGCTAACAAAGATTTCAGTGATACTGAGCAAATAGGTCCTGTGGATAATATTTATGGGGACAGCTTTCTAGACTTCTTCCATGTGATTACCAAAGCTTATAGTCAGAAAAAAAGCTAGGCTCCCATAGACTCAACTTCTCCATAAATGCTTCAGGACTTTCTTATGTCTCTCATTCTCTTTCTGCAGGATTTAATACGCTGTGGACCACTCAGATTTGCAAGCTTGAAATTATCGATAAATGATGAGAGCAAACCACCTGGAAAATGGCAGGATATTGAAGCAAGTAGTACAATAGCACTTGGGACGATGGGTGATGAGTCTTAATAACTAGAAAAGCACAAGTCTGGAAAAAGAAAAGCCATTATCTGAATGTAGAAATGAGGATGCACATAGACAGGTCTATGTCTTCAGATAGGAGTGATAGCTTAGAATAAGGTGGCAGAGACTTCCACTCAAAAATGCCAACAAGGTTATGATGCAACTCCAAGGACACAGATATTGCAAGCATGGGAAAAAAAATCTTACACAGACATATGTACTGACATTTTCATAGGAACATCCTCATGGAGGATTTCTGTTTTTTTAAAACTAACTCTACTCTTGGACTTCAGTATGTAAGGAACTGTAAGCAATTCTAATACTGCTTCATCTTCTCTCCACAGTTTACCACTTCATAAAGATATTTTAACTACTTGTCATTGATAATGATTACACACAAGTGACTACTTCTCATTAAAAACTTGGCGCTAACACACAAATAATTATTGACACAATTAAGCTTTGACACTGTGCCCATCAAATTCCTTTTGTCCTCGTATGTATCAGTCCCACATTATTCTTTTTTAAAAAGAGAAAATTATCTGTTTTAATCAGAGCTAAATTCTCACAAGTTTGTTCACAATATAAATATAAGAAAATGCTGAATTCCTAAAAATAGCCAGTGCTCTCGCAGTATATGATTAGCATTCATAAAGGGGAAAATAAAAAAGGAACATTCAGAAATTGAAGGACAGACATCTAGAGCAATAAAAAAGAATAATCCAGCATGAGATCCTCAAAATAAGAAGAGTCTGTAATTGCCAATGACTACAAATGAAATGTGATGGTTATTTAAACAATCTATATGTCTGTACCAGCATATAACTGAATGTATTTTCTACAACCTGTTTAATTTAATTTCCCAACTTCTTAATGTTTACAGAGTTATATGTTTGCTAATATAGACAGTGCATAATTATTCTGGTCAGTATGAATATTTAACAAATGTTGTATGAGGCCAACCATTTTTCTTTCTAAAATAAAAGATGGTGAAAAAAAATGTCAAAGCCCTGTGCAATCATTCCCGTCAAGAAAGATAATACCATCTACTCTCTTCGAAATATAGTTTAGGCCACATCTGCTACAAGAGAGCTTGAAATATTATCATAGAAATGTTTGGATAATTAGCAATTAATTTCCATTGACTAATATACAATAAAAATAGAGCTATGTATGTATGACCCCCCCTTCTCTTCTAATCACATTTAGATGTGGATAAAATCTGGTTGATACAAATTCTAAAAGCAATCTGATTCAATGGAAGAATTAACAAACTGCATTCTGTGCAAACTGAAGGGGCTGAGAGCAGACCTATATGTAAATGTGAAAGGCAGAATTCTGCTGAGTTCTAGACCCAAGCTTTGTCTTGGCACCTTACAATTCACCTGGACTTAATCGTTAAGCAAAGGATAAAGCTGGAATGACAACTATGTTTGTCTTTCGTCTTTACTAAGCCTCGTTAATAACTATTTTGGCAGAAATTTTATTGTGTGGAGGATAGATCTATCTATCTATCTATCTATCTATCTATCTATCTATCTATTATGTATCTAAACCATCCTCATATACATCCTATTTCTTATCTGATGGCATTCTATCCTTCAGCTATTTGGCTGCCTGATTCCCACAGAATCTGAAGGCAGAGTATGGAAAATCATTGTGATTTACAGTAGTCTCATAACAGTTCTATCACCATGCATGTATCACTCACTTTCTACTCTACATAACATTCAACACAAGGGTATTTATTTAACGATACTCTCCCAAGCATTCTACAAATAAACACCATTCAGTATTACATGTGCTCCTGGAAAAAATCTGAGATTTTATTCCAACAAAATAATTACTCCTAGCTTCTAAGAAAACAAAGAATTTAAAACTATAGAACAGACCATGGTTGTTAGAGGAAGCTACTAGCTGAGGTATGAAGAAACCAGGTAATAATAATAAATGCATCAAAGGCCAAATTCAGCTGTAGAATTAGAGTTATGTGTAAAATAGAATTTTGATGCTTTTTTAGCTGAGTAACTTTTGGCAAATGACTTGACCGCTATAAAAAAAAAAAAAAAAAGTCTCATCACCTCCAGAAAAGTGGATAAAACCCACTTCATGCCACTGCTGCTAGAATGAAGCATGAAAATGTACATGAAACTGCCTGGCATCTCTCCCAGGCCAGTAAAGTCACACAGAATCAGCCATCATAGAAGCAGGTAGGGCCACATCTGACTGGCACTGCACTTTCCAATCTTATTTACATTTCCCTGGACCCAAGTCTTTCTTTTTGATATTTATATTTTTAAAGTATATGTTCATTTTGTGCAGTGCATTAAATATTTTATGCATGATAGAAGTGATAAATTATATATCCATGAACTGTACAGAGCATTAAAATAAAATTTTCTGAATGACAAGAACAGTCGACACTTTATGATTGGCTTTGCTCAGGTAAAAAATGTTTCTAATATAACCAAACATAAATATATGTGTGTACATATGTGTTTTGAATTTATTTTAGCAAGATCATTACAAGTAGGTAAGAAAGAGCTATGTCACATCCAGAGAGCCATGAATTTGTTTGAAGTTCAACGTTTTAAGATCTAAACTCTTCATGCTTGGTTTAATGACCAAAATATGAATCCATGTGTCACACAATTTGAAAGACTACAGATTATGAAACAACAGATTTTAAGATGCACAAAATACATTCCATAAAGTCATTCAAAACAACTGTGAGAGAAATTATCCATTTTAATTCTCACCACCTTCCTCCACAGTTCAATAAAAGAAATTCTGACATTTAAGTATAGTTGTCAAAGACAGACTAACAATTAGAAATAAAAAAAAGAGCCATTCAACATGGATCAATGACATTTAGTCAGAGAATGATGGTTCTTGGACTGGCCCTTTGATTCTCACTTGCTGGTGCTGCTATATGAATTTGGCAAACAGTGATCCAGAAAGGGGTATGTAGGGCTTTTCTCTGGCTTGGCCTTTCTAGAACACTACTGTACCACCTGCCTCAAAGAGTACAGCCAAAAACAGTGGTCAGAACTGGACTTCAGAGACCTTGCATAAGCTAACGATTTACAGTATTAGAACACGGTCACATAAGGGATCTCGAGTGTCTCGTGTAGCCTTCCCAGCAAACATGTAAGGTTTTTTATACAAGTATCATCATTATGTCCTCTTTACAGATCAGAAGCTGAGGGGTAGGTAAAAGTCAACATCAAAATCAGGAGCAGGGTTACTAAGTGACAGACTGGATGCAAAATCTAAGATAGTCATCTACCTCCATTTAAAGATTTTCAAACCAGCTATATCACCTTCTATTTATGTAAATATCTGTGCATTTACATGAAGTCCTTGAATTCCCTCTCATCATTCCACAAGGCTGTTGTTCCTGGATTATGTTAAAAAACTTATTCTGGGCCAATTTCAAAATGTTCCTGATAGATTTTTTCATTACATTTCCAATGTTATATCTTGCCTTTAAAAAAAGAAATATATGGCATTTTATCCACAGCTAGAAACCTCTTTGATGATTTTTTTTTAGATAAACATTTGTTTGATTCTTTTCGAGAAAGAATCAACCTCTTGTTTGATTGTTTTCTTTGAAAGCAAACATTAGATTTGAGCAGACAGTAACAAGGCAGACACTGCTGCTTCCCCTCTAACTCTCAAGCAACATTGGCTAAATCACTTCATAATTTTACCCTTGAACCAGTTATGCCAGAATTGATAATATAAATATTTTAAGCCATTAATGGAGATAGATTTTATTTTCTTGACTCTTACCCTGAGAAAATGGATTAGATGAATTTTCTGGTCAGTTTGCCACCCCATCAAGAAAGCAGTGGCATCAAATTTTAAAATGTGAAAATGGCTGATTGGTCTTTAATGAAAGATTCTAATTTATACCAGTTTCTTTGAAAACCCATGACTAGTTTCCTGTTAATAGCTTAAATGATCACAGTTCCACCAATTAAAGTTAACAAGCCAGTAGCCAGTACAGCTTACATCAAGAAACAAATATATATTACCCACAACTATAAATCTGGTCTCAGCAGGAAGAGTGATAGAATTAATGTGAGCTGCAATTGCTCCTCATTTCACTTACTCTGGTATATTTTACAGTCTATTAAAATTATTAGGATAGTCATATAGAAAACTCGTGGCTTGAGCTAACTCTTTACCTGTGCACATCATTAATGGCAGATTGTAGACACCTGGGCAGATGCCTGAAGCTTGCCTCCTCCCTTGTGTCCTGCAGATATGGCACCTGGGAACTAGAAAAGGCTTCAATCCCCCGTCTTTCCCTTCTTCCTCTTTCCTTCCCTCTCTTTCCTTCTGCCTGTCTCCTCCACTCCAGGTTCTCCAAATAGTTTTACTTTCTGAATTCAACTTTTATTTAGGGAAAATAGCACTGATCTTTTAATAACAGATTATAAAGTTTCCTTTCAAATGCATCTTAAATTTTAAAAAATGAGATCAGTTTTAGTAAAATTACTAGGTAAGGCTGAAGTAAAAAGAAAGTGGTCGGTTAAGAAAAACAAAGGAGGTTAGGGTTATGATCTGGACTGAATTACCCCTCCCCACAAACTCCTCTAACCTCCAGCGTGATTGTATTGGGACAGGCAGCTGCTGCGGGAGCTTATGAAAATTAAAAGAATTACTGAGGGTGGGACCCTCTTAACAGAAGCAGTGGCTTTACCTGAACACACAGAGAGAAAGAAGCCATTATTGAGCCTGGAGAACCTTGATCTAGAACTTCACAGACACGGAACTAAACACTGATTTTTTTTTTTTAAGCCAGCCAGACTGTGGCACCTGTTGTAGAAGCCTAAATGGACTAGTTGAGAAGCATACAAAATATCCAGTCCCTTAGATAAGAGACACCCTATGAAGCATGAGACTGGGGTGAGCCAATTCATGCAGAAGAAGGACCCTCTGAGGCCCACTTAACAAGCACTACTTGGGCCATCTTGTCTAACAGATTCCAACCATATCGCAAGGAAGAAAGCAATAGAGAAGTGAAGGTGACACAGAGATCTGTCAACAAGCAATTTAATAAGCTGCATTTCAAAGTTTGGTGTGGGGAGAAAGCCAGATGAATAAACCCAGCAAAAGATGAATAAGAGGATGTGACAGGTATGCAACCCACTAGTTTCTGAACTTTATTTTCCTAGTATCTCTTCCAGTGCTTTTTTCACAAGTACCAATAAACCAGTCTCTTTACATTCCCTTCATTCTGCTTCATTCTATTAGCACCAGTTCCTGGAACAGACCTGAAACTAAAAAGTGATGGGATGTACCATCTTGAGGACCCAGGGTTGCTACTGAAGCACTGGTAACAATTTACTGGTTGAGCCACTGACCTTCAGACCACAAAAAAGAGAAAGTGAGGTCAGAACCACAAGTCATATATATATATATTCATGTTGGTATGCAGATGAGGGAACTTTGTAATGAAGTAGTTAAATAACTGAATTTAGAAAACACTTAAACACTTGGCTACATCCAAGCTTTTTAAAAACAAAGCGTAAGAAAGAAATACATCAAAAGGAAAATCACTCTTCCTCTTTACATGCAGGGTTTAGAAATTTGTTTGTGTACTGTTTTAGTGAGTGGGACAGAGCATGAAGTTATAAGCTATTTTATAACCCTTAGAATAAAAATCATCACACACTAATATAGTACTTGAAATGAAACCCACTTCTTCATTCTGCTCTTCACACTTCTCTCAGTGAATAAGGATAAATAACTCGGATCACTATATGCTTCTGTAAGAATTATCAAAATAAGTGCCATTTCTTTCTTCATGCCTGAAGAACCAAGGTTATAGAGACAGAAAAAAGAAGAGGGGAGGGGAGGAAAGGGGCTTTGAAAACAGAGAGAACAAAAATTTCTATTTATCGTCAAACACTTGCTCTCGGTGGGCCGATTACTCTGAAGAATTCTGAGAATCCTGAGAAAAATTCAATTCATTTAAAAGTGATGTTTAGTGCTGAAATTACTTGATGAAATAAAATTGTATACTTTTTCCTGTTTTAAAAGTGCTAGCAAAGCCAGGATCATTTGTGACAGTCATAGCGCGAGATTAATAAATAACAATAATAAAAACAGAGCTTTAAACCCCAGAAAACCTATTTTGAAACAATTACAGGCAACTATTATGGGGCGCCTCTAAACACTTTTAGCTAAATTCCCTTAGCACAGCTCCGATGATGATAATGTGCTCTGTGTATGCAATCCACTGCACACACTTGAAAATGCACTCCGCTGTATATTGTATTAATGAATAAGGCTACCGGCTTAATACACCATCTTTTACAATGGAATTGTTCACAAGTGTGAGGGTACAACAATGTTTCCTCTGCGACTTCACATTCAGGAGAGAGGTGATTTTTTGTGTGGGTGTTTTAAAGTCATTACCAAGGCTGCTTTGGCTATTTCAGTTATAACATTATGCTTAAATTACAGCTACCCAAAGCCTGGAAATGGGGGAATACATGTAGCAAGATGCTAATTTCTTTAGCCAAGGTGGTGATGGTGCTAGCCAACAAGATCTGTGTCTGTCCAATGAAACAGTGGGAAAAATAGGTCACAGAAAGCTGAAAAATAGTAGGTCTCTAACTTCTAAATAAAAAGAAATCTGCAAAATGAAAGAGTCCAGGCCTAATTCACCAGACGCTTGGTAAATTTTCCACTTGCTGAATGAAATCAATATTCATGAGCTACCTCTAACAAAAATAAAACAAGAAACAGAATACAGCAAGTGTATTTTGCAAAAATCTACTGCTAATAACAAACACCAAGTTAGAGAAGCCATTCACTCCACTGCTTTTTTTAGTATTTTGATGCTTTATTGGATTTTATATTCACAAACCAAAAAAATCAAAATTCATTATATAAACTGATGTCACCAAGATAATACTTAGTGAAAAAGTTGTCCAATATCAGGCTATTAATGAGTCTTTGACCATATCAACTGACAATTTCAAGTTTCATATTAAAACGTTTCTGCTGTTAAACCAATTATTTTTTTCCAAATCAATAACCATTTCTTCTCTTGACTTTCACGAGCCACAGCTTTGCTGTTATTGTTTATTTTGAAACATGTTATTTAAAATAGCCAAGTTGTCATTGTATTTTGCTAAATAGCACTATTATGTGTGATAACCATTCTATGGATAAATAGTCTGCAAACACATTTCTGTGGATGATCACAGGTATCTCCCTCAGCGATTTGTCCTGAATATATTTTGAAGATTTTAAAAGCTATCAAGTGGATATCACAAAAAAAATTCTTAAAAAAGTAACAGAGACGCTAGGTCCAATTTGGTGCGGTCTTATGAGGATTACTTAGTTCTGGGCCTTGCTTCTCTTTTTTGAAAGAATGATAGTCCATATCCGTTGCAATAATATGCGAATTGAATGGCACATAAATGCATATATGTTAAAATCACAGGGAGAAAGTTCAGTCTATTAGAGCATATTGAGATATGTGGAACTAAAGTTCTGAGAACCAAATCTAACACAAAAGGGATTGTGGTTAGCCAGGTGATTCCTTTTATTGCCTAAAATTTGAATGTCTAAACAACCCTCCACTCTCCAGTTTACCACAATCCCTTGCACAGCCTATAATAAATACCTGACAATAAGGCATCTTTTCCATCTGCTTGGACTTTGATTTTGGCAAGTAGGCCTGCTTGATAGGATTGGGATTTTGATCTTTTTGTACCTTGTCCTGTTCTGTCCTGTTACCCTACCTTACTCTATCCTATCCTGTTCTGTTATTTGGTTACATGTGATAGACTCCACATGCATACAATGCCAGAGAAGGAGCGAACTCCTCTCTGTGAACCAAATCTCCTGGCAGACACAGTTCATTCAGTCCATCCATGGCCGGATAAGGCTTTTTTGTATCATGGTTCCCCACATGAGGAGATGTAGGAGGATGCAGACTCTGCTTCAGGAGTGACCCTCAGTCCCTTCCTTTCCCTTGCTACCTTAGCCGTGCTGTGCTGGAGACCTCTGTGGTCTCGATGTCAGTCTCCTTCCCTTCTCTCTCCTGCCCACTGCTCAGCCCATCTGACTGGCCTTGTGCTGTGTGTGCCTGTCCTAGTCTCCATGTCTTCAAGACGACTAACTCTCTGAAACTGTTCACTGCTCTTTCTCGCTCCTCCATCTGCTAACACTGGCAAGTTTACAACTGATGCTTTAATAAAGGTTTAGTGTGACATGCTTGGTGTCCTAGGAGATCTTCCAGACTCTTCCCACTGAAGTTTCCCTAGGCAGAGAGGAAAGCACATGTACCCCTGAGGGACCCGGGGGCTTAGCCCAAAGCAGCCCAGAGCAAGCCTGAAAGAGCTTTAAAGAATTATGTTTTGCTTTAAAAATTCATGTGAATTTTATATTCTGTTCCATAAATATCTCCATATTTGTGTTACTATTAAAATAATATTTTCCTCCAACTTACTAAGTAAAACTGATGTTCCTCGAAGAAGATGCCATGTGAGTTTTGTAATATTCTGTGCATCTTGCTACCT
Source organism: Cavia porcellus (assembly GCF_034190915.1). Classification (NCBI taxonomy): domain Eukaryota; kingdom Metazoa; phylum Chordata; class Mammalia; order Rodentia; family Caviidae; genus Cavia; species Cavia porcellus. The sequence continues at coordinate 21,522,871 of NW_026947502.1, read as the reverse complement.
CTTATCTACCCCCTGGGGATTCCAGACCTAATATGGTTAGGGAAGGACTTCTCTACTGCTACTGCCTGGCACAGCAGGAGTAATTATTTGCATAGCATACCTGGCCATCCTGGAGGCTGGCCTCATTTCTTCCCAAGGGAAGAAAGAGAGACTTTATCTTCTGGGAAAATTCAAAAGGAAAAAGTACCCAGCTATAGCCTAGTGTCTGTCTGAGTCTCTCTGGTCTCTAGCTCTCTCTCAAGCTTCTCACAAGACACATTAATGCTACTCAATGCCTCTGGGTCATAACACTTGAAAGAGCCTGTCCAAAGTGTATGCACAGTGACAGAAATTTAAATAGGGACTGCCTTTAAAAGAAATCCTTCAGGGATTTTACTAAACCTTTGTTGTTCCATAGGTGTATACATTTATAACATTTTATCTGAGTACCAAAGGTTTCTGAGTTTGTTTCTAAGTTAGAGGTGACTAGAAAAAGGAAAAAAATTCAGCAGAAACAATAGTAAAAACTAGAAAAAACAAAAAGGGTTTATGATGCCTCCTGTACTCAGAACATTTCCAAGTGAGATCCAGGTCTGCCTGTGCCTGAGTGTACATTTTTCCATTTTCTAATATCAGTTTTATTAATAAAAATGACAATGATATTATGATCTCCAATTCTTCATGGTCTTTTTATCTATTGGTTGAGAACTCTAAAATGTTATTGATTGGTGTTAGCATTAGACTCTAGCAAGCAGTACAGGGGTCCCCTAAGAAAATAGCTGGCTGGCCTATAACCCTTCTTTATAGTGTAGGGTGGGCAATATTGTGGCTTAGGAGTCCCAACGGTATCTGAGACATATCATCAGGTCAGAGCCCTAGGCTCCATTAAAAGGATTAGGACATAGGCCCTCAATTAAAAGTGTCAGTGTGGTCAGGGAGCAAATCCATCACATAGTTCACAAGTCAGAAAAACACTCTGCCCAAGTTGTGGAACATGGTGGTTACTTCAATAAACGTCATCCCCTTCAGCTTCCATATCCTGATTTGAGTATTTATATCCCTAAGGAAAATATGCAATTAATGCATTACACAGAACTTTGTTTTTCAGGAGAAATGAAAATGTTTGTAACATGGTAAAAGCATTTCCAGGTCTCCAACCCATCACAGAATGCTTTGACCTAACTATAAAGAGATACTGCTAAGCCAGAAGGCATTTTGTTGTATGCCATTTTCACAGAAATATTCAACAGAAATTTGGTGACAAGCTACAAAACTACATGCAGACGTGGTCAGAGTTCAAGTTATGCTTAATTACAGGCTGTCAGTTATCAAGTGGGAAGTTCAGAATGCTGCAGCTAATCAGCACACAAGCTAACCTATTGCACAGGAAGAAAGCATTTTTTAAACCGCATTTAACATTTGTTACCAAGTCCAGAAAAGAAGGCAGAGGGAAAAAAATGATTAAAGACTGTTTCAAGTGAGAAATCAGTATAGTGTGTCTGAGTAAATAAGAGGATGGGACCAGTGGTTTGGGATGTGTGGGATCCCCAGGAGGGTGGCAATGAGAATTCCATAGCACTGGTGACAGACATTGGATCAGTCACTATTCAGACAGGGGTGGAGGAGAGCCAGGCTGTTGCTGGAGAATGCAGAGCCTGGGTGTGGACCCATCTGGCTACCCCTGGCTCTGCTGGCAGCCATAGGAAGAGCTTATCCAATACGGGAGCTGCCAGTGACTTTAGGTTTGTCAGGGGGGATGTGGCAGCCTTGTTATCTGAGTCTCACTTAAGACTTTTTGTGAATGAACTGCTAGTATCCCATCCATAATGTAAAAACCTCACAGAACCTACCTTGTGATGTTCCGAAGAGTACACAGTCTAACAATTAGAAAAACTAGAAGTGGGCCAGGTACCTATGTACAGCCCACAGTATGTGTTACATACTCTTATCTTTGTCTATCCAAACCAAGACATTTAGGAAATCTCTTCACTAGCAACGCTACCTGTGGATTATAAAAGTACATACATTGATCAGTATTTCTGTGTCTATAGAGAACCATAAACATCTTGGCATCATTTCTTGTTGTATATTGAATTCGAGTAACTAAATCAACAGATGTGCTCAAGCCATCTAAGTTTATGCTGTTACATCATTATGAGATAAATACCTAGAGTCATAGGCAAAGGTTCACTCAGCTCAGTGTGACTGCAGCCATCTTGATCTGTTACCGCCATGACTACCACTGAGGACACTTGGCTAGTTTTTGTTGTAGTTTTCCAGAAAACTACAAATGGGTATAACCATTCTAGTAGTATTTGGCACTTTACAACCAGATTCCCAGGCCAGAAATGCACCTGACTTAGCCAGCTTTTCATTCCTGTGATGATATCTAAGGATAACAAGTTAAAGAAAGAAAGATTTATTTTGACTTGTGGTTTCCAAGGCTTCAGTTCATGCTTGGCTGAACACATTGCTTTCAGGCCCATTAGGAGGCAGAAATATCTTCACAGAAGGGTATGACGGAGGAAAGCTGCCTGCCTCAGAGTAGCCAGGAAGCAGAGAATAAGGGAGCCTGAAAGGAAGGAGCAGCATCACAGATCTAGCACTCAGGTCAGGATTCCACACTCTCCTCCATGCAACAGTCCCCATCTCCTGTCTCCATCACCTTCCATAATGCCACCAGATGATGACATGGATTGGATTAATCCACCCCTTGTCATCCAGTCACTTTCCAGAAGCTTCAGCAAACAAGCTTTCAACCTCACGAGCCTCTTAGAAGACGCAATTATATTCAAACAACAGCACTGCCTGTCTATTATATAGCTTAAAATAAATGACGTATATTCTTGCTTAGATGAGACTATGTTTATCATATGCAGTGTGTATGCCCCTCCCTCCAACTCAAACTGTAGAATGAACCCACCACAACTTTCTGCATGGGCCATCCTGGAGTACTGCCCCTATTTCTGCTCTTAAAGAACCTTAGGGCTAGTTCTCATACTCTAGGAGAGTTGCTTCAGAACAACATGGAACCATATGTGCAAGAAAATTCTGATGTCCCAAGGCCTTCTTTGTATTTACTAGATTTCAGCTACTATAATTCTTAACCTCCCAACTATGACACAAATAGAAAATTGATTATTCCTCAAGCACCTCAGCTCTGGTCACTACCTTTTATGAACTCTACTCACATTAAAGCCTGTAGTAGATTGCTTTCTTGATAACAAATATTAGACAACATACAATCAAAGGCTACTTTTTTTTTGATGTGCTTAGTTATCTTACCTAGCTACTGTGTATAACTCTTATGGGTAAAGGGAAAAACATCACATATCTTTCGTGTATATGAAACAACCTTAGCCCACTTAAGAACTGATGGTTTAACAGAAGTTTCCTATATGACATTTTCTTGGATATTTTCTATGTTCCAAGAATTGCAGTACTTTTTATATACATTATCTCATTCTCCTGTAATAATTTATCATTTCCATTTGGCAGATAAGGAAACCAAGGCTTAAAATCTTGTATATGTGATGAGTACAGAAGGTACATTTCAAACATTTCAAACACAGGTCAATTTTATCTGTGAGCTTGAGGATCAATATTTGAAATTGCTTAATTTAGAGACTCACCTCTGTAACTCTTTTCCCAATTGACTTCTACATACCACACTCAGGCTACTCCTTGGTTTTAGGGTTGCATCATATCTTGCTTGGACTACGGTTGTTTCTTTCTAATTTCATCCTTTGTCTCTTTCATGACCTGAACAGTAAGTGTAAACTGGAATTGTAGGAGGCATTTTGGAAAAAATCTTAGGAAAGAAGTAGAAAGCTGAAAATACCAACAGTAAATTCAGTTGGCTTCCTAGCCCAGCCCTGCCTGGCCTCCAGCATGCTCTCTCAGCATTCACACACATCTCCCAAGGGTCTCCTAAGTTCCAGCCACTTTACTATGTTCTGAGGGCACCGAGATCAATATGGCACAGTTATGGCCCTAAAAAACTCAAAGTCAAATGGAAGAGGAAAAAATGAGCGCCTAGGGGAAGGAATACCTATTCCAGCAAGTTAGAGAAGGCTATCCTGACTTAAAAAAATACTAGCACAAGGTCTTGAACAACAAACAAGGACTCTATCAGAGGCACTCAATAAATGCTTTTCTGAACAACAAAAAAAGTAATTCTGCAAAGGCAAGGATTTAAACACAGGGCAGGAGATGTATGTTTGGTTTTCTGATTCTTCAACCAGAGTTTATTTAGCAGTTAACTTCTTGCCATATGGCACATGTGACTATAACATCATGAAGATGAATGTAATATACTCTCTTCTCTAGAGTTAGACTGTGCATTCTAGTGGAAAGACAGATATGTAACAAGGAAAATGAACAATGACAATTTCAAGTTATTAGTGCTATAAAACTACGTAAAACTAATGGTTACAGGAATACAAAACACAAAGCAACTGATCTTGCTTACAGAAATTAGTAAAGGGCTGGGGGACTGGTCTGAGAATATGGTGTTGGCACAAAATTTCCAAGTTAGAAAGAATAGTATAAAACATGTTTTTAAGAAAGCATAAATTATACCACTGATTCTTAAAGTAGCCATATCGATGTTATGCATGAACTTGCTAGAAATGGAATACCAATTTCCAAGTCTTCTGAATCAGAAATCTGATGCTTGGGTATCGGAAATGGATGTTTTAATACATCTTGCAAGAGATTTTTGATGTATAATGAAGTTTAAGATGCTCTGAATGTTGGTCAAGACATAAAGGAAGGTAAGAGGAGGAAAGAGAGAGAGGCTAGACAGAACTTTCCACAGTACATTTGGACCTAGGCTTTGCTAAGAAATATGCTTTTTACCTTGTGTTAGCTACCTTTTCACTTTATTAAAGAAGACCTTTTTTTCATGCATTCCTTGCGAGGTCGTTTCATTTACCCTGCAAGCAACTCCTTGTAATAGCACCATATTTTTGTTCACTTAACACATCAGAACCTGGAGCATGGGAAGGCTCTACAATTTGCCTCCAAAGTACATTCGTGCTCTGCATCACATATTGGACCTTTACTATAAGCTGCTATCTCAAAATTCCTTCTCTGCAGAAATTCTGTGCCATGAGTCTCCTGGGTGAAGATATTCAGGCACTAAAAATTTGGAAATAGATCTGTGGTCCTATGAGTGTTTTTGGAACCTCCTTCCCACTGACAGGCTGGGCTATATTGGTGTTTTGAGGACAAGGTCAATTGCATGGATATTTTCTGGAGGGATGTGGGATATGCCATTGCTTGGTGAACAGAAACAACAACAAAAACCCACAAAAAGGAAGATTTTATGTGTTCGCACCAATGTTTTATAGCATTAATGCAAGTGAATATGAATGGCTTTGAGACCTCGTTAAAGTAATTATTCATTAGTGGCTTTTAAATTCTTTTTTCTTTCTTCCTTCCTTTTTTTTTTAAAGCTTATATTCTAAATTCAGTCCTTTCGTTTTCAAGGCCATTATTTTTCAACCCATTTAATGGTTTCCTTGTAGGGTCATGATGTTAATTTTAAGGTTATGTTTTAATGGCTTTCTAAATGACACTTTTTTTGTAGTAGAATGAATGCATCCAGTCACTCCCACAGGTGGAGATATACTGTTGACTTGCAATTAGGAGGGAATGAAAATTTCCAAACTATTAATATGAAAATGTATTAATAACCTGTATATTTAAAGAAAGGGAATAAAAGCAGTGTTTTCACACCAAAGCTATTTAGCATTGGGAAAGCTGCACATAAATTACTTTTTGACCCCCTATAGATAAGCACTTTTGCTCATTTAGAAACCTCTAGTTCTTACTCAGAGCTTAGATTTAAAAGCAGGCGTGTTTACAGAAGAAGGCTCAGTTTTAAGAAATATTTTTGTTTCTGCTAAATAAGCCAAACTTTTTTTCTTGGTCCATACAAAAATTATTCATCTGTCTTGATCAAAGATGCTTCTCTGTTGGCCTCGTGTGGCTGACTTGGAAATTTTAGGCACAGGTATAGTTTTGAGATATATATATATGCAGGACAAGTGCACTTGTGAACTTAGTTCTGTATCCGTGAATTTTATTGTACTACAAATGTACTGACTTTAGACACTTTCAAAATAACTCAATCAAGGGCCAGGGATTTAGCTCAGCAGCATAAGTGCCTGCCTCGCAAGCATGTAGTGAGTTTGATTAGTGGTCCTCACTCCCCCACCAAGAAAAGTTCAAAATAACTACATCTAAAAATAAAAGTTAAAATATTAATACTGAATTCTGAAACCAAAACATTCACAGAAGATCTTATGAACCTACTTTAGCAAGGTTTAAACCCTAGGAAACCTTGCCTACCCAAAATCTTCCTTAGCTGTGCAACTGCAATTTAAGATGATAATTTTTGGGGTTTTCCTTGATATAATTTAAGGTAAAATAAAATAGATGTAGTTTATTTTAGAAATTTAAAAAATATTTGCAAAGCATTCCAAACAGTTCTATGACATTACATGTTCATAATTTGCTTTTATTAACTATATCATCAGCCTTCTTGCTATTCATGATGCATGTTTCCTTTCCTTTCATTTTTTTTCTCATTTATACTTCTTCTTAAACCATCAAGGGAGGTTAGAACTTAAAGAAATATATACCACATGCTTTTTATTGCTTTATTTATATTATTTAACATAATGAAATTGACATATTAAGACATATTGACATATTGACATCTAAATGATGGAGAAAAATAATCACAAAAGATCAAGTGAAAAATATATGAGAAAATAGAAACAGCAACCTCACCAGCTGTGCTGTGAAAGAATCTTGCACCTGGAGAATGAAGTTGTAGGATTAGCTTAGTGCTAGCTGGAGGAGACGCTTCCCTCTTCCCCAATGGACACCTACTTGAAATCTGTCCAATCAGCTCTTCATATTCCTCCCCTCTTTATGCCCAACCTTACATTTCCAAACCCATGCCCTGAAATGCTTTAGTTTAAGAATTGCTCAAATTCTTATACCTGTAGACTTGATTTCTTGGCTTTTCTGATTTCCAAGTTACGTTGTGAATCTGCTTCAAATCCAGTGCAACATGACACTGATATCTATGCTCCCAGTCTTGAAAACTCTATGGACATCCCAAACATAGGTCAGGGTGAAGGAAAACTTTATGAGGCAGAGCTTCTCTTTTGGGCACATACTTTTAATCAGAAACATATTCCACTAGAACTCTTCCTGTAGTGGCTGACAGAAGATTCTAGAACCAGGCTTCCTGGTTTCGCTTTCTCATTTTGGAGCTGTTTGATCTGGGGCAGGTGACTTAATCTTGATGGGATGCTAAGTAAAAGCTTCACATTAGTGGAGTCAACTACTCCTATTGACAGAAATATAGGAAGAATTCATTTGGAACTTGTGCATACAGTTCCTGATAGAGAGTTAATACCTAATCTCTGTCAATACAGACACAATAATCTACTCCACATCACAAACTCCATACTGATTTTAAGTCATCAGCTAAAGGTTCTGTATGTGTGTATACGTACATACATGCCTATACACATGAACATGATATATATTACTTGCAACCCAAATCAGCTTAGTAAAGTCGTGGAGGACATGGTGCTAATTATCAGAAATGTACAAGGACAAGAAAATCTGTATAAAATCATGCTGTTACTCAGGCAGCAAAAGGTTCTATGCAAATTAAGCAGGTTTATGATTTGATGATAGTGACCCAGCACCAAAGGAGGAAACTTTACTCCAATTCTTTCTTTATGAGTTTTAGTGGAACCTCAAACTCTTTCTTTCTTGTTTTCCCTGCTAGAGGCTGTGATGGTCCCTGCAGTTGGCAGTAGCAACAGGCATCAGAGATCCTGATTGGGTCCTAGGTGTGATTATTTGCTTCCTCTATGAGCTCTAGGAGAGCAAGGGTCCCCCAATTCCCTTCCTTTCAACCCTGTTTGCCTTTGGGCATCTCACTGTACACCCTACCTTTATGTCTATCTGCTTACCAACGTGCTGGCACACAAATAGTACTTCTCATTCTGGATGCATATGAGAATCATCTAGAGAGTTGATTTCAGCTCGTACTATGGCCTATGGCCCTCAAGTTACTAATTTGATCCATACTAACTTGCTTTTCTAGCAAGTTGTAGGAGATGCTGTTGTTTCTCTTTTGGAAATTATAACATACACCATCCTCAAAGTAGCAGGCTCTCTAAGCTCCACTGTGAAGAAATACTGTGTTTTTCAGATCACCATCAGCCAGTGTCAACCAAACACTGATGCCTAGAATGCAGTCTCACTGAAGGCACTATTTTACCACTATCGAGTGCCCCATGTCCTCCTCCTCCCCTACCACTTCCTCCCTCTACTTCCTCCTCAACTTCCCATGTAACTGTCTTGGATTCCACAAACAATACAAACAATAATAGCACTAGAAATGATTTTTTTTTTTTTGGCTAATGGAGAATCCAGCTGTCATTTACTAAATACTGGCCTCCGCTAGACATCTCCAAAGTCACTGAAACTGCCGATTTTCTCATTCACTTGGTGCTCCCACGTCACTACTTAACTGGATTAGGCACAGTCTTGTAACCTCACAGCACTAGCTCTCTGCTTTCTTCATATCAGATGTTTGGGAAGGTTTTATCAAAGGAAAGAACAATGGTATACTGAAAATTAAAAGTGAAGCTATGATGTTCTATAAGATTTCTACAAGCCTCACAGGAACATTGCATGGGATGCAACCATTCAGTAGAGATGTGGGTATCGAATGTCTACAATGGACAAGACTTTATATAAAGTTTATTTTATATCAAGGTTTACCTGCACTCTAGGACAGAAAGTAAGACAAGCACATAAATAATGACATCCCAAGGCAGACGTGAAACAAAACAATATAGACGAATTGCTATGGGAGTCACAACTTAATATTAGGGAGATGGACTCAGGAAGGCACATTGCAAAATCTTCCTCTGTCTTTATGAAAACTTTTATGGTTTTTATCTTTTTGGAATCCTAGAATTTTGAAGGTGAGAGTGTGAGAAAATTTTATCCAACATTGCTTAGAGAGAGAAACCTGAAGCTCCACACACAGTTAAAAGGCTGTGATCTCTTGAGGAGACTTCTTTGAACATCTACATCATGTGACTCTGTTGAAAAGGACGGCATATGAAGCTAAGCAGACACCATAAGTAAGTGCTACATCTGAAAGCCCATAAATACATATTTAGATTCACTAGTTATTTCAAATCCTTTTACTAATTAAGACCCAACTCAGATCAATTTAGATTTGCAAGCTCTGTAAAAGTCTACCTTTTTCAATGAAATTAAGCTATGCGCTCCTATGTTAAAAGCTCTGGAAAATAGTAAAACTTGTTCTAAATGCAAGCATAATCTTTTTTTTTTATTTTCTATATTGTGACAGAATAATTTCTTTTCTGTGTATACTTTTATATACCTTTATATAGAAAGGAGAGTTTAAGATGTTTTTATCATCTCTTGAGGAAGAAGAAATTATAGTGGAAAATATAAAGTACAATATACTGAGATCTAGTTACACAGAAATCTTTTTTAAGTAGCATGTGATGTATCTGTTAGAGTATTTTTCCTAAACATATCCACCCGTATGCTACACACTAGTAGAAATGCTGCCAAAGTATGTGAGACTCCACTCATATAGGCTCTGCCCTTACTGAGTTATGTCAGAGACTTAAAACCCAATTATAGATAAGCTTTTAAGATCATGGGTCACTAAGAGAGAGGAAAGAAATATCAAAATCAAGCCTGCTTATACAAACAAATATGGTAGCCAATAAAGGATTCAAGGCAAAAGACAAATACTTTTAAAGTGCAGGAACAAATGATTCTATAGATAATAAGTATATTCCTGTATTTCACTTCTGATTGAAGATTTAATATGCACATGTATTTAAAATTTGAGCATTTGGTTTACTGAAAACTATTCCAGGTACATATCAGAAAAACCATTTGAGGTCCATGAAATCTTGAATAATGGGGTCTCACCTTTCAAGATAAGAACTGATCATGGAATTAGGCAAATCTTAATGATTTGGACTGTATATGCGGGTGGGAGGCAGAAAGTCCTCGATCCACCCCAAACTGTAACTTTCAATTAGCTACAATGCTGACCTCCAAAATTACTTGGCTTCCTAATTCTGCTGTTAGTCATTCCTTTGAGATAGGTATTAACCATCAAAGGTCACCATTAAAATGTACACATGCTATGTGGAAGGGGAGTGTGAACCATTAACATCCATTTGCACATTCTCCTAGATTTATTACACTCATAAGCTGTTACTTATGTCACTTGGGAGCATAGTCTACAAGAAACAGAATGCACCGAACAGGTAAGTCAGCCTAAGATGGGTGCAGAGGGGAGAACGGGAGGGACAGAAAAGGGTAACACAGTTAATGGAATATATGCAAATAGCCAGTGGGGCAGCCTGCACCTTGGCCATGATAAAACCTAGCTAGAAATATTTAGAAACAAATTGGCAACCATAATAAAATTCAACACGCTCAGCATACAGCTACAGCACGTGAATTTCAAGATTCCCTTTATTTTATTTGATACCTGTAATTAGTGAGTTAAATACACAAATTGAAGCCTTTAGATGCAAAATCCAAGGTTCTAAAGATGTTTTACTGGTTTAGATTTCAACCACCAATTTGTTTATAAATTAAGGTTGCCATGGATGGTATGCATTAGTTTGACAGCAAGACTACGGGCAGAAATCTGAAATCAAGTAATTTAATCTCTCCACCTCATTTTATCCATCTGGAAAAAAATAGCTATAGCTATTTCCTACCAATTCTCATAGGGTTGGTACAAGATTTAAATGAGCTTCACAATCTTTTTTGAGATTCTCTCGAAGCTGCTTGCAATATATCAAAGTATTTAAACTGTGTTCCCCATTGTATAAATTCAAAGTACTTGTCAGCACCCCATGAATGTTTTACTAAGGTCACTTGAAGGAAACACACTTATTCCAGGTTTCTATTTTCCACTCTAATCTATATAGAGCAAAGTTTTTGATCCTATCAGCTGTTTGATCTTGGCAGTTATAATCAAGGAGCTTCCTATAAAAAGAAAGAAAGGACTATGTACTCGTGGAGACTTTCAAAAGCACTGCACTAAAAACCTGAAGACTGAGGGTCTAGCCCCCCCTCACTTTTTGACTGCCTGGGGCCACTGTGCAAGACCCTAAGACTCCCTTCCCTCTGAGATGGAGAAACATAATTTGGCCCCTGCCCAACTCTCCTATCTTCCCAGGAACTTCTGTTCCTCTCACTCATAGTACCCTGGCCCTGCAGGCCTTCTTTCTGTTCCTGAAACATTCAAGCTACTTTTAGCTTAAGGGTCTTTGCACTTGCTATTTGAGCAGCCTGGTGTATTCCTCTGTCAGATCTTGGCCTAGCTGGTTCTTTCTTCTCATTCTAGTCTCTGCTTAAAAAAAAAAAAAAAAAAAAAAAAAAAGTTCTCTTTTGAAAGGCATCTCTCTTTATTGGTCATACCATGTTTTATTTGTTGAATATCACAATGTTCTGCTTTTATGACTTTCAAAATCTTTAATGCTATCTAATATGATCTTATTTATTTATTTAGCTATTGTCTATCTCCCACTGGAACATGGCCTTTTCAGTTTGGTTAAAAGCCAAAAATGGAGCATTAAGAATAAAAATACATTTAGAAAAGCGCTAGATGCAGTCCCCCTGGGGAAATATCTTCTGAAGAAATGAATGGAGAATCTTGGCAGCGGGAGCCAGGCATGATGGCTCCTTTGCAGCCAGGCCCTTAACTGAATGTGTGACTTTACTGTGGGCTTGGAGTCTGGGTTACAGAAATGGGCAGAGGAGGCATTTGTGTTTCTGCTCCACTCTGTTGCACCCATAATGAGAATCTTCAGTTGGAAGCCAGATGAGCATCCCATTTTTTTTTTTTTTTTTTTTTTTTTTTTTTTTTTTTTTTTTTTTTTTTTGCCACAAGGTACTTTCATGGATTAAAAACTGGGGTTGACTTAACACCAGCGGAATTAAATCACCATGGTGCTGAGCACAGATGGTCCACCTGAGGAAAGTTGCCAGCATAAAATACAGATGTGGAGAAGGATGCATTGAGGCATTATGGGTTCTCCTACATGTTGCTGTTTGAGCCATTGGTTTTTCTGGAGAAGCTCTGGTCCTTGCATCAAGCATCGCTTCCTGGCTCCAGAGGGGAAGACATGTGCCATTTAATCTCCAGGATGAACTTGTCACACTGGCTTCCTGGCACGTACTCGTCAGAGGAGGAGCTATGGGCCTCCATGTCGCTGAGAATGGCTGTGCTGCTTTTCGCCACAGCCCTTGTCTTTGTTTCAAGCATGACTTCTCAGCTCCAGCATAGAACCCTCAAACTCCCAGCACAGTCTCTTCACCCTGCTGGCATAGACTTTCTAGCTTCCACCACAGACCTTTGGGACTTGCCAGCACAGATCCATAAAAGAGACTAGCGTGAGTCCTTCTGGAGGGCTCTAGACCTCCAGTTGGATTCATAGGAGGCATTGTCATGGGCTCTGGGTTTTCATCTGGACTCGTGTAGGACATTGCTGTGGACTAAGCCTTGGCTAAATATTCTATATGGTTAGTGTTGTGAGCTGATTTTCTGAACTTTCTTGTGTTAACTCTGAGTGACCATCATAAAATAATATTATAAACCACATGGCCTGATTCTAATTGTTCTCCCTGACTACAACAGTACTTTTGAAAGTCACTATTGAGAATTTATAGATGGCATTAGACATAAAACCTTTTCTGCCTTCATATCACTGGATGGTCTTTAAAGGGCCTTTCAGATTCTGACCAAATATCTATGACTTAAGAAAAGAGTCAGAGAAAATCATACAAGCGCATTCATTCCATTTTTGTGTCTATATCAAAAATAATATGTGAAAACTCTCAAGTCAGATTACAAGTGCCAAAAATATTAAGTCCATGCACCAGACTCAGTAAAAGAGCAGCAAGAAATGCCACAGAGCTGAGTTCATGGAGTCACAAGATGGCTTGAATGTCTCAGAAAGATAACTCTTGGTGACTGTTTACTTATTTTTCTCCCCTTCTAAATTTCCAGAAAGCCAGATATGACTTTTCAGCATTATAAGGAACAGTCAATTCCCATTCCCATGCTTTTTCTGCAATCAAATCCATCTTGGGGATCACAATCAGTGGGATTTTGTTGGAGTTGAGCTATTAAGAGCTTCCATATTCATCCCTACTGTCCATCTCTGTCCTAGTTAGGGCTTTGTTCTTGCAAACCTCACCATTTCTCAGTCAGGCTTTTCAATTTGGTCTTGTTTGGCTTTTGTAGTTTGGTCTCCTTTCAATCTTTTCTCCACATAGTATGATAGTGTACTTTATAGACTACAACTTCTACCTTTCTGATCCTAACACTGGCCTATAGAAAATATCATGATGCCCAGCCTGGAGTCCTCATTAACCTGGTCATGACCTTCTGATCACCAACCTGCCTGGCTTGCCTTTTGCCAGGGTTTGCTTCTCTTACTCTGTGTGTTGAGTCCTCCATCCCATCCTCGTTGGTTTGGTGAAGCTCAGAGGCCTTGACTTTGCACTGTATCCCCTAGAAAGATTCTCTTCCAGCCCCATCACCAGGGAGGAAATGGAGATCTCCACACAAACACACATGTCTCACACCACCTGTTACATGATTGTATACTTACTGTCACTTTCACTCTTCCATTGGACAGAGTTTTTAGAGAAAAGAAACACTCTCTGCTCATAATCTCTACTTCCTCCGTAGCTGGCACAGGGTTTTCTGCAAAACTGGATGCTCTAGTGTGAAGGAGTGGGTCCCCTCAAATTTAAGTGTGGAAACTCAGTGATCACTATGATAGTACTAAGACACAGGGACCTGAAGAACTGATTCATGTGTTCATTCATGAATGGGATGAAGGTCTTTAGAAAAAGCTACACTTTATAGAGTATTCAGCATCTCCCTTTTTGCCCTCTGACACGTGAGGGCACAATGTGTTTCCTCGGCAGAAGCAGACTTAACCAGAAAATAGAACCACTTGCACCTTGGATTTGGACTTTTAAGCCTCCAGAAGTATGAAAAATAACTGTGAGGGCTTTCTAAATTACCCAGTATTAGGTGTTTTATTATAGCACATAAAGTTGGCTGAGCCACAGGTGATTAATAAACATGTACAAGTTATAAAGTTTTAAAATATGACTGATTTTGTGCTTTGGAGATCTTCTTGTCTTGGAAAATTTTCTTTGTGGTTATAAAACACCAACATGTAGCAGAACTTGCTATATTTTATATCATTATCAGCATGAATTTTGACTGTGTAACTTTTATTTTTGAAATGCTTGTATAGTTGTGTGGCAGGCAATTTTTCTACATACTTTTAAAAACATTTCCCTGCATGGTAACACATGCCTATAATCCCAGCTACTTGGGAGTCTGAGAGAAGAGGATTGAAAAGTAAAAGCCAGCTTCAGCAACTGAGATCCTACCTCAAAATAAAATTTTAAAAGGTCTGGAGAGGTAACTTAGTGGTAAAGTACTTTCCTAGCATGTATAAGTCTCTAGATTCAATCCCTAGCACCAAAGGCAAAAAACAAAAAACAAAAAACAAAAAACAAAACAAAAAAAAAAACCAGATTGTGTTATAATGAGTTATTCCTAATATTCTCATTTTCTAGATGAAACACTGAGGCAGAGAGGATCAAAGTAACTTGCCCAGGGTGACACAGTTTACCAGGCACAGGGGTGAGGATATGAGCCAGATGATTCTTGGAATGAAGGCATGCATTCTTATGCCTAGGAGCAATTCATGGTTGCATCTATGATCATCATTTTAAGTCGGACTGGTTATTAGAAGTAGCCGGCTGCTTGACAGCTCTTTCTACACACATGATCAAACAGCTTTTCTTTCTTCTGTAAGTCATTCCCAAGAACAAAGAGGAGATGGCGAGAACTCTGTACGAAAGGTTGGGAGGAGGACACAGCAAACTACACAGAACTCTGGACTCCCCCTTTGCTAGGCAACATCTGTTCTCCTCCTGTCCCTCCACTCATGATATATTGGCACGTAAGCGGCACTGATACTCATGAGAGAAATTACAGTCATCAGCGTTATCTCCCCAAGAAGCAACTCTCTTTCTTTATTAATATGCTTCAGATTGTTGCAACACTATAAAGCAAAAAAATAAGTTGTCTTTGATCAATAAATTGTAGGCTGAGAAAGAAAATACTAATTTTCCATTTCTTTGAGACCCAGCACTAATAAATAACAGAGCTTTGCAAAAAGGTTCTCAGAAACCTGATATAGAATTATCTGAAATTATACCTGACTATACCTGCAAGATCATTCTGTTCTCTGCGACTTTAGAGGGGTATCTTCTGGACTGGGTGGGCATTTTTTATAGAAATCTTTGTGTGCAGATACATTTTTCTATTTCTTTGAAAACTGGGTAAAGAAAACATAATACATTCTCCAAGTCTCTCCGTAAGAGGAAGATCGTTCAACACCCTTTCCCCTGCCAATTTTGGACTTCAAAACATGCTTTATTTCACCTTCAAAAGCAACTCTATCTTTAATCCAATATAGCAAAGACTATCTGGCCTTGCCTTCCAGGAAATAAAACATACATATAAAATAAAACAGCATACAACCTGGGAGAATGCTATGAATAAATATGAACATTCATGATGAAATTACAGCAACTATACTGAAGTCCCATTTAATTGTACGGGAGGAAATGCATTTCTGGATCAAAGAAGCAGCCCCGGATAATAAGGAAAACGAAATAGACACACAGTCCTAGGATTAGAGGTGTGGGACTGGTTGTTCAGAGGTTGGGTCATCAATTTAACCTCTCAAGGCTTCCTTGGTATTCTGAGCTATAAAACTATGGTTTTTGAGTACTGATGACTTTGCTCCTCGGGAAATGGGGGGCAATTTCACACAAATTTTTGCAACTTAGAGAGGGAGGAGGCATAGAAGAGGTGCTACTGGTAGCCAGGGATGCTGCACAATATCTTGCAATCCATGAGACAGCGCCCTTCCTCACAACACTGAACGTTCTGGATCAAGAATAGTAACCATCCTAATGCTGAGAAATCTGCTCTGAAATTAGTAGATGATGCTTGAGGAAGAGGTTCTGACCACTGTGCTTTGAGAGGTATGCTTCTTATCAAACACATTGCTTTTTAACTCCCAAGCACCGTAGGAATTTGCACCTTCATCATGTTGCCCACTGTGTTTTTTTAAGCTTAGGATTCTTAATCTCTATGAGAGAAGCTTGCAGAATTAATCCTGAGAAGAGCAAGAAAACAACTGATTCACCATGTCACTCAACAAATATTCCTTGAGCTTCATCATTCCAGTTTTTTTTGGAAGGTTATAGGGATATCGCCATAACCTAGGGGTACAGCACTTTACAATGTTCCTGAGTTCCTACCCACAGTAACATCACAGCAGACTTCCAAATTCAGCAGGCTAAATACTTCAGGTACATGAACTGCAATGGAAACTGGTTCACCACCATGGGTATTGGTAATTTTTATCAAATAAAACATACTACTGATAAAAGTTAGACTCTTGGTAAATTCAAGACAGGATAGGCTGACCATTGAACAGACTTCTATGTTAACATTAATTACAACACAGAAAAGAATTACAAAATCTGATTAACAGAAAGGTCAAACAAGTAGAAGATAACACCTAAAGGAAATAGTTTTGTGCTATTTGAAAATATTCCTAAAGCAGTGGCCACTAAGTCTATCATCATTTCTGAAATAAGTGTATCATAGTTATTATTTTACCCACTTTATAAGTGAGAAAATTAAGGTTCCAGTGCAGAATACCCAGCACCATGCTCCCCAGAGGTTGGAGTAAAGGAATGAATCATTATTGGTGATTTATAACAAAGCACAAGCTAAACTGGTGGCCTGTGGCCGTCCATGCAGAATTCACAGCCCCTGTAGGACATAGCGTCTTTGGGTGCTGTGCCCATGGACCCATCTCCACATTTACAGAGCGTCCTTGTTTTTCTTGAGTGATTCCAGTGACAATTGTGTAGGTCCCTCGCTGTGGGATATGGGATGCCTCCAACAGGTAACCGTCTGGAGGACTGATAGCTGTTTAGCCCAAATGCTCTTGAAACTGTGCTACAGATACACTTTCCATAGTGTCTGCCTTCCTTTTTACTGTCTCTCCTAAGTGACAGACCTGTATTGTGGTCTGAAAGTCCCCCCTTCCATCCCTTCTCCATTTTATTTTATTTTACTTTTACAGTCATGTCCCTTCGTGAACCTCTCCCATGCATCATGTCATCTTGGCATCTTCTTCTTCAAAACTTGAGCTAATTTACACTTTTTCTGCTTGAGACAATAATAAGCTTTTTCAGATAGGTTATCATGTCCTGGGCAGTGTGTTAATTATTTTTAAAAGTATCTTACTTATTTATCTAAATAACCCTGTTCAGCATCATTTTAGCCCTTCTTGTGTTGCTACAGCAAAATAACCAATGCAAGAGGTTTTATAAATGAAAAAAGGTTTATTTACCTCATTGTTTTTACAGCTACAAGAGTGAAATAGCACAGCACTGGCAAAGGATTTCACATGCATTAAGAAATGGTAGAGAAGCAGAAAAGAGGGAGCGGCATATAAAAGAGGCCAAGTAAGTGGGGTTGCCTTCCTTTGTAACATCCACACAGGAGAGAGAGCGTTGTCCTAAGGGGAGCGTTGGTGGGTGATTTGGATGGAGTTTCAACTTAGCTGGCTTTGGGGTCTGTTCTAGGGGTTAGTGGTGCACACTTCTAGGTGTGTCTGGGTGGGTTATGGAGCCAGGGACTTGGAGTTCATGAGTTGTCCTTTACTCCTTCTGCTTTGGTACTGTTACCCATGAGCTAAGCAGTACTGCCCTACCACGCTCTTTCGCCTTGATGTCTCTGCATCTGAACCAGCCCCTTTTGGAGTAAATGATACTTCTTATCCTTTACTTCCTTACATTCTGGGTGTTGGTCTTTCATGTCAGTGATGACAAAGCTGACTAATACACTCAATGACCTACTTACTGCCCCCAGGAACCATATCCTGGGGTCTCTCCCACGTCTATACTAGCATACCATGCACCAGATTTTCAGCACATGACCCTCTCGGGACAAATCACACCCCTTCTATGACTGTGCATATTTTCTTACTCTGATTGGAATGGTATAGCTGAAGAACTGTTTTGTCACCTGTCAGTCATTTCCTGGCAATCCTAGGATTCAAACCTGAGCTTTGGAATCCTATAGACACAAGTTCCCTTAACCTCTGTTCTACCATGTCCTACACAACTTTATTTATTAAAGATAAAACCACCACTAAATCCTATTTTTATCTCCAAATAAAAATCCTTTTTTTAACATTGCTTATGTTATTTTTTCTACACTATAATTTATTTTCTATTTTAAACTTATTTTTAGATTCCTAAATAATACATGAACGTGTTCTTATTGTAACAGAACCAAACAATACAGAGGCAGGAATCCTATTTATAAGCAGCTAACTACTGACCATAGATAGCATTTCAGGAGGTGAATTTCAGTGAAGAGTTCCCTATCTGAAATATTATTTATTCCAAATGAGTCAAGTTCCATGATATTTGAGCCTACAATTTGAATCTTAGTGTTCAGCTAAGAATAAACAGCTGAGCCCTAAGGGACTATGCATATCCCAGAATTCAAGGACAGAATCCAGGGGAAAACTCTATGCTTATTACGAAGAATAAATACATGTAACTGTACTGAGGAACCTGTCTTTTAAAGGTAAAATGTCAATATAGATGTTCTCTAAACTTTTTTCTTTTTTAAGTGAAGTAAAAGTTGTGCACCTCCCTGAAATCATTTTATGGACTCAGAAGTTAGTCAAGCCTCCCGAATTAGACTCCCACAACCAGCCCAGGTAGCCTCACTTCTTCAGAGTCTGCTTCCTGTGATCTCTCCTTTATTGTGCAAATTCAACTTGGGTCACCTACACAGTCTTCTTCCACAAAAGTTACTTATTTTTAAACGTGTGATCTTAGATCTCAGCTTCAAGGTCTTCCTGGAGTGTAGCCCAGATGACTTTGTTATTTGCAAATCCAAGTTGACTCCTGTACTCTCGCATGATGCTAATGCCCTTTACTTTTCATTCAAAGTTTTAGAATATCTTCTCTCAGCAAACACAGAAGGCACGGATAAGAAGACATTCCCTTCTCTAGTGCCACATTTCAACTTGATCTTTTCACTCTCTGTCAAATTCAAATGTCACTCCACTATTCATGTGTATGTGGAGGAATCTAATATACACCTCTTTGACTTCTTTCAAAATTGCTTCAATTTCTCTGAAGTCAAAAGCCTTTTCAACTTTTGGAAATTATCTACGGAATCCATTAACATGACTTAGTACAAAATACACATGCTATTGAGGATTCAGGAGAAAAAAAGAGAAAGTAAAATCTAAAAAAAAAAAAAAAGAAAAAGAAAATAAAGACAATATAAAGAAGTAAAAGACGAAAAATAAGAAGTGAGAAAGATTTAACTGTGCAATACTTTCATAGAGAATTCTAACTCACAGATAAAACCCCTCAATATTTTTTCTTCCCTTATAAACTTTCAGTTAATTTCAGCTCATGGTTTTTCTAGCAACGTGTAATCAGTATTTTAGTGACAATACAAATGAAAGTGCGGCAAATGTGACCCTGCAATTAGCAAGAGAGTTTTTAATCCTGAGAACTTTCTAAATTAACCCTTGATTTTTCACAAATAAGTCAAAATCATACCACATCCGACTTTTTTTCTGAAAATTAAGTAGTAATGTAAAGTCATGTTTTGGAACACTACATATTGATATAAAAATATTCAAAATGTTAATTAATGAGAAGAGCAATGCCTAATAATGTATGTGTACCAGAAACTCAATTTCATCAATATTGATAGGAAATATGAGAAAGAAAGTTTGACAGAAAATAAAAGGTTAGAATGAAACTGGTCGGCTTTGAGAGCAGAGGGTGAAAGGGTTAAAGGCTGAGCCCTTCATAAGTGCCTGAGGAAGACTTCAGACCATGTCACTTCTTTGACAGTGTCTCTACCAGGAGCAAAATGGAGATCTCAAGCTCGCTCAAATGTACAATAGAAATTAATTAGCTTTTTATTGTATGGGACAGAATTTCTGATATAAGCAACTTAAAGGAGGAGAGATTTAACTTGATTCTTGGTTTTAGAGGATTTAGGCCATGGTTGGCTGGTTCCAAGTTGGGAACATCATGATGAAGGTACAACAGGGCAAAACTTCTTCAGGTGTCACGAGAGCAGATGTAGGAAACAGAGCCAGCAAGCAAAGGTCCAGGGCCCAGACTCTAAGGTTACACCTCTATGACCTACCCAGACATATCTAGAAGTGTGATTTACTAACCTTCCTTTGGCTTTAAAGCCAATCAAGTTAACAATGTAGCTTAACAGGTACATATGCTAACAGTCACACCTTATAAATGCTTCATGAAGCTCATGAATCTTATTCATGCAGCTCATGCAGTTTAGGAGGCTGAGGCAGGAGGATCTCAACCTAGAAAACTTCCAGTACAATTTAATAAGATCTTATTTCAAAAATAAGAAAAAAAAATAATTAAAATGAGCTGGGAGAGGAGTTCACTGCAAAGACCCTGTGTTCAGTCTCCAGTACTGAAAAACCAAAGGTCAAGAATGAAACTGATAGTCGTCTGTGAGATTTATTCTTATCATCTTTGAATTCAGTGCTGGTCTTCTGGCACTGAGGATAAAACAGGAGAGACAGGAAATGTTTCCTTCTCTTTGATAAATTTTCTAGGCTATGTATTGCCTTTTCAATTAAAATGTCATTAGGTGAGATAAAAGATGACATGAATTTTACATAAGGTTAGGGGAGGCTGACTTCCTATGTATCTAACTTCTGAAAAGAGCGAATAACCCTTGAATGTGATCCTAGAGACAGACGTGCCTGGCTCTGTGTGACCTTTATATGTGACCTCACTACAACTCACGTAACTCTTTTTTGAAATAACCTACCTGTCTATCTATTAATTTCCTCTCTTTGATATTTCTCCACCCTCAGAAAACCCTGGGAGTGTTTCGCCAGTAATTTGACTTCTAGGTAATGCTCTGTCCTCTCCTGGTTTCCTGTTTCTTCTAGTGCTACCCAATGGGATTACAAACCCTGCACTTTTTGTCAGCTCATCTAATACTGCTTCTGGCTCTCCTTACATACTGTACCTACCTCTCAGGAAATGGTCTGGAGACTATGGAATGTAAAATATTGATTCTGTTCTCCAAAGAACAGGCTCTCTCTTGTGTTAATGTGACCGTACTGCACTGGAAAGAGGCTGTGGCCATGATGTCATATTACTTGGCCCGCATCTCCTGAGGCCACACCTCTACACTAATTGCTCCATTCATACTCTGAAATTTCCAGTTTTCCCTTAGGAGAGCTCCCTGGAATTTCAGAAAAGCAGCATGATGCCAGATTGTATGGGTTGGAATACTTTCAATTCATGAGATTCAACTGGCAATATTAAAGAATTAATTATAATGAAAATGCAAAGAAACAGAATCTTCAGTGAATTCCATCTGGGCATAGTCTTTTCTTAGGCCTTATACAATTTTTGATCCAACTTAGTCTCTTGTTTTCCCTTTTGTTCATGTAATGTGAAACATCACATACTATGAGATATTGGACCTAAAAATTTGACACAAAATATTGTCAGATTTCAACTTGTTCTCACCCCAATGTATTATCCCCACGAGGTACCTTTATATATAACTTACATTCTAAAACTACATGGATGGTTTTCCCCAAAAGTTATCTCAGTTGCTCTGAGATGTTGTTATGTACATATAAAAGGATTGATTGTGCCTCCATAGGAAACCGTCAAAGATTCACACATACTGAATTGAATGAAAACAGCCATTAATCCAGATGGGAGGAATCTATTCCCATTTACTACAGCGACATGAGAAGCAGGAAGCCTATGGTATTCACGGCCTGCCAAGTTACACTCTTTGCTGTTTACCTGAATGACTTTTAGGTGCACTGGCTCATCTCTCATGTTTAGGAACAATGATGAAGCTGTTGCCAGGAAAACAGCTTCTGCGTGTCATATATGGATTAGCCTCCTCCTTGGCCTGCCAGACCACTGTCAATCATTTTAATGTCGCAGCCTAACATATATTTTGCAGTGTGTATTTTGGTGTCAACTCACAATATGGCAGAATAAAGAAAAAAGTGACAAGGGAATTTATATCTGTTTTATATGAAGGATTGCCAACACTGCGGCAGGTGAACAAATTAATAAGCCTAATGCAGAAAGAAAGTAATGCTTTGGTTGTAATTTGGATGTGGCAGGTAAAATTATAAAAAGTAAGAATAAAATGGAGAACAAAAAACAGTCATGTTGAATATAGGTTAATTAGAAACTTCGATTGTATTAGTCTATAAAATAACATCATGAAATTATTACAGCTCATCTGTTGTAAACACATTATACTTGAACATAAAGACTCATTCAAAAGGTTTTTTTTTCTTAATGATTCATATCAAATAAAAAAGGAACAGAACTAAAGTACTTCAATCTGTATTCATTGCTTAGCATATAATACTGGCTCTATATTTAAGTAAAAACAAGAATAAATGTGAACATATACACATGCTGCATTACAATCCTGGTCCTACAGAAAGAACCTGTGTTCTTGATTGTATCTAGATGATGCCCTCCCCCCCTGGCTTCCTGCCAAAGCCTCAGGCACTCACAGCAGGGGTGTGTTGGAGCTATCTTGGATCTAGCATGTGTGATGCTGCCACTGAAATATGGGGCTGTAAGTTAGTCCACTGATTGGAATTAGCCGAGTTCTGGTTAGCACTACCTCAAAGGCAGGTAGACTGGACTGGAGAAAGCAGAAAGGCTGGCTGTCTCTGCTGCTTCCTGCTTCTTACCCACCGTGCCATGAACTGTTCTCTTCTGTGATGCCCCTCTGCTGTGCCGCCCTGCTTTGGAGCCAGCTAACTATGGACTAAAAGCTCACAAACTGTGAAGTGGTATAAAGGCTCCGTCCTTTAAATTACTGTGTCAGGTATTTTGTCACTACAATGGCAAAAGTAACTAAAACCACTAGGTAAACCTGACCACAGAAAAATTATTACAAATTTCTGTTGAGATTCCTGTATCAACAAGCCCTTCCTGTATGTACCAGAGGTGTTTGGAATAAGCTAGCATCATATGACATTATGGTTTCTTTTTTTGGAGTTGAATGAACATATTAAATTTGTCTAATATTAATAAGATTAATAACAACTGTGCTAGTGAACAAATGAGTTACACAAATTAAAGCTCATCTACTTAGCTATCACTGAGGTCTTGCTCAAGGACTAATGTGAAACATTGTGCTCTTCTGGGTCATTAATGGGCATAGTGACTACTGACACTGTTCATAAATGAGAACAGTATCATGTTACTGTACCTAAAAAGAGCAAAATGTAAGGGAATGTTTTAGAAGTGTCTTATAAAAGTACTTAAATAATATAGTGCACTTAAAATGGTCACCTGCTCAAAATTCTTTATTTTCTATGTCTTCCTCAAAGATTCTGAGAGACAGAGAGAGAGAGACAAAGACAGAGACAGAGAGAGATACAGAGAGACAGAGAGTGATAGAGACAGAGAGAGAGGAAATAGAGAAGACAAGAGAATTGGAACATAAAATTATACTACATCAAAACAATGAATCTAATGAAAGAATGTACAATTTTCCCTACTATAACAATGAAGGGAAATACAAATTCTCAGACACAGGAAAATAAGTGCATGAGTAATGGCCACACATAAATTTTTCATTTGGTAGATATCTCCTGTTTCTTTCCATCTTCTAATTTCCTTTATTATAATTAAATAAATCAACATAATTTTAACTTATGAGAACTGAGATTTAAACAACAAAAGTCCTAAATAAAATAAAAAATAATTAAAGAATGTCCAAGGTAGAAAGACAGAGATAAAGTAGAGTTCAGATTTTTTTCCAACTTATTTTGGGGTATGTTTTGCATTGATGTACTTCCTGTCCAATCAGCCAACCTTGTACTATGTTCTAGGAATACACATGTATGTTGAATATTCTAATACACACATTGTGTTATGATTACTGGAAACAAGTCCCAAGTTTTAGTAGGAAACTGAGAATAAAAAGGAACTTTTCCAATGCTGGTTCTTCATTTACTAACATGGATTCTCTTCAGATAACATGGCTTTGAAAGCAGCTACGTATATTTCTGCTTTCTTCTCTTTATTTCTAACAAATGCGACCGGACTGGTTCTGTCAAAGGGCCATGCCTCCATCCCTTTTATATTGTTATCCCTCCAGCAAATAAAGTTAAAGGTAACAAAGGGGAAACTGTTTTACTTCATCTGATACATCAAATGTATAATTTAGGTGATTTGTGAATGGTCGCCAGAGTCAGTGGAGAATTGGACATATAAAACATCTAGCCAAAGGGCAAAGATTGAATAATAAACCACATCTCCATTGGCGGCCCTCAGCCTCCACCCCATGTCCTGTTTTGGTTGGTAGCGGTTCAGAATCTGGTAAGGGCAAAAGAAACTGATGAGAGACAACTTGAAATTTACTCTAATTTAAATCTGATAAAAAAATTCTTTATTTAAGCCCCCTTGAAAGGCAAAAGGACACTTTTCTAATTTTATGGCATGAGTTTATCTCATACGACTAATTATGACTTCTGCTTTTATCTCTATTAGTCGAAGGCCCTACATTATATATGTGGACAAACTTGGGAAATGTTGCCACCAAAACTATTGAAAACCCATTCATTTTTATCATTAGGGTTAGCAACAGAAAGGGACCGCACTTCCAGTGTGTATAGGATTTGAATTCAGGCAAATTAATATTCACACATCATGTTGTTTTTTTGCTCAATGCTCATATCTACAATTCTATGTTCTTATAAAATATCAGCTTTCTGCTGCATGAAAAATTTTGTCAGCGTATGATTACTATAGAGAAACAACAGTTTCAAGAATCTTTTAAGCTGACTCAAAATTACTGTTTCTCAGTGAACATTTCATTACTTTGCATCCATTTTATCAAATGAGAGCTGTGCTGTTATAATTAGTTCTTGGGGGTTCTGTCCTCTTTACTTTAAGAAAAAAAAATTAAAAGCCTTTAAAAGTGTTCTATGTACCCATAAGGTCTAGCTGTATTAAACAGATAGCGCCTTACCATTTTCTAATATACAGTAAAAAATACCATAAAGTTTTGCAATTAGTTAAAAAGTCAAAAACTCAGCAAGAAGTCCAGTTTCCTCTCAACTATCCGTTAATGAAGGTTTCAACGTTAATTGCCTTTTCATTAAAAATTCTTTAAAGCCCTTCTGTACAAAATCAAATTAGCTACTGAGCTTTGGAACAATCTCTATAATTCTATTGTGGACTCTCTTGTTCATTATTTGGATTGGTGAGATTAAAGAGCAAGTATGTGCCTTTCAGACACTCTAAAAGACTAACTAAATTTTTTAGGGCATTGTGGTGCTCCTTTATTCCAGTCTTCTATGAAAGGAGTCATATTAGGCAGAATCCCATAATCATGAGCACTGATTAAAAAAGAAATAAAAGAAAGCCTATGGTATTATAGAGCTCTACCCATGCCCCTGAAGTCTTACTATGGAAATAGTGCCTTTGTTCATATGTTCCCACAAAAACTGAGACCCTACTATGTGCAGGGCACTAGTCACATTCTGATCTCTTTCTCGATCTTGGTTGATCTCTGCTAGTTATGGGGCAAGTTATGGACAGACATACAGACTTGTCTTCTAAATGTGGTGATAGATTATAAAAGGACCCATGGACTTATAAAGAGGCAGTGCAAAGCAGAGCATTTAGCACAATGTTAGACTGTGTTAGCTCTGGTACAAGTGGCCAAGATAATCCTTGCATTCAGAATGCCCACAGTCCACAGTCAAGTATAAGAGAAATTCAGCGTATCAAACTGTATAATAAAAGCAGAGAGGGTGAAGGATCTCAAACGATATCCTGAAGAGGTGCTACAAGAGTTAAGAGAGAGGGAAGAATAAAGGTAAGAAAAGCAGGGAAAAAAGTAGCCATTGTCTCTCTTTGGTGGGCCAAGTTCTCTGCTGGGAACTTTTGAACAAATTTACATTAAAGAAAAGGTCAGGCCATCCATGAGCTCCCCATAGAAGTTGCCTCTGAGAACTGCATGCCACGTCCATGAAGCAAGACACCGATTTGAACATTTTCATTTGGTATCATTTAGGAGCATGGATTTTTTGGAGATAAATAAGGGTTTGAATTCTTGGCCTACATCAAGTAATTACCTTTACCTGTCCAAGCCTCATTTTTCTGATTGGGAAATATAGTGCCCATTTCT
The DNA here is from genome assembly GCF_034190915.1 of Cavia porcellus. Lineage (NCBI taxonomy): Eukaryota > Metazoa > Chordata > Mammalia > Rodentia > Caviidae > Cavia > Cavia porcellus. The sequence continues at coordinate 21,496,425 of NW_026947502.1, read as the reverse complement.
GCTTGTTTGTTTAAGTTTTTTTTTTTTAATTTGTCTAATCTATAGAAATCATAAACCTAAGAGAGGCACATTCTTAATTATTATTATCAAGTAAAATCAAAGGGATGCAAGAGTTAGTCTTTTTCTATTTGTTAAATTTCATTCCAATACATTATTTGGAATATTAACTAAAATTCTTATTAAGGCATCGTGTGCATGTATCCTAGCAACCATGAAAACAAATACAATAATAACCCTCCATGTCTTTCTTTTCTCCTTCAGCCTCTCTCTGAATCAGGATCCATATTTACAACACATCTGTCTATCAATCGTGTAGTCACATTCTTTACGTCCAATAGCAAATACATCTGTTCCACCAATACTAACTCGCTTCTTTCTTTCTTTTCTTATTTCTTGGCATTATCTATCTATATCCACAGCATTGTCCTCCACACAACCGTACAATTATCCCTAATTTGTCCCATACCCACATCAACCATATGTGACGACTCCCTGATTAGAGATGAAAAATAGGTTTCACATCCCTCCCTACTGGCTTGTTCTCCATCGCTACAGCCCCAGCTGGGACTTTAATGTCCTCGCTTAGAAAACAGCACAGATGCCACAATGTGTGCCCTGCCTGCAGGTCCTGACTCTGCCCTGCGCTAGTTCACTAAAACATAAGTTGAGTCATGGCAATCACTGCTTCAAATATTTTCAGCGCTTCCCAGTAACTGTACAACAAGCCAAAATTCTTAAGTCCATAAGGTATTTTGTAATTCCAACAACCTCACTAGCCTCATTTCCCAATAAGCTAAGTCTTTATTTCTTGTTAATGTAGATTTTTAATAATCACTCAGCATTCCACTTACATTCATCATTTCTGCAGAGTACCTGCCTTTTGATTTCCTCTTTATTCTTCAAGAGATAGTTAAAAATGTCCTATGTCCTCCTACCCCGAGCAGGTGTTCTCAACTGGGGATACAAGCAGGTCTCTCATTTTGGGTCTATTAGTATGTGAGTCTCTGAACGTCTATTTGCTCCTCTATAAAATGGAAATGAATAATCTCTATTCCCCTCTCCAAAAAAAAAAAAAAGAAAGAAACTTGGAGAAACAAATGGAATAATGTGTAATACTGGAAAACTACAAATCAATGTACAAATAGTGCCAGGCAGAGAGCCAAGCGTTTTATAGACATTATCTCATTCAGCCCTTAAATATTAAAATTATCATGAACAAGGAAATGGGTTCTTATTTTCAAAAAAAAAAAAAGAGAGAGAAAGAAAAAGAGAAAAGCCTTCCTTCAGTCCAACAGATCTTGTTTTCATTGTTACAATATTTTAGTCTTCTTACAGCAACTTACACACTTTGTCATTTGATTTCCTTTTTAAGATTTTTGCTTTATCATGTCTTAACAACATGATTTCAACTTGTCCAGTGTAGACCTCCACAGGCTTTTAACAACAATCTAGTTATGCTACACAAGGCATGATGTTGGAGTTGCATCTGAAGGGTTAAACTGTATTAATTAATTATGTAAGTTAAAAATCCTCAGGAGCCTTAAGGCAAAGGATCAATTTGCAAAGCAGAAGGAAAATGAGAAAAAGAACCTAATTAGGCATGTAATTAACTCTTTCAGTGATGTGCTGATAACATAGCACTATAAAAGTGTTATGAATATGTTCAAGGAGAACACAGGGTAAGGCTGGAATAGTTTCAACAGTGTTACAACTTGATTACATGGTACATAAATATACCAAAAACCTCACAGCATATTCCATTAATGTGTACAATTTGTATGATTTTACATATCAGTCAAAAAAGTGAATTTGGTTTTAATTTTTTAAAAAAAGAATGTAACCAATAATGAGAAGAGGCTTCAGCTTCTTAAGCCAAAAATTATGAGCTTGTTTAAAGTCTAGCAATATGCTGCAAACTTTAGTGACCCTCCACAGCTGAGTCTACCTTTTTTCCAATTAAATACATTTTATTCATGTATCTTGAAACACACTGTCCTACAAAACACATTTTTCCATTGTTTTTGATAGACAGCAAATCTGAAATAATTCAAAGGAAAAATGTGCTTTGTGGAAGTAGTTTATTTCATTCTGGAGACTAAATGCATTTGCAGAAAGGATTACATTTTGCTTGGCAATTTATTTTATTGACAAAACATATTTCATCACATATTCCATCACATTCAGTAGACAAATGCGTGTTGTCAAACACCCTATTTCCTGCTTTTGATGAAAAACACATATTTTTCAAATTCCTTATTTTTTTTAAATTGTAGAGTTCTACAAATAAGCCCTATTTGCTGTAATTTGGCCAGAGGTGTCTATATTTGGATTCTATCCAAACTATATGGCTTCTTCTTCCACTAAAATGTAAATTAACCTCAGAGGGATATTAATGTCCATCCTTGCCCATAAAAACATCAAAATTCAGTTTACACTGTAATCATTATGATACGATCCTATTGTCTAAACATAAAATTCAAATGGTTCCATACACTCACCAGCTGCTAAAATGCAATTACCCTTTCCAAGGTAATGCACATACAGAGTAAATATTTAATCTAACCTATTTGTATATCTGCTTAACGTTGGTAATTCAATTATTGCATGTCCTTTCCATATTTACCCTCATGGCTGATATATATTAAATTATAAATAAGTTCTTAGAGGTCAAGAAGTGGATCTGTGTAGTTTGTTCTGCGAAACACTCAGCACGATACTTGGTGAAGACAGGTGTTTAACAAATTCTTGTTTGTGGCACTACGGTAATGACCTTTCCTAGCCAAATATCTTTGAATACCAAAACATCATGCCTCCTCTACACCATCTATTATTAAATTAGCATTCACTAAGTGTGAAGCACTGTATGAATCTCTAGAGATGTAGAGATCAAAACCATGGTCCTTACTCTAAAGAGCTTTACAATCTAATAAAGAGAGTAGGCATAATAATAATAATAATAATAATAATCAGGATAAATGAGTTAAAGTGGAGTTGCATTTGGTCCTCACACAAAGGGATGATTATTTTTGGGATGAGGGAACATAAATGCATTTAGGAAGATGACGTGAGTAAAGTTTTAGGACTGAACAGATCTCTGACAATGAGAAGAGTAGAGAAAGGTGTTTCAGACAGGTAGCAATGCACCAGGAGACAGAAGCAGGAGCTGTACTTGTGCATGTGCGCATATCCAAGATTTTGTCAGTAAAGGATGAGCAAGACCTGCAGGAGATGACATTGAAGAGATCAGTAGTGCACTTTGGGGATTTACATTTCATGGAGACTGGGACAGCTGATGTAAGTCTTAGAAAAAAAAAGAAAAACCTGAGGATTCAAGTATAGTCAGATTCCCATAAAGAATGGTTAAGATGGATGAGAAATGGTAAAAATAAACAAATAGGAAATCTTTGTGCTACCCCTAGAAATATAGTACAAGGAAAGGTAGTGATAATGTGAACTGGCAGAATCCAAAATACACAAAGGTAAGGAGAAGGGAGAAAGGGGAGGATTGCTCAGGAGGAGAAAGAGGGAAGTGAGTCCTGGGCTTCTGCCCTCAGTGATTAACTTTTTTTTTTGTTGTTGTTTTTTGGTACCAGGGATTGAATTCACGACCTTGTGCTTGCCAGGGAGGCGCTTACACCACTGAGCTAAACCCCAGCTCCTCAGTGACTGATATTTTAAAAGTCAGATATATACAGCTTTTAAAGGTTCTCCTAACTCCTTCTGCAAACAGAAAATGTTCAAGAAACCTCCTTAGATCTTACACTTTCTCATGCACACTAATGCTAAGTTGACTTATGTAATAACAAGAATTTAGGGGGAACATACGACTTCGGAAATGAATGTTACAAAATACTCTAAATCTATAGAATATTAAGAAATATTTGTGCTCCTTAGGCTATTAAGATAAAAAATTATCAATGCAAATCCAAAATACATTTTTGAAAGGTAGCTTTATAAATAGAAATTGTAGAAGACCATGCCTCCAAAGACCTGGGTCCAAGAAGCGTTTTTATCTGTCATCAGATCTTGAACAAGTTATTTAACCTCTATAGGGCTCAGCTCTGTGCTCTGTACTCAGAAGAGCTATATGTCCCAATTGTCTAATCCACAGTCTTGGAGTGTGTCAAATATTACAGCTTTATGCCATCTCAAGGATAGTGAAAGGCCTTAGAGATACAAGGCATTATAATTATAATGTACTATTTCTGTTGTGTACTGTGTAAGACTAGTCAGTTTTGCAGTATCTATTTCCAAAGTTTTACAATTCCTACATGAATTCCTTTTATTAGCCTTGAAGAGCATTAAGAATTTCTAGAAAATATATGAATTCAAGAGCTCCCCCCATTCACAAATGTTACTTCTAAGCTTCTTGAGCAGATTATTGTACACTTCCTAAATTTTCAACATTTATATTCAATTTACCATGCTGCTGCATGATGAATTTCTTTGAAATGTCTGTAAGTAGGCCCTTACTCTTTATTACCTCTTCCATTTGCCAGTTAATTAATGGACTAACCTCAACTTTCTTTTTTCCCCTACCTTCAGGTTTTCCTAGTCTCTTTATACTTGCTAGTATTGCCTTCTGGGCATGCTTCTCTCAAACGAAACACCCCATAAGTATATGTCCCTGGAGGAACAATCCAAACCCACTGCCGTTCTCCTCTCCATCTCTTCTTCCCCTGAGCTCTCCAAGCATGCATTCTTGAATTCTTTGCTCACTTCCATATTTTGCTCTCTTGCGTACTTCCACACAAAATACCTGTCTCTCCTCCTGTATTCTGCTTATTGAAATCTTTCACACGACTAGGTTCAGCACAAACTTTATCTCCTCACAAAACATCATGAAGCCGAAAGCCACCCTACCCCAGAGTGATGCTGTCTCCAAACTTATGCATTAGTGTCTAAATGAACATCTTTAACCTTTAGATAAGTCTGCTCCCTGAGCATTTATGTACAAAGATTTCTCACACTGTTCCAGCTCTTATAAGGGACTTTAGTATTTTAGATGCTTGTGCCTTAATTCTCCCATCTACTAATGGGAAGAGTAGTAATAATGCCAACTCAATTTCCTTGTAAAAGTTATGTAAGCCTAAGCTTGAAGAAAACCAGGTACACGATGAACAGTAGATGATTATTATTGTAAAAATATTAGTTGCTGATCTTTTCTTGATCTCTGGTTTCCTCAGCACTGTATCATTAGCTGTGGCAAGATGACATACAAATAATCAACTTTTGTGGCATAAACTAGTATCATATTCTGGCGGAGGAGATTTTGGATTAGGAGTCTTAGCTTGGAAGTTTGATGAGTCTTTGATCTGGACTCATTTTATGTGTGACACTCAGCCCTGAGAGCCCCTACAAGGGGCTTCATCATGGCTCATGAGGCTTGGGGTCTCACAGCAAGACACACAGGCTCCAAGAGGAGCATCCAGGAGGGAGTGTTTAGTAGGGACTGTGTAGCTGGAAGCGTCTGCCTCTTTCTCAACAGTCTCTCAGGTGCGTGACTTGAGCTGCATCCTATTGGTTATGTCTGAGTCATCAGTGCCATCCAGCTTCCTCTTAACAAGGAGCAGCAAGGTCACAAGCAGAGGCACACGTAGGACTAGCAATATTCTTACCATCGTCTTTTGAAAATACAATTTCCCAGCAAGTGATGTTGAATAAAACTTGTAACTTTTTCAAGACTCAATTTGCTCACGGTAAATAATAGTTGAACTTTTCCTGAAATACAGTGGAGGTGGGGGTTGCCATAACAATTTCTGAACAAATAAACCATTTCGCTTTACTTTCATATCAGTCTCCTTCAAATTAGACTTAGGCTTGATGAGGGAAGGAATTATATAATATGGTTACACTCTTTGCATATTCCATATAGAGTACCTCAATGGCTGGAATTCCAGCCATCAATTGTAGCACTGCTGAGTATTGGGGGTAGGGGGCAATATAAACCTTGACTCATTAAGTCTAAAGCACATATATTCAAAACTTCCAGCCAGGAAAGAAAAAGCACATTTTTGTTAAAGTTGCCATAAATTTTGGTTATTTTTACATTCCTAGGACTACATATTAGAAAAATGGTATAAGTGGTACCTAAACACACATCTCCAGAACTTCACTATTACTTCTCTCAATATAAACTAATTTAGCATGAATAACTGTAATTACTGTCTTTTTAATCCTTTCCTACACATGTTAAATTTGTGTCACCTTGTAGTATTTAGATCGTGTTCTATTTGCTCTGATTCAGATTCTGAGTCATCGAAATGTTTGAAATAGGCCTGAAAATAGCCTGAATTAATTCTCTGGATTGCTGTTTATAACAGATATACCAGGGAAGCATTTTATAATTTTAAGGGGAAATTCACGTTCTTGGGGATAAAGAAAATACTACTAAACTAAGTCACTTCTCTTGTACTAGGAATGTTATAATAATGTAGCTGGAGTACAGAAGTGGTGAAAGAAAGGTGTTTTGCTAATATGAAACAGTGAACATTCAACTATTAAAGCCAAAGGAGCGGGGTCTGCAATTCCTCCATCAAGAGCAACTTGAAGGGCTTCGCAAATGCAACTTCAAGGAAAATGAAAGCATTCCCATAGCTGGGAGAACAGTGGATGCAAGCAAAATGGCGCATGGGCTGAGCAGAGAGCAGAGATGCCTAGGTCGGTGTGCTCCATGTGACAACCACAAGTCTCCAAGTACAGACAGGAACACCACCTCTCTTTCCATTGTTCAAGTGCCACTGGCATCTGAACAGCAGGCACCATTGCACTCCATTTCCACCTGTTCTTTTCCCCTTTCAGCGTTCTGCTGGGTGACCAGAGGAGAAAATGTTCATTTGCTCAGGCTGTGTAATAGCTGTAATTAAAGCCCTGTAATTGCCAGAAGCCCAGTGTGTGGGAACTTGGCTGAAAATGTACACAATGAAAGCACAAGGCCATCTTTACACAGAGAAAGGTGAAGGGCATGCTGCAATTTGCCAGAAAGGACCTTCAGTCTGCAAGTTGGGGGTAGCCTGGAGGGTGCTCACACATATTTCTCCCACTGGCATACCTCCAGGGGAAGGCGCTGGAGTGTGAAGACAGAGGGCTGGGGCAGAGGCACCTGCCAGAGGGTTTCAGCCAATGAGCGGCACAGCAGGGTCACTCTTGTTCTACCCATGGGGCTATGTCATTGGCCCATGGGCACTGGAAAGTTCCTTTCACATGGTCATCTGAGCTACAATCTGCCTCACTTTTCCTGAAAGCCACAGAAATCAACAGCCTAGTTCAGAAAACTGAGGGGAGGGGCTACGGAAGTTAGACATTCCTATGATTCAAAAACACAGGGAGCTTCTGCGGTTATTATGCAGGTCAGTCACACATCAGAGGGGATACAGTTATCACTGTTATTGATAAGAGAGAATGACTGAATTGCAGCACAATCCAGCTACAATAAACACATAATATGACATCCAATAAATGGCAAGGCTTGTGCCAGCTGTATCCCAGAGATGATCCTACAGACATCTATAAACAGTCCTCCGTGATGTTACTATCATCTTTCTCACTTCACAGATGATAAGCTGCACGATTAAGTAACTTGTAAGTACAGTCACACAGCCAATCAGGGGCAGAGCTGGGGCACAAAGAAGTATGACTATTTATATCCATGTTTGCAACAGTTTTGCTTTAATAAAATCAAAGGAATTATTCACACCAAAACTATAAAACAGTTTAGGTAGTTGCTGGAGAGCTTGCTACAAGGCAAGTTCCAGGGTTCTGACTCTACAACGGGGGAGTCTACAGGGTGAAATGGGTTTAGAACTTTGCAGTGTAGCAGGTGGCAGCACACATGCAGAAGGACTACACTGCGTGGCTAGAGAAAAACCTGTCTTTGGTCTGCAAACTTGAAAAAGAATGACAAACATTATTATTTAGCATTGTTTTCAATCAATATTCATCACTTTGTCTTATCTTTTGGTAAAATAACCTTCCCAGTGATATGAACTAGGTCTTCCTAATTGTCCATTGTAGACCAAATGTTTCTAAAACTGATGGTTCCCTCCTTAAGGGGATCCCTTTTAATCAGTGTGTTTTCAAATTTTATGTTTTCATCTCAAATAAAGTCTCAGTTGGGTTCTAATAAGCATTTAACAGCTGCTAATCTCTTCTTTAATAAGAAAACAGGCAGAAACAAAAGGAATGACAAGCTCTAAGACAGATGGGACAAGGCGGGAGGAACCGGTGGCAGCAGGGACCAGCTGATGCACTATCAGAATGTGTAGCCCAAATCTATAACCTTAGATCCCACATTTAACAGCTTTCTTGTAACTAATAAGTTTACAACAAGTCTAAGTTTCAGCGACCGTTCCAAATTAGCTTTCCTGTAGTATCATTACACAGCAGAGTAAAAGCCAATGAGAATGAAAGGTCGACACACGATTGCACAACCATTCTCTTCCCTAAGCACTTCACTGTGTGCCTTTCATTTCAGTGTCATAAGGTTCAGTTCATTAGATCAAAGACATTCACTTCTGAGCATTATTCAGCATGACTTTTGTCATGGATTTTAAAAACAATGCATTGGGAAGACATAATAGCGTAAGTTAACTTTTATATTCATTTCTCTCATGGGAGCCATTTAAGGTGGTGTATTTTAGCTCAATTCATTTAGTGGGCATAGAATTCTATGACCTTAAAAACAAAAACTGGGTAGAAAAAAGAGAGAAAAATTTGATATATTATTTTCTGAAAAGTGATATGCTTCAAATATTGCCATCGGTAAAACTGCAAGACTAGGAAAAGTTAGAAATGACTCATACAAAGAAAAATCAGTGCTCACCTGGATCAGCAAGGAAATAGGTGCAATCATAATCTATAGTGACTGAGCACTTATCATGTGCCAGGCTCTTTTATCAGTTTTATTATTTCAGAAATATGGAAAAATAAAAATACTTACTACAAAAGAGATACTTTTAGAAGGAGTCTTTCTTCTCCTTCATGAAATGTCAAAGATAGGAATAATTAGAAATAATTTTTTCTCTATTTTCAGATAAATGTATGTTTTTGACATCATCATTTTGCTACCCAAAAACTTTCTCTAGCTCACTGGTGTTGGATGTTGGATTGCGTGTTCAAGGAAATACAAACATCTCATTGTGAGTAATGCATCAAAATACACAAAGTGGATCATAACAGCCACCACTTTTTGTGTGTGTTACCCGCAGACAAGTGCCAAGGGATGATCCATCGCTTCCATCTCTGCCTATCCCTATGCTGGTAATTACATTCCAGGAGCAAAGTGAGGCGGTGAGGACTGCACACCTTCATTATCCATTACCAGCATGCTACATTAACCTTTGAATATTTACTGTGATGCCAATTAAATATTTGTGATGGCAGCATCAATAAGGAAGAAAATCTTGGCCAAGGCCCCATGTGCCCTTGGTTCCTCTGTAATTCTTTATAAATAACATCCTGAATTTTTAACACATCAACCCACACAGAATGCACTTGATCAAATCATCTTTAAAATAAGCAAATCCTGCCAATTCATTACCTCACTAAGCCACAGGACTAGAACAGGCAAACACCTACCATTGACAAGACAACGCCTTGAGCATTTGACTCACTGGGAAAAAAAAAGGCATTAGTTAGCATTTAGATGGATGACAAGGCAGCAGACAGGGAAGCCAGAGCCAGGCGGAAAGGCAGGCAGCACTCGCTGGAGTGCCTACGCCTTCATGACTGGCTGAGTAGCTTGCCAACAAAAATGACTCACATTATGCAACAAAGAAGAAAACCAAACCGTTTTAGCAGTTTTATTAAACCAAGTTTGGAGTGGCCTGGGGACCTGGGGCCAGGTCAAGTCATGTTACACACAACTTCTAATTTAAAATATTAAGATTTTATTAAGATAGCATGTACCTGATTCTCTATATATACTATCACTAGAACACTTTGCTTATGCAATCTTATCACTCTGTTTTTTCTGTAGGTCACTTTTCTATTCAGTCTCATCACAGCCATGTGTTTGTCTTTACTCCTTCACTTGAGAAGATGCATGCAAACTCAGTTGAAGAATAACTGAGAAACCCTGTCAGAGTCCAGAGAACATGAGCCAGTCAGGAATGGTATTAAGTAAATATATCAACCTTTATGAAAAGGTAGAGTTTAGTCAGTGAAAAGCTAGATCCCAGACAGGCCAGACATTCTGAGTCTGGTCAAGAATAAAAATCTCAGTAGGAATGAACTTTGAAGATGAAGGTCCTAGGAATGTGATCAACTCAGAAAGTGTTTGGGAAGAAAAAGATGAGCCTAGAATGAGCCTGTGAGTGCTATGCTCAGAGAGATAAATGAGAACATTAGTCAGTTAAGAATGATTTACAGATGACACAGTATTCTACAGAAAAGACCCTAAAAATAACACCAAAAGACATCTAAATTTAATAACCAAATTCAGTAGTGTAGTTGAATACAGAGTCAAGACTCAAAAATTAATAGCATTCCTGTACACAAATCACCAACTCATTGAGAGAAATTGGGGAAAATGTAATTTTTAAAATAGCACTGAAAAAAGAAATACTTAAGAATCAATCTAAACAAAAGGAGTAAAGGGTTTCCACATTGAAAAAGGAGATCAAAGAGGATCAGAAAATGGAAAGATAACCCCTGCTCTTGAGTAAGAAGAATCAACACAGTGAAAATTGTCATACTCTCAAAATTGTTACACATATTTAATGCAATCCCAATTAGCATATGTCACAGAACTAGAGAACTAGAGAAAATAATCCTAAAATTTATTTGGAACCAGAGCAGACCTAGAATAGCAAAAACAATTCTAGACAATACAGACAAGATAAAACAATAAAGACAAAGCCAGAGGCAACACAATTCCTAACCAGAAATTCTACTACAAAGCTACTGTGATAAAAACAGCATGGTACTAGTAGAAAAACAGACTGAAGGAAAAATGGAACAGATTAAAATATGCATAAATAATTCCAAACATATTCAGCCAACTTTATCTTTGACAAAGGGGCCAAACACCTTCACTGGAAGAAAAATAGCCTTTTAAAATAGACAGTATTGGAAAAATTGACTTTCCACATGCAGAAAGCTAAAACTAGAACCATGTTTCTCATCATGCCCTAAACAAATCAAAATGGATTAAAGATCTAAATATTAAATCAAAAATGCTAAATCTTCTGGAAGAGAGAGTAGGTAGAACTCTTGAAGACATTGGTATAGGCAAATACTTCATGAATAAAGCTTCAATGGTATAGAAAATATTATAAAGAATCAACAGCTATGATCACATCTTATTAAAAAGCTTGTGCACAGCAGAAGCAATCAACAGCAAACAACTCACAAATTGGGAAGAAAGTTTGCCAGCTGTTCCTCAGAGAAAGGACTAGTATCTAAAATACATAAAGAACTAAAAAAAAAATCAGATCCAACAAATTCAAAGACCCAGCTTAAAACTGGTCTATGAAGGGCTAAAAATGGCAAATAAATATATGAAAAAATGTTAACATCACTGGTCATCTAAGAGATGCAAGCAGAAACAATGCTGAGATTTCATCTCTCCTAATAAAGAATGACTATTATCAAGAAATCAACCAATGACAAATACTGCTGGAGCTGTAGGGGAAAAGAAACACTTATCCACTGTTAATGGGAGTGCACACTGGTGCAACCACTGTGGAAATCAGTGTGGAGAATGCTCAAAATGGGTTCCATTTCATCCCACTATTCCCTTTCTTGGTAGCATTCCAAAAGAATGAAAAGCATCATACTATAATTATATATGCACACCATGTTTATAGCAGCACGTTTTGTAATAGTTAAATCTTGGAAACCTCTCAAATGCTCATCCACCAATGAATAGATGAGGAAGGCATAGAGGTTTTTTACAGCGAAGTACTACACAGCCTTAAAGAAAGATAATCTTGAGGCATTTCTAGGTATGTGGGTGCATCTTGAGACCATGCTTTTAAGTGAAATGTATCAGACATACATGTAAATGTCACATCATTTCTGTGGCGTAAAAAATGAAGTGCAGTTAAAGACCAAAATAAATGATAGATTTTGTGAAATAGGAAGAAAATGTTCAAATGGAAAGGGGAATTAGGGAGAGAGAAATAAAGGAAGGAAAAAGAAAAAAATTGAGAAAAGAAAAACATACAAACAAACCTTTTGTAAATAAAGAGCGGAAGAGGGACCAAGGAAGGATAAAGAAATAAGGAAAAAGAAGAATCAAGAAATATCTTGTACAGGTACAAATTCCTTATGATGAATTTGATCATTATGTCTACCTAAAATGTACCAATATATTTAATTAATTTAAAAATAAAGAATGAGGTGTGAAGTGCCTACATATTTTTCAACAGTAATTATTCCCCTAGTGAATCAGAAAATGACATTTCAAAATTGCTCACACAATGGATTTTAAATGTTCACACCATAAAAAAATGAAAGAAGTACATATATATAGTTCCATTCTATTATATAGAAGGGACCTGTTTTGGAAGGGACATAAAAGCACTGAAATGTCATCTGTCAGTTTGTTGGTAGTGCTTACACAATTGTGCACAATCGTCAAAACTCAAAACAGCACACAATCTATGCGTTTCATTGTTTGTTATTTTATTATTTTAGTGTGATATTGTGTTCTAATTTTCAATGTAAAGTTAGTATACAGAAACATATGGTTAAAAAGTCATGCTTTCTCCTTTAAATTACTCCAGAGGTTCCTTGTACAGAAAGTAAAATGAAAAGCCCAGTCTCTTCTTGAGGTTCTTCCCTCTTGAACTTACACTGGCTCCCAGGGAGCTCTAAATCCTTTGCTCCCCATCGCAGATATTCACACTTCCTTTCTACAAAACGGCCTTTCTCCTGAACTGTCCTCACCTGCTCATTTCTGTCAGAAGACTACTTACTCTCTTTACTAGCCCTGCTCACTTCTCTTGTGGTTCATTATATAATATCTCACGCTCTGACTAAAAAGTAAGATCTGTGAGCAGAAGGAGACAGTCACTGCCACAGGATGTGCTAATAGATACTTAATAAATACTGATTTTGTGAATTAGCACATGGAATACACATTTTATAACCTCCTATTCCCATTGTACTAGAAATCCTTTGAGGGCAGGAATTTATCATCTCTGTTCTTGGACTCACCGCATGGTATATAATAGAAGCTCATGAAATGATTAATTAATCAAAATGTCTAAATTCAAATCTGCAATAACTTCAATGGCAAATTCCAAGAATGCTTCATTTTGTAGAAAAATTGATTTGCCCTAAGAAATGCACTGACTTATCTGGTTTTGAATCATAAACACTGAAGTCTGTGAGAACTTTCTCAGCCTGTCAATTACATTTGGCCGGACACTCAAAGGATTAAGAAAATCAACCTACAGTGAACTCACCCAGGTCTTCTTCAAGGTAAGCAGTAGCACAGCACTTAACCATTCAACATGATCAACTTTGAAAGACTTTTGAGACTGTGTCATTGGACTGCAAATACACGTTGAAAAAAAAAATCACTGATAGATTTTAGCCAGTAAAAAGTGACCTCCCTTCTTGTTTTACGTCTTCCAGAATTATAAAGAGCCATGAAAAGATACTATCGGCTGGGGATTTAGCTCAGTGGCATAAGCACCTGCCTTGCAAGTGTGTGGTCATGAGTTCGATCCCTGGTACCAATAAAAAAGAAAAAGACAAAAAAAAAAATTAAAAAAAAAGATACTATCAACTCATGCAATAAATGAGTAAACTTCCTCTCATTTCTCAAAACTGTACAGATTTTAAAACGGTGTCCATATAAAGTTCTAGAAAATCTAGACTCACAGCTAGTAAAGGAACCCAAACAGTGGTTTTGTAAATATGGCAGGCTACAGGGATGTATATGACAATGCAGTTTTGATGTAATGGAATTAAATATATGGATACTTTCTGTTTTGGTTACTTTCCTCTTTGCTGGGACAAAACAGATAACATCCGCAATTTAAGAAAGGAGAGGCTTATTTTGGCCCATCTTTCAGTCCATAGTTGGCTGGACCCAAGACAGAAAAGCACGGCAGAGGGACACGATGGCTGAGATACAGAAACTCAAGGGAGGAGCTGGGAAGGAAGATACAATCTTCTGAGTCTCCCCTCTAGTGACCCAGCTCTTTCGACCAGGCACCACATCCTAACAGCAGGTCAGTTATAATGGCCTTATTATTCAACCACCCTCAAATGTCCCACCTACTATCACATGAGGCTTCAGGGAAACATCTAAATATAAACATAACAGCTTCCTAGGAATAAAATTATATCTAGACCTACCAAAGAGTATACCAAAAATATGTGCACTTTATTATATATCTATTACACTTCAACAAAATGGTAATAAATAAAAACAAAATAAGAAATTTCCACTTGAGATAATTTATAATCTGACTATTTTGTATATCACAATTTTTATTCTTGTAATTATTTTTGTTTTATTGCTTATGTACAATGTTGGTGAGCTACTTTACTTCCTTTCTGTTAGCTGTTCACTCTTATTCATCCTCTGAAACTCAGCTGAGACAGCACCATTTCTTGCTTCTAGAAGGACGTCAGAGGAGATTTCACATCATTTTCTGAGTCAATCAGCAATCTGTTAGATCTCTGTTCAAAAAGTACGTTGAGAGATTCGACAGCACTTTGAAGAAAATGGATCAGTCTCTCCTAAAACCAGTAACTACAGCAATCAAATTTCATTCCAAACTGTCATCAAATACAGCAGTTAATTCACTTGAGCTGTGTCTACCCATCGAAACCATCTTCCTACTACCTGGAAGCAGAAATTGTTCATCTTTTCCTTACATTCTACACTTGGTTAATTAATGTCCTGAGTCTACTCAAATCATTGCTTGCAATTTCTGTCAGACAAAAACATTAGAGTCCTTATTCACCTAACTCACTAGACAGGGCACGGCAACTTCTGGCTCTTCCCCAACTTAAAAATGACTATGAAAGAGAAATATTTTGGACCAACTCAGGACCCTGAGACAAGGCACGCCATGCATTTAGTGGCACACAACTAACGACACTCACAAGAGAGAACTTCTAGAACTGCTTCAGAACGTGGTAAGTAAGAATGATGGCATAGTAATGTTTGAAGTGAAGACTACTTTGAGGGGAATTAACTTTAATGTATCTTTTATTGCAATATATATTTTAAAATTTACATATTTGCTGTATTTTATTGTACCACATATTAGCTTTTATAATGTATTATTTGCATTTTCTTTTAGTTCACATTGATAGTTCAGCTCAATAAACCTAATGTTGGAGCTGAAAAACTTTCTGGTAAGGGTCTAAATAGGTGATAAATTTTAATCGCTTATGATAGCATTTTGTGGCTTAGACTGTTCCTGCCATGATTATTTCACTCACATTGCATTAAATAATCACATGTAAACCAAGGCGTTTGCCATATTCCAATATAACCTCATTTATAGATGGTCAAGTTTTATCTTTATGTAATTACCACAGCATTAAATATTTCTGTTCTTTTATTTCCAACCAGATCTAAAAGGAAAAAAAAAAAAAAAAAAAAAAAAAAAAAACCAATATTCCTTAGCTTTCAACATAGGTGGCAGGCACACGTGTCCTCTTATGGAGAGATGAGCCCTGCATGTGTTGTGTTGGAGACAAAGATTCTTTTCGAGTCATCCACCAGCACCTGCTGTTAAATGACATACTGATAGACAATATGGTACAACTTGATCAACAAAACCAGTGCTGCTACTCAGAGATCCCTAGAGTACGTCACAAATGCCATATCAAGTGCCAAGATTTTCTTTACACTGCATTTTTTAAACTTTCGATAAAAAGTCACCACAGTTATTCAAGTGTATTTCTACTTGGTTGCTGGAAAAATTCTTTCCACTTTCATTGCATTAGAAGCATCTTGAAAGGAAATTAACAGTTTGTCACCTTAACAGTGTGAAATTATGCAGATGAAAACTGTAATTTTTAAAAAAGATAATATCTTTTATTCATTTATATGCATAAGCTTTTACTAGAAATATCTGTATTTAGAGGATTTTAAAAAGAAAACGAGTTCACAAATTATAAAACTATCCCTAAATTGAGAGGATTTACTTAACTCTGCCTACATTTTTATTTCAAGATCTTATCAGACTCCTAACCAGCAGTGACTTAATTACTTGTATAATGCACCAAACTATATATACCTACAATTTGACACAAAACAAATGTCACCATGAGGTTAAAAACATGTGTTAGTTCCTCTGTTTCTTATCTGCATTATATCATAACATACTATAATAAAAGTAAAATTCTTATTCAAAGCTCTACTAAAACTGATATGCATTTAGTATCCATTGTAGTTCCCTTGATAGTTATCCATACATATGTAAATTTTATAAACATTCTAAATTTGAAATTAGATTCAGCATTTTTGACACTTCCCATTTGCAGTCACCCCCCACCTCCTTAAGAAACTAAAATAGGCTTACGAGGCCAGTATTGCAGTAAACAATTCCACATCTGGTTATCAGAGCCATATTTCCTTATTATAAAAAAAATCACAAAAAGCTGTTTCTATATGCTTGGCTTCCTCTTCTCTTATTACCCATTTAACAGTAGTTTCGCATACAGCCAGGCATGTGCCAAACACTGGGCCAATAATACAAAATACTGACTTAATATAATTTGCTTCCTTGGCTGCTGGGAAAGCAGCAAGCGTTGAGAAACTGTTTTGTGTTTATTAGCAAAGCTATTGTAGAGGGTGATTGGGGTTTCATTATAAGGGGCCTGCAAACAGTTTTAGCAAAAATGCCAATATACGTTTTAGAATCTAGTGCAATTTTAAGCCTTTTCACTCAAATGGTTTTGCTGAATCTACAACTCAACTGAGAAGTATATTGTGTTTTAGCACCACCGTCCGCTACTACACTCTTTGTTGCATTGACCTCCATTGTAAATGCTTCAAACCTTTCTACTTTTATGAAACGTAATGGGCAAATATATTCCCTGGAATCCCGAGGTATGATTAGTTACTAAGCAATCAGAAAAAATCACAGCAAGGCATACTTCTGAAAGAAATTAGAAAGAGTAAAGATCACTTCTCTATTTGTGTTACATTGCAAATCACACAATTCCTCATCGATGGTACTGTATATATTAGCTAACCACCATGGGCTAGCTGGAAGCTCATACATCAATGAAAAGATCTTTGTCAATTGCTGTATGCCTCATTATCTCACTAAGATTTCTTGGCAACAATTAACAGTTACCCAATTCATAGAAATTGCCTTTATTATTTTTGAAGCAGCTACTTTCTTTGGCTTTAATGACTAAGAGAATAGAGACAGATGTCTCTGTTGCTAGGGAGACTGAATTAAAAAAAAAAAAAACCTTGAAATGAAGTAAATAAGCAACCACCATCTTTTTTTAAAGAGGAGAATTCTGTTAGTTTTGAATTAACTATTTGTTTTAAAAACAAACCAGCAGTAGCTCCCATTTTTAAGGTAATACAGTAAAATAGTTTATTACCATTCTTTTCTGACAGTAATAAATCATTTCAAATAAAAGAAAGGAAAGGAAAATAGGCCCACCTGTGCACTCTGTATCAATTGAGGTTATTATCCAAAACTAGTTCTTTCTTTGTAATGGTACCAGAATTCAACAGGAATTACCTTTTATATCTTGTGTGGATCTTTCATAAAGGAGGAAGACACAGCCTCTCATCTCAGAGCCGGGAGCACCTTGGCCTCACTAAAGACTTGCTTGAACGCTCTTAGATCTCATGCCCTTCCTGCACCTGACTTCCACCCCAACTGCCACCATTTGTCCACGTCCTTTGACTCGGAAACTAAACTGGCCTGAGCCAAGAGGTGTTAGGCAACTAAACCTAACTAAACTAAGCAGTATTTCTTCCTTGACATATCTCTGTTCATCCCTCTTGTCTGTCTTTAATTCCTGACTCTTAATAATACCATGAGAATTTTTCAGTATCTTTGGACCTACATACCCTGATTAAATCTGACCAGCACCTATTTGTGTTACATGGTGAATCACACAAATAGTAGTCTACTATTAGACTACACAAATAGTAGACTACTACAAATATTAGTCTCACCATGCTTTAAGAGAATTAAAGAGGGAAAAGCAATTCAGTGTGCAATGAACTTACATGTAGTGAGAACAATTACAGCATATCCAAATTCTTTGGAAGAGCTCTTAATCTCCTTTGGAATCATACAAAATCACCCAAATATTTTTTTCACACCCTGTTCTAATTAAACCATCACTAAACATCAGCATTTCATTTTAATTAAAAACCAAAATTCTAATAGACTTTTTAGCTTATTTTCCATAGATATTTGTAAAGGATTATAAAACAAAGCAAACTATTGGTACCTCTTTTGGTAAATTATGTTATATTGAAACAGTTAATTTTGTATAAATCTGAGATTTTTGACGAAGAAGCTCATGAATAAATTCATGGACAAAAGGAAGAATTTAGGAGAATATTTTTGAGAATAATAAAAATAATAAAATAAGCTTTTGGTGAGTATCCCAAAGATTAGGGATGTACTGTGTGTCACTTTTGTTTTGGTCTTTTATACAAAATTTGTTTTAAACCAGTGGTTTTGTGGGCTTAGAGTTTAAAGGAAATTAGTGATTTATCTGGGATATAGGAAACTGAGTTCAAAAGAACCTGGTTACTCTGTATATCTAAGCTCAACCCTGAATTAGGGAGAAACTGTCAATTAATTTATCTCATATTTTTCCTGGGAGGAATGGTCCTTATTTCCCTTTTTATTGTCACTTTTATTCTTCTCCTTATGTTTACCTTTATAGCTTTAAGCTTGACTTAGCTGCTTAATTAACTAGCAGCTTGATTTATCTCTTTTATCTAACCCAATGGACCCTATAAATGCATTTACTTGCCTACTTCCAATAATTAAACTAAACTACTACACTATCACAATACTTATAAGTGACCTGTATGATAGAAAATATGAAAAAAGTACCTTCCTATTCTTATTTATGAAAATGTTTAGAATTATAATTACAGTTTTTAACTTCTGTGTCCTGAGAACCTGATCCTCTTTCATAACATTCTTCTGTGGCATAAATATATTTTGTGTTCCAAATGCTACATTGACTACCCTTACAAAATTTTTCATCCAAAGATTTTCTATACTTTTTTTTTTTTTTTTTGTCTTTTTCATTTTTATCGGTACCGGGGATCGAACTCACGACCGCCTGCTTGCAAGGCAGGTGCTTATGCCGCTGAGCTAAACCCCCAGCCCCTATATTTTTTATTATAATTTTAATTTTCTGAGGTGAATAAGAATAAAAGGTAGACAGATATCAGAGTCATATTGGGCAAATTTGGATCCAAATAAAGTCCAGTGTTTTGGATGAATGCAGCAAATTTGGAGTCCACAGTACTGGACTCAAATCCTGTTTCAACCATTTATATGAGCATAGGCTTCAATCAGTTGCTTTAGTCTTGATCTTAATGACGGTAACCTAAGGATATGAATCACCTTACAAGTTTCCTGTGGTTGGAAATGTTTGATGCAATGCCACCAACAAAGGAGACATTAAATGTCAGTGAGTATCATTACTATTATACTTGGCCAGGTCTCAGGTTTCTAGGAATATTAATTGAAAAAATATACAGCTTTCACAGTTTGTATAAGAGTTGGGAATACTGCAGGTTCTCATTGTAGTTCTGTTAGAACTTAGAAATATTTGAATTAGATTCAGTTTTTATCTATTTCCCAATACTGTTTTCACTTTAGATGATTTTAGGATCTCATGAGATTGGACTAATGTTACTCATCACAGCTTTGTCCCCCCCATCTAGCAAACTTGCCTGCTCTTCCCTGAACGTGATTTATTTCAGCTCTTGAGAGACACTAATCTCCCTTCAAGGAACTCCTTTCATCTACTCAGAATTTTATGTAAGTCACTAAGTTTTTTGATGACTTTCAAATATCTCATACTAGTATATTTTGGTAGATATTCTTGACATTTTATACAATACACAGTACTCTTGTTTAATAGATGTTTACTGGGAACACAGTATAAGGTATGGTACATTCTAGGTACCAGAAATACAAATACCAAGTAAGCCAGAAATGGGTCCTACCCATTGTATCCTATATTTTAATGGTGAAATCTCTAGAAAGCGTAAAACAATTAATGTCGGGTTTATTAGTAACTTGGAGAGAACAAAATAGAACAAGTTGATTGTAGAGTGTCCAGAGAGAGTAGCGAGGGTTAGAAAAAACAGGGTCACAGTTCACGAACACCTCTGTTACTCACTGAACAACTCCAGAAGCTTCTGTTCACATAGATGCTAATACAGTAAGTTGTGAGCCATAAAAAATGTAGTCATGTAAAGAGCTAGATGGAGGGCAGTGCTGCAGATGGGATAGGACAGAACAAGGGAAGGAAGACTCGCCCTATAAGCTCAGAGAGACAGGAGATGCTAACCATCACATGAGAGTATGGAACAGCGGCCTGAGACAAAACAGGGATGGAATACAGGTGTAGCTTTAGAGTCTCATCTGGTTCGCTTTTTATAAAATATGGGTATATAGGTAGCACCCTGGATAAAATAAGTCATAATTACTGAGAGTAAAGCCCATACACTGTATGTGTTTTAAAGTTTTCTATACAATATTTAAATGAAGCTGGAATTGAAAGTCACTTATTATGAGCCTTTATTATGAGTCCCTGATAAGGACTGCTTGTTTACTATTTTTCAAATTCATATTCCTAATTACTTTTTAGTGTTTTATCTTCACATTTAAAGCTTGCATTTCAGGCAATTTCCTATTGTTCTATCTTTGCATAACCCCAACACAGAGAACTATATGTGCAATAAAGGCTAATACAAGGCTATGGTGGTCTTCTGCATGCTTAAATCTGCTTGGAGTGCACTGGAGCAATAGACTTCTGCTTCCAGGCATCTTCCCAATTACATTTGAAAAAATAAACAAACAGGTGCACACAAACACTAGCATTTAGGAGCTGGCTCCCATGCCTTTCCTCTAGGGAAATAGAGGTACTGGTTAGGCATTCTTCGGAGGATTTATCAAGGAGACAAAGGAAAGCCTTTTTGACTTCTAGTTTGGAGATTAACAATACTAGGAACTGCTGGGTCATGAAGAAAAAGCTCAAGACTCTCAAATGCTGATAAACATTCATCACTCATCTCCCCAGAATACACGACTGCTCTAAAGGGAAAAAAAAATGTATGTTTTTCTTCCAGTTTTGAAAACCAAAAATCAGAACTGGAGTAGAAAGAAATAATGAATGAAGGTCACATCAAATACAAGGGGGGAAGAACATGGTGTTTGAAAATGACTATTGGCACGTGCAGAATTCCAGAGTCATTCCAGGACTGTTTGAGGGCGGTCTAGCTGTGACATCTGTCACCACAATGGCAGCCAGCTTTAGTTTCAATACATTCCTGCTTTATATTCTCAGTTCATGAGGAAGTCCTTCCCCATTGCAATAGAACTGGTCCTTCAGTTGTGCATGATAGGAACTTCCCGAAGTGCATAAGGGGTTCTCCTGGTGGGAAAGATGTTTTGTTCTTGGTCAGTCATTTCTGAAATTCTTGGAGAAGGACATAAAAGTAGCAATCAATGTGACACTCCCGGATACAACTCATCGGTCTACCTATCTGTCTCATTTCAAAATGAGACCAGTAGGCATGACCAGTCTTAAATGGGACTTCAAAAATCATGGACTATTTACATGTCTTGATAGTATGATTGTAATCATGCATGATAGGGTTTTTCAATTTGAGTTTCAGTCTGAGTCCCATATATCGTACTTGCAAGTTCTGTAACCTATGCAAAGTACTACAAGGTAGGCTCCATAGCAGTAGAGGGTCTTAATCAGGCTTTTTCCCATGTTGCAGCCTTATGAAAATGTCTACTATGAGTTCCTTTGCCTTAGTTTTTGCATCTTTAAAGTGGGACTAAACAAAGTATCTTCATCATAGATTTTGTAAGTTTTAAGTGAAATAATCTGGGCAAAGGATTTTGAGTAATAAGAAATCATAATTAACAGTGTCTACAGTAGGTATTAGTGTAATTATAGTATTTTCTAGAAAAAAATAATAATAATTATCTACAGATATTTTAACAATCCAAATGTGATTTTTCAGATTGCCCAACAATGGCTTTGGGTATCTGTGCCAAATACACGCTACAAACTTCAAACATTTCTAATAACAGCAAGAAATTGTATCCAGCTTTTTGATTCCCCTATTTCAGCATCTTTGCCTGGGAAACTCCTCCCGTTTCATTCTGAGTTCTGTCTAGGAGAAAATAAAATCACCATGGTGACAACTGCCCCCTCTTCAGAGCATATTCAAATTTATGTGAGTTTTTCTTAAAGGCTGCTGTGTCTTGCTTTACTTCATCTCTTGAAGTCACTGCAAGGTCAGGGGGATTTCTTTATTAGTTAAGGTCACATTCAAGCATGCAAAAGAGCAATGTGCAGTTCATTTTGGTGGTTTGGAATCAATACATTTGATAATTAATAAATCTATCATATCTGAATTTAACAAACTATTTTCTAGGGTCCTTATGTTAAAGAACTTATAGGTGATATGACCAACAGCCTCAAACAACAAAAATGCATGTGCATTTTTTCATTTCTGCAGTGTCTGATCAAAGACATTCTTGCATAAAAATCACTTATTCAGGAAGTTGTCATACAGAATTCCAGCTGGGTTCTGATACTGATTGATGTATTGAGTCAAAAAGATTGGATTTTTGCTTTATAGTAAATACAATATTAACTTGGAATTGTACTGCAAAATAATTGCTATTTCATGGTTGCGTTCTGCTCAATCCAAAAATAGAAGGTACAAAGAAATCAGGTAAAACTGGGTGATTAACAGAAATTTTAGGAAGTATACAAGTACAACCTAGTTTCCCAAGGAATATTGTGGGAAAGAAATGGGATGATATATGTATATGTAGTTTCTAGCACAGCTGACCCATGAAAAATTGTGATCTATGTATGCTAATTCTTGTAAGTTCTAGAATTTGTTTCTATTGTTGCTGAATTTTAATGTTCAGTCTATAATATACCTGCGTCTTGAGAAAATTTTCAATCTGATTTGTACATTAAAAAAAAAATCTAAAATGGCCTTCCAAGGCAATCTTATAACACAGAGCTTATGGGTCTTTAATGCCAAGTTCTGAATATTGTACAAATATACCTTTGAAATATTTCTCATTAAATCAGTGGACTTTTGCTTGACAAAGTAGTCAGAACTCATCATTGTGCAAAATATTTGAGAAAATATGATACACAGTCTTGAATTATAAATTATCTAAAATCTTCTCTTCTGTTTCACAAACAACAACCACAACAGCAACATCACTGCTTTTTCTTATGCCTAAATTAGGAAGCACACCAAACGCAGAATTATTGTATCCACGGCTTATTTCAGACGTTGAAATCCAGCTGATGACTGCAGTGATTTATATAAAGGATCACTCCAGATGGCTACCATAGAGCCCTGGGTAACTTTTGAAAGATGCTGCCTTGACATCCTTCACTTTAAACACACTACATACATACACAGTCTCATATATGTCCCATGAGTAGCATCTCTCTGCTCTCCAATGTCCTACTGACCACGTTTCCAGAGACCTGACAATTACAGTTGAGATTTTTCCTTCCGGGAACTTCAGAGGCCAGTAATATTTTCTCTCCTGAAGCCCCTAACAGTCTTCTCAGGGTTGACATCGAAGTGTGCTTTGGACATCTTGCATTGATTTAATATTGCAATTTTGTGCTACGGACATTTTCTCTCACAGTGATAGGTCTCCAAAACACTTCTACATTGACACTGCTGACGTCTTTTAAAGTCATTCATTCATTAGATTTAAAATTAATTTACTTTCCCTCTCCATGCCAAATCCATCAAACTTCTTACATGTAGTCACATATATTTAAAATGAACTCGGTGAAGGCCCTTCAGTGGGCAGAATTTACTCATCCTGAAAATATTTATTGAGCACCTTTTAGGTCCCAAGCAGTTTGTTTGGAATGAGGAACTCAGTAAAAAGAAACTCAGACACCATCACTGATATGTCAGGATTAGATTAATAAGTAGGCCAACCTTAATGAAATTGGCTAGTCCAAATTTGATTTATTTGAATTTAAATCATAAAGAGAGGTGGTCACTAATATTCCTTGCCTGAATGCTGTGGTTTAGAGGAGAATAAGACATCTTCAGACCAGTCTTACCTCACCTGCATCCTTCTCTGGTGGAAAGTGAAGCCAGAAGATTTCCTGTACTGAGTCTATTTCTTCTAATTCTCTGTCTGAATTTCCCATTTGCTCAAAGTGGTTACTCATTGACATTTGTTACAACATTTTTTTCTCTTGCCAGTTTCCGATAATGCACTATTTCCTGGCTACATTTTCAGCATGACTTACAAGGGTCAGCACCTGTTATTATCTACATGAATTCTTGTTATTGCTATCCATCTCTATGCATTTTATAACACGTTATTTTAAATGGCTACTATCGAACAAACTTAAAGATCTTTTCAAAACTCAGTAATTTTTTTCTATAAATAGATCTAAATTTATAAAAAAAATTAAAAATAGTTGAATTCTAATTTTAAACAGATCTCGTCTAATGAATGTTCTGAGTCTCTTATCTTATTTTTAAAAATAAATAGATTGATGCTTAAGAAATTTAAAGTCATATTTGTCCCCCCCCACACATATATCTGTGATTACATATCTATGTTTTTCCTATACATATATCTCTATTTTTTGCTATACAACATATCTATTATAAAGTTTTTTCTATACAACATATCTATTATAAAGTTTAATTTATAAATTGGGCATAATAGACTAGGACATAGCTCAGTGTTGTAGCAGTTTTGTAACAGGAAAATAACAATAATAATAAAGTAAAACAATTATAAAACTATGCAATGCCTGAAAACCAGCACTGCTCTACCATTACAGTCAGTTCAATATCAGAAATGCTAGTAAGTTACTAAATGGGGAGTACCATATACACCGTGGATACGCAGGATACACAGGATTTATGCTCTAGGTGGGAAAGAGCAAGGTGCAGTGAGATTTCACCACACTATTCAGATTAGTATGCAATTTAAACTCATCAACTGTTTGTTTTTGGAATTTCCACTGGTTTTTAGGCCACAGCTGCCTGTGAATGAATAAAGCCATGGAAAGCAACACTCATATAAGGGGACACTGTGATAGTCACTATCTGAGATTTTCTCCTTGAAGTAATGGGCACATTGAAAGAAATCTGAAGAAAAGAATACGTTCTCACTGTTCTATACCACAGTCAGCCTGTTCTGCTAATGACTTACATGTCCACCTGCATCACTGGTGACATACATTTTGCTTTTCTTGGTAATAATGCCATGGTAGTTTCCAATCCTAAACAAGTCATTTAACCTCATGTGGCAGCAAAAAGCTGAAACTTTGAGAGTGACAAATAATTACATGCCTGGCATAAGACTCAATAAATAGGAGGAAGAGGAGAGTGGAATTTGAATCCTGTCTGCAGTTATTCACTAGATGTGTGACCTTGGGGAGACTGTATAACATCTCTCAATCTTTGTTTGCAAAATGAGATACTATTCCTTCCTTTGTAAGGCAGTGGACAATGCCATCAGGTGGCTGCAGTGTCAGGCTCATAGCAGTGGGCATGCACCAGGCCTTTAATAAACAGTCACTTTTGTTTTGCAGTGCGCTTTTCAAATCCCATTACTTATACTTCGTTCTGAGCCATCCTTTCTCTCTGATGCTCCCCCTTTTGTGTTATGCCCACAGTGATAACCATGACAATGCTCTCCTCTGAATTTCACATCACTTATTTTAATTTTTAAAATAACCTACTTGATCTTCCAATATAATTGAACCTTTTAGGAAGCAAGAAAGACTTCTTTCTTAAAACCACTTATTTAACACACTATACTCTTAAAAGACACACAAAGAATAATTAGACGATTCATTTTTCAAATTAATTCTCACATAAAATGAGAAGTATTATGCCAGCAGCACCTAGAAGAAGCTGAATTCTAATTTAAGCAAAAAGTGGAAAAATATAGTGTCTGTGATTTTCTGAAAATGTTTCCCTCTTTGTATTGACTGCCCACAATACCTGATAGGAACTGCACTATTTTCTTCTAGAAGATACTAAATCTTCTTCATAAAAAATAAGATATTTACATTTTTTGTAGGAATAGCATGTGTCAAACCTCTGAGTTTGGACAAAAGAATGTCACATGTTACTGTCTGACCATTTATGCTCCCCTTTATTTTTCCAGTTATAGGAATAACATGAAATTATGGCAGAAAATTAGAAAAATACATGGGAAACTGAAAATAATTCATTTCCTTTATTCCCAGAAATAATCACTATTAGCAATTCCTGTTATATCATTGTCACCTTTTGTACCCTTGACTTGGTACATTGTAAAAATAAGCAGAGTTGGGTGATGCTATACATAGTTTTTAAAATTTAGAAATATATTTCCATATAATTAATACATACTTTATGAAGATAGATGTTGCAAGAATCCATCCTACTTCAACATTTGGATATCACCATTCAGCCAAATCTTTATTAACAGACATTTAGGCTGATTTTGAATTGCTTATATTTTGGGGGCTGTGGTATTTATATTTTACATGATTTTTTTGGGTAACATCCTTCCTAGTGTAGCTTTCCATCCATTGCTGATGTATCAATTATCATAGAATATATCTAACTAATGGGTCTCAAATTGTAAGCCTTCTAGGACCTTCAACATTTTTCACTATCAGAAGTAGTGATTGGTAGTCCCTGACATGACAGCGTTACTAAAATCTAGGAAAATATTTAACATAACTTTGATAATTTCCCTAGCGAGCCAATCATGGTATCTTACACTTTACAGATTCTTTTAACACATGACTTAATCATCAGAAGAAAAGACCAATGTTCTAAACGTTCATTCCAACATCTTCTACTTAACTTATCAGATGCACAACAAAAAGATATATAGCATTGTTTATTTCAGATTTTAACATCGGATCAGCAACACCACAGAAAGGATATCTGTGTGAACTTCAATGCGGTCTGCATGTAGCTGTGTTCAGTGTACTGTGATCCGGGAAAGACATATGTTAAGACGTGCTTTTAGGAAGTCCACCACTTCCTACCACTGCCTTTAAGGTAAGGATGACATTAATAATACAGTAGGTTACAGGACCGTTTTAATAAGAAAAAGTTCTGTCAAGCCTATGCATTAGCAAAATTTTTGATCAAAACTTTCACTACAGCAATTTCTTTCTAGTATAGACAAAACAGATATTCTAAGTGACCATGTTTCAATTTGAGATTTGTACAGTAAGAAATGGAGAGATAAATTTTATAAATCCAGCGCAAAATCTATGTGAAGACATTCTGTGGTAACAGTCAGAGCTCACCATTTGTAGATTCCATCCTTGTGAATTCCCCATGCTTGTTACTCTATGCTTGAAATCCAAAGACTGACAGCTCAGAGCATTAAAAAGGTTGAGTCCTCCAATATTATTGTCCCTTCAATGTTCAGCCAGGGAATCTCTGGCTTCCTGTTTTAGTTCTTGTACCATAAATGTCTGTCTCATCATCTATGGAATGCCACATTTTTACACTTTGGTCTTTTTTCTATTGATGATTTTGCCATTTACAATGGTCCCTGAGCATAGTTCTGAAGTGTATGTAGGATTCTTAAGTACAAGAAGGATGTGATGTGTCTTGGAAAAAGAGTGTGTTTTAGATAAGCTTTGTTCTAGGCAGGATATATTGCTCCTGGCTGGGGGCAATAAGAGATAAACATCAAATATTAAATAAGATTTCTTTACAAAGAGATGCATGTAAAGCAAGCTTATGGACTCCTTTGTTGATTGGGTGATGAAAATATTGTCATGTGAGAATTTTTGTTTCCTAACCCTGTATTTCCTCTTGACGCAATGATTCAATATTTACAAATCTCACATGTATCCATGGAGACATTTTGGAACATGAATGTCACCAACAAAAATCAGCTATATTTATTTATTTTCTCTGTATGACACCATTTTATAGTCTTATAATCCTCATTAACATGCCTACTCCTGGGGCTCATTTTCTGTGCACTCTGATACGGCATGCATATCTATATATCTCCCCACACATACGTACAAATACACCCAAGCAAATACCCAAACAACTTAAGCAGAATTTTACATATTTATAATTTATATTACATACAATAATAATTATATTAAACTGACACAATTTTTATCTTTCAGCCAGATTGGGCTTTTTATATGTATTTTTTTCTTATATGTTTTCAATACCATATAAAATTGCTTGATTTTACTTAAATTTGTTCATCCTACTTTACACAGTTTTAATGGCATGAAAAATATGCATTTTTGGTAACTGATTTGTAGCAGTAGTAAGCCATCTAAAGGTATTTCCCAAAGACCTGATTAAAGCTTTCAATAATAATATATAATTACTTTTCTTAGTTCATGTTACAAACATCTCATGGATTTTGTACTTAGGGGCTTGAAAACTAAAATGTATATCCTAACAACACCTGGCAAATAGAGATGGGTATTACTGTTATGTTAAACCACTGCAAGCATTATAGCTTAGTTCAAGCTATATAAGTCCTGGTTTATTCTTTAAATTCCCACGAAAATACTTTGTGAAATATTACGTGACTTTATGTGAGAGAATGTGAAATATTTAAAGAAAACCTGTTGTAAATCTCACAATGTTAAGAGGCAACTCAGGCATGGAGTGCTGAAAAACATCTCAAATCACATTCACTTAAATGTTAGCTGTAGAGCACTAAAGGGTGTTTCTATACTGGCAAAAAAAAAAGGGGGGGGGAAGCTCACTGTAAGACTTCCAACATTGTGCGAGTAATTTTAGCATTATATAGGAATAAACCCTATACTAGACAAAAGGTGTTAATTTTATTTCTTAAAAGTGTTGTAGTCTCTTACACACTCAGTACACAGTGAATATTTTGAACTTTTAAATAGGATGGAAATTCACTTGCAATCTACAGACAGAGAGTTCGGTCCACACCTCACTCACTGATGAATTGTCTAAAGCACATGCCCCATGTACCTCTTTTGATTTCCCCAAAATTTTTCCTACAGTAATATTTCCTTTCAATAATATCAAAAATTGAAGAAAAAAATACACTTGGTTGTCCTTAGTCCATATCAAAGAAATCTTTAAAACTGTCAAAATATGTTTTCTTTGTGTTCTAATTGTCTTCTTTTTTCTTTGTAATTTAAATAATAAATGGCATCAAGGAATCATAGTTTTAGTGGTAACAGAATTATTTTTCATGTTTTATCCTAGATGAATGGAAAACAAGTATGACAGCCCAGAGTGATAATGATTTATACTTAAATTTAATGTGCCCTATGAATCCAATATGGAGTAACAGTTGTATTATACACTGCTTTCAGTAAAGCAGAAGCTGCCAGGAACTGTTTAAGGTAATCTCTGGCTGGAAAGACTGTACACCTTTGAATTTTTGCTTCATAAGAGCAAAGAGGATGCTGCATTTAAAACTCAAGCATGAGGAGCTGCAGCACAAAAAGAAAACGCCAGCGCTGAGCTGAGCAGGAGCTGAGGAGTTGGACACACAATAAAGCAGGGTTGTAAGGTTCCCTTTCGCCTGGCAAAGTTTCTCATTCATTCTACCAGGAATCAAAGTGACATTCGAAGTGAACGGCAGAGGGCAGAAGCCTCCAGAGTCCTTTTCAAAATAGTTGGGTAAGTCTTGAAACAAGCTCGGTGGAATGTGAAACATAAAGCCAGAGAGCATGGAGAACTTCTCCTATGTGATGTTAGTAGCTTTTGGCAAGCCAAGCCTGCCTCACTGACTGGTTTGTTACATAGCCAAAATTCAAAGTATTTTCTGGTTGCAATCGTAAATGATAAAAAATATTGCTCTAAGCAAATGATGGCAACAAAAAAGGAAAGCTCTGAGAAAGTGAATGAATTTGCAGGTCTGTGTCTCAGGCAACTTACAGTAAAACAACTTGGAACAACCATAGTGTACATGCTTTTGTCTTCTAGCATGGAAACTGAGCCATGTTGTGCTTCTCCCGAAGTGCCCCAAGCTCTGCAAACTTTTGTCTCTCACACCAAATCCATGTGCTAATCCTTGTCATCCTCACTTACTCCACCTACTTATCTCTTTGACCATCATGTACCTCAAAACAGTTCTGTCACTTTTTACCAGAAAATTGAGTCAGAAGAATAAATTCAGTATGATATAAAGACAACAATTTAAAGAGAAGAACAAAAACAGAATAATTATTAGATACTAACAAAGTCAAAAATGCCTGTGTTTCCGTAGCAGGCACCGTTCTTCCAGGTCCTACCCCTCCAAGCTCACTGTTTCTCACCCTGTAGTTTTCTGGTGTGTTCTTGCGGAGAGAGGACAGATGGGCTAGCATAGGACATGCCAGAGTCTTAGGTCTGTTTCACCATACGCCCTCCTATTTCCTCCAAAACTGACAACTCTTCATGTGTAATGGATTTCCTAAGTGCTTGGTTGTATTTCCATAAGAATAAAAGCAAAGAGAGACACAAGCTTATGCCACAGAAAGGGGAATCAGGGGATGTTTCTTAGAAAGAATGGTAACTAATCTATACTTAGCCACTTGGAAGCCAGAGAGGACATCTAATTAAATCAAGCTGCACAAACAACTTCTATCTCATCCAGATATTAGAACAGGGTCAGCCATGGTGGTAGCCCTACCATATCAGAGGCTACAGGAGGGGTTCCTGAGTTTGAGGTCAGCTGGGCTGTACTGTGAACTCCAGGGCAGCCTGCATGGTGAAACTCTCACCATGGCCAATAGAGAAAGTCAAGGCAGGCTAAACATTTTTTTTTTTCTCTTAAATAGAATACCTTTCTAGGAATGAAAGCATAATAAAAAGCCAAACAGATTTTTTATTACTCCTCCAGTAAGTTCTCGTGGGGTAGGTCACAAATCCAAAAAAGTAAAAGAAAAGAAATAAAGAAAAAAATGTAGAAAACTAGCCATGGAAGAGCAGCAAATTTCAAACAAGTTGGTTTGCCAGCAGCTAGAATTGCTATTAACTTTCATTCATCCCTGACTGTATACCTAAGGACGGAGCATGTACTTCACTGCATTATCTAATTTAGCTGTCAGTGCAGCCTCCAGAGATTCCCATTCAGGCACTGTATAATCCTCTCCATGTGTACTTTCTAAACTGACTGCTCCAACCAACCTAAGTAAGTATTGTTTTATGCCCTCCTCCTTTTTGAGGGCAATCATACCATCACCTTTGGCCTTAAATCTATTTCTTCTCTGTAGGCCACCCAAGATCTCTTCTTTATCCAATGTCTCATTTTCACAGAAAAATACTGTTAGCAATAAAAATTTAAGCAAGACAAACAGGATAAAATCCAAACATACTTGCCATTTATTTGTTGACTCTGAAAGTTTTTAATACTGTTTCCCACACCTCATCCTTATCCAAAGTCTCTATACATATTCAAATGATGAAATTTATGCAATAACTGATATTATAGCTAAACTGGATATTCCATCTCCAAATCAGAATTGCATAGTACATTAAGGCTCCCTAGAGAATCTGCTAATTGTTCCATCCTGAAGTGGGCCCTCTTGAATGGATTTGATAAAATAAAAAAGAAAGATCTAAAAAGCAAAAGAAGGCTGAGGGTATAGCTTAGTGACAAAGTTCTTGTCCAACATGTGTAACGCCCTAGGCTTGATCCTTAACATTAAAAATTGAATTAAATCAATATCCTTTAAATTGATGGATAAATATGTTTTTAAAAAAGGACTAGAAGGAAATGGTTGCAGATGTCCTAAGAAAAAGCCCTAGGCAAACATTTGACACATAGACCTCAATAACATGCAGAATACTGAGACTGTCAGCTCAGGAACAACAAAAGCACAAGAGATTGAACTATGAGCTTAAGAGAGGGCTGGTGCTTTCCTTTTGCTATCTACCACATGGCCTGTATAGATTAACAACAATGCAATAGACTAAGCAAATTTTAGCCATTCAAAAATTTTTGTAGTCTACAGTGTGATGCAGGTAATCACCACTGTCACATTTTATTTCCATGTATTAAAAATAACTCAGAAAAGTGTAGTGGTGAAATTATTTGGTTAAGATGGAGATAAGAATATGATCACAGAGAATCCATCCAAGTAGAGAAGAGGCAGATGTGTGGCTAAGAATTATAGTTAGTCAACTGGGTAGGAGGAAGAATGATAATAGACCTCAGAGACAGACACTATCAGGACAAATTGCTTTTGTCTGTAAGGAAAAAACAGCTTCCTTACGCATCTGGAAAAGTTCTATCATGTACACCATACAAATCTTGGGTCAACAATGTGAGCACAACTTGAGGCAGAGCAAAGCACAAAATCATAGCTGTAATTTCACTCACCGAAAGGCAGAGCTTCGATGTACGATTCACCGAGCTTTCTAAGGGTACTTCACAGCAAAGCCAAGGGAAGAGGCAAGTTCCAGACTGCTCAAGCAGCAAAAAGCTTGACGCTACTGTTGAAATGAAATTGGAAAAATAGATAAGATTCAAACAAGCACAAAAGCACATAAATAAAAGAAGCTTAACATCTCTAAAATAAAGAAAATTTGAAAATAGAAGCTAAGTGAGCTAAACTACAAAGCTTAACTCCTTAGAATATTTTTAACAGAGGAATTTAAATGAGGATATAAACATACAAATTACTTCAGTCAATTTGACTATGACACACTATTGATATTTGGGTATAAAATCATTACAATGTTATTATCATATACATGCTATCCTTCAACGCGGACCTTGTTTATAATATAAGCACTGAAATACACAGGGTTAGAACGGGCGAATAGTTGGAATGTACCTTCCTAGGAATACATAGATTAAATGGTTTTTTATTCATACTTAAAAATAATTTATTTCATCTACCTTTGATTACTCATGCAATTTGAACCTCATTTTACTGATATTTACATTAAAATATTTGCTAGTTAGTACCACTGACAATAGTTTATAGAAATATATAATATAAGAGCAATGTCTCACTGGCCCCAAAGTATATTGCTCTGAGAAAACAAAGTAACTATTCATCATCTAAAAGTAGAAAAATTCATGCCCTTATGTTACAGAAATGTCTTGAAGATTAAATTGTAAAAACCACCAAATTGTGCTTAACAAGGTGCCTGGAACACAGGTCCTTCCCACACACATTAGCCATCAAGGTCACTGTTACTGTCACAGCAATGCCACATATCTGAAACTTCATCAAGAGAGTCGAACTGGAGCTGGGAATTTAGCTCAGCAGCATAAGCGCCTGCCTTGCAAGCAGGCAGTTGTGAGTTTGATCCCCGGGACCAATAAAAAGGAAAGACGCACAAAAAAAAAAAAAAAAAAAGAGTCGGATTCATCTCTGAATGAGCAACTTTTCTGGAAAATGCAAATTCCTCCCCCTTCACCACAAAAGGCTACCTGTTCATTAAAGGAGTCTACACTAAGACAAGTATAATTCACTGGGTTCCTTCTTCTCGGGCAATAGATTTGGGACACTAAGAACGTGAAAAGGCAATTCCTTAAATCCAGAAAGGGAGTGATTCAAGCACCAGATTTAAACAAAGAAGAAAGGGAAGAAAGTATGAGCAAAAAGAACTGACAAGCACTGAAAATAAATAGCTCTCTTTTACAGTTCTGCTCAAGTCATTTTTTTCTTGGACACTAATTGTGTATCTTGATATATAAATAGAGGGGGTCCCTCACATTCAGCCTTTCCCAGGCAGGAAACATCTCTATGATGAACTGGACAGCCGCTAGATGAGCCCAGACCATCTTGAGCCATGTCAAATACCACATTTCTGGACACCTTTCTCACACGGCCAAGCAGTATTTTCAGACTAATGACTACATTGTCCCTTACAACTCGGCACTCCACAGAATCTCCTGATGCTGTGGAATAAAAATATTGAGCACTGGAACACTGATCTTCCTGAAAGAAAGCTTAAAAATGTAGTAGAATACATATTTTCAGACTTGGTTTGGACCTGTGGCTCTGTCACCCATCAGCACTTTTCTGTTGGAGGTTTCTGAAGCAGCTTCTCATCTGTGAAGTGGAACCAAGAGACTTCCTATAGGAAATACAGTAACACAACAGAAAGTGCTTCTGGTTCACTCAGGCACACAACAAATGTTAATTACCACTTCTGCCTTCCTGGCTAAGCTACCTTCCTTCGTATAGTGCCTTGGTAATGTAATTATAAGGAAATGATAAGTATAGAATTGTTTAATGAAGACTATATAGTTTTAAAGACAAATTGACAGGACATAATTATAGACCTTGTGGAAATCTGCTTTGTTTTCATTTTGTTATATTTTCTAAGTTTTCAAGGTGGCCATCAAAGCCCAGAAAAGCAATGTAGTTCTTTGATTTCTTCTTAAGAAACTCTTCAGCCTTTATTGTCTTTATATCGTGCAACTTTGGCACTTAATTACACCCTACCTTGCAATAATTAGGGATCCTTATAATCAAGTCTGTTTACTCGTTTGTGCAGTTTTGATCCTTTAATCTCTCCCGAATATTAGTTTCAAATACTATTAAGAGCCACAATTTAACAATTGTATTACTAAATAACGCTGGAAGAATATTTTCTAGAAGACTCACCAATGGGTAGAATAAAAGAATTATTTTGGCAATTAAGCATAGTACAAACTCATAAAATGAAAGCTGCAGGGTAGAAGCCTGCAGGGCCTTTGTGCCTCCCACAGAGGCGCTGTGCAGCCAGGGGCCCTCTCTGAACCTCATCAGAGTACTGCCTGCCAAGGAGCCTGCGGCTGGGTCAGACACTTGTTTCAATTAGACCACTCGTTTATTCCAAAGACAAGCTAAGAACTTTCCATAATCATGGCACCGTAACAAGAAAACTGTCAATTTTAGGCACAGAAAAATGTGGCTTTCTTTGTTATTTCATGTAACATTAATGATAAATTTAAAAACCTGCTGCCAGAACATGAAACAAAAACTGGCCCCATGAGGATGGGCAGTGTATTCCACAGAATATCGTGACAAAATCACCGGAGCCACCAGTCCAACTGCCTGGCTTTAAGACTTGACAGAAACCTTCATCGCCATGTGATCGCAGGCAAGTTATCTTCCTCCATGTCCCCTAGGTTCTTTCAAGGAAAGATACAGATAATGCCAATCTGAAACTCACGGAATTGTTGTAAAGATTATACAGATAATGCACTGAATACGAGGCTTGGCATTAGAGCTACTATTGCTTACTTTCATCAGTCAAACAGAATTACTAATTTCATCAGTGAAACAGAAACTCTAATTTCTGAACTCTCACCCTGTTTTGTTCTATGCATTGTGAATAGAAGTCAAATGAATAAACGATACAAATTTTGACCAGTATAATTCGCTCATCCAATGTCCAATAACAAATTTCACAGGCTTTAAGCCCAGACATGTGCTGAGTGGTGCTGTTTACTTGATTTTTATACACATTGATCTACATGAGATAAAGCTTATCACTGAATAAAATTAAATACCTTATTAATTAAATAGTAAAGCTAACCTAACCTAAAACTCATTTTTAACCAAACAGCAACTTGTTACATTTTATCCACAGGATTTTGTGTAACAACAATTGATTTGATCTATATATTCAAAATTATTTTTGCATATTTTTATGACCTCATTGTGTAAAAATCTAAATGGTTCTGTTAAATAAAAGAAAGTGAAAGTCATTCAAAACTAAATCAGCCAGTGGTAACCACTGCTTGCATTGCATGCAGCATTTTGTGAACATCTCTATAAATAAATGCATCTGTTACAAAGAAAATTGTGGAGAAATAGGACAATGTTATGCATTGATTTTTATTCCAAAGCCTTTAATCTAATACAGATGTACTTTCTAGATTACTGATGGCAATTAATCTGGGATCACTTATGATTCAACCAAATTATTTTAATTTTCCACTTAGAATTGTAGGAAATTTAAGAAATTTAAATATCCTATTTAAAAGTCTTATAAAATAAGTAATTTTAAATAATTAAACATTATTGACATTTGGGGAATAATTTAGTAATGTTTCAGTCCATATTTCTAGATGGATTTTTCCACCATTAAGCATCTAAATCAGAACAAATAAGCAAACATCAGGCTCCATATTTTATACAAATGCCACAAATGGAAATGATAAGGAAAAACCTACAAAAAGCCACACGATAGGAATAAAACTTGCAAAATGTTGTTATCTTCATTCAAACTACCAGTTCCCTTAATAGAAATTAAGTTTATAGGCTTAAAAGAAATATTAACAATGTTCCCTTCAGATGTAAAGAGAATGATATTCCGGTGTAAGGAATAGGAGATTAGTAAATGCAAATTAATTGAATTTTTTCTAATGAATTAAAACAAAGATTTCATAGGCATAAAAATATGAGCATGAGTTTTATTTCAGACACAGAAGAAAATGAAACAGCAAGTTCAAATGAATGAATTTCATAATACTCATGCCGTTTTGCATTTTTGTACTCATCTAGCAGCTTAGGAATTTTAGACTTTTTCAAAAAAGGAGTATTCTAAGTCAAAAATAAAAGATCTCTGTTGCTTAATAAGGAAAGTCTATAACAAGTAGTTAGGCTTGCTATAAAATAATGTTAGCCTGCAAAAAAATTGTTATTTGATTTAAATACACTAAAATCTGTCAATGAATACCATTCATTCATTTATGCAACAAATATTTAATTGTGTGATAGTTATGTATTAAATGTCGTTTCAAGCTGTGGTTCTGTGCTGTGTGACGCAGAAATCATCAGTCTCATGCAGCTACTGAAACACAATTAGTCTGCAGTGACGTCCACTACAAGGGTAAAACACACACTTGATTTCACATAGCACAAAAATGCAATAAAATACTCAATAACATTTTTACTTTTGTTTGCAAACTGAAAAGATAAATTTGCTGTATTATATTGGGTTAAATAAAATACACTGAGACAATTTCACTAGTTTTCTTTTTACTATTTTTAATGTGCCTGTCAGAAAATTTAAAATAACACACACAGTAAGCTTCATGTTTCTATCAGACAGCCCTTTCCCAGGCCATGCTGGTGGTGAACAAAGAAACAATCTTGCATATTCATAGAGTTTCAAAACTTGGAGCCATGCAATAATAGTGTTTAAGCTGCTGTATCAGGTGCTCAGCACTGTGTAGTTAGGTATAAGCTGTAACCTACACCCTGAAATTTTGCAGTCTAGTGACATACATCAGAAATGTACATGAATATTTAGCAATGATGATTCTATTATATACAAGTAACTTAAGACATGACGTGGCTTCATGACCAAACAAAATTTCTCTACTCAAGAGATGCTGTTCAATACAACTCCTTTATTGTGCCCCTTATTGTGAGGTCAGTGTTTGGCCTGTATGCAATGCAGAATCTACCACTGGACTCTTGAACGTAGTCCTTAGCCTCCAACAGAAGCCAGAGATTGGACATTTTATTTTCTCCACTTGCAAACCTGTATGATTGTGCAAGAGTGGCCTCATTACAAGTGCTTTTGAAATGCACTGATATCGCCAAGCTACCTAAGTTGGATCTAGATGGAGGAAGCTGAAGGAATAAATTTCAAAATATCTGGAAGCCCCAGAACCACTAAAGAACCCTCAGGATCTGAAAGCCCATAGTCTTTGTGACAAATAGACCAGAGAACTCTCAAATATGTGTCAGAGGTTAATGAGCACAGTACCATCTTTGGTGGCCCTGACATCACAAAGAAATTATGAACACCCAAATAGCAGTGACAAGGCATATTTAGAGTGCATTCAAGAGTTTTATCTAACGGTTTAAATAATATGTTTTATTTTCTTCAAAATAAACCAGCCAAAGAGGTCCCTTGTTCTTGTTACAAGGAATCTTGGAGTCTATACTCCTTAAAATAGCATTTCAATTAATCTAACTCATGCTCTTTCATATAGAAATTTCCGCAATAATCTATCAGATGCTGGCATAGTTTTGCTTAGAATACATGGCTTCTAACATGCTGATGCACCCAGCAAAACACAACCATATTTTCAACATTTAAATATAAGGCCTGTGATCCAGAGCTTATGTTCAATAGCTGAAGAAAAAGGGAAAAGAATCTCCAGAAGTTTATAAAGATACTCTGTGTAATATCAATTCATTAAGCAATTTTGAAAGGGTCAAATCTTATTTTGCTTAAGGGCTATCTGATAGAGAAATTGCTGGAGTTTTATAAAATATGCAGTCTCTCTCTGCTCATTTTCTGAATGAATAAATATGAGGCCAATTTTATACAGAATCACTTCAACTTGAACTAATAATTGTGTATTGCATGCCTAGAATAATGTTTGTTTCAGAGGATACATATAAAAAGGAGGGCAAAAGAAAACATCAAATCAGTTACTAATTATAATTAATTCATAGATAGTTGAGGTTCATTTGATTTTGCTAAAGTATATAAAATAGTACTCAGATAGAGGCCTAAAGTGCAATCAAATGAGTACTAGATCATATAAGGACTTTTTACTTACTAAAAAACTTTAGAAGGAAAAAATATACCATTTCTGAAAAGTTTGTATAGGTGAAAACCTGAATTTGCTACCAGAAACTGTGAACCTCTCAATTACTATCTTTACTTTGAAAACTGTACACAGGTCATTTTCAAAAAATTTGAAATCACTAATAAAAATAAAATAAACTTTCTGTGAGATATTTCTTGGGATTTCATTTGCACTGGAACATTCTAGAACATTTCTTATTGAAACATATAGAGATTCATAAAATTACCATAAATGTGGGCAGATCAGGAACTCACCAATGGAAGAATACTTTTTAAATCAAAGAGTTTGACCTTTGGTTATGGAAGCCCCAGCCTACTCTTTTGTTTTGTAATATAGTAATTATCATATTTAAGCTCTGCCAAAGAGTAAACCACTTAATTGTTATCCTCTCAAAGCAGTGCCCACGATATTTCTTGAAGAGCTCCTAGTTGCTTATTATATCCATCCCTGATATGGAAACAAATAAACCCATTCCCCACACCCCATGCCCTGTATTCATACCACTTACATTCAAATGAACATATGAAGAAGTTATCAAGTGAGTAGACTATCTAAAATTGTATATCAACAAACACTCAACCCTGGGGGTATCATATAGCACGACAGAATGGCCATAGAATATAGAATAACTATAGCATCCCATGGATAGCAAGAAAACTACAAGGATAGAAAAAAAGTAAGGGTAAAAAAGCGCAGGACATTTAGCTTATAAATAATTTGATTTGTAGTACACAGATATACGCTAGTGCTGATGTACAAAAACTTCACAGGAGAAATTAGGGACAAATTTTTTCACACAATAGAATTGATAAAGTTATCCAGTTTGTGTACAAATTTTTTAAAGCACCTTGATTGGCTTTATTAGCCATTGGTTTGAAATGAACAATTTACTAATAACCAAAATTGATTTCTATTTGTGCATGAATAGTAACTCCCCCTGTGCTTTTATTTATCAACACATAATTAGTCATCACTATCTTTTACTTGTAATTGTCAAAAAATGAAATTGTATTTCTAAAAAATAACTTACATTTCTCCCCTATTCACCCCTCACCCACCCATATGTTTATGCACACACACACACACACACACACACACACACGCACGCACACAGACATCATCTCTCTTACACATACACACACCAGCTCAATACAGGCCACTAGAATTGGAAAACATTTATTTTATGTTGAATATTCCACAAAAAAGAGAGTGAAGAAGGGGTAAAGAAATGTGGAAATAACATGTGTTTGCAATATTTTGAAAATTAAAGATCTCATATACCAAATGTCATATAGATATAATTATACTTTGGGATTTTCTAAAAAGTACAATCATTAAACAAATCAAGCTGTTAGAATATTAAAATAAAAGGTTATGTTCTAAATTTTTAAATACAAACAGTGCTTATTTTAATTGCATTGTTGTCAGATCTAATAGCATCAATAAAAATTAGAAAGACATTCAAAATCAATTTCAAAGCTAAAATACTCATTGTATGAGATGCTAAAAAATGATGGAAGTTCTTTTTAACAGAAGAAATAAAAAAGACCTGATTATTTACTGTTACTCTCACCCACATGAACTGTACCCTTTAAATTATAAATTCTCTGTTAAGAGTAAATATAACCACACTTGAAATAAGAAATCAGCATGAGTGCTATGTTAAAAAATATTGCCAGAAAATCATTATATTAAGCAGCAAACAAATGCTTTCATCCCTTTCGCTACCTTCCCCCTAATTAATTAACAGATTGGAACAGTCTAAGAACTAAATTTATTTTCAATTAAAATAAGAAGCCCATATGTCATGATAATTTTTCGTTACTATTTCTAAGGCGAAAACAAAGGTTTGCTTTTAGCATTGAACATAGTAATCACAACAAATCCTTTAATTTTCAATAACCGTAAGGATACTTCAAGAGTTCTGCACGTAGCCAGGTACTACCTCAATGGTTAATCCTATTAAGAACTGAGCCATGCGCTGCAACTAAATCCGCTGGGGAATTTAAGGAATCAAAGGCTTACTGCACACTCAGAAGGCAACGACTTTTGTAAAGGGCTCTATTATATGAGGAACAAAAGAATACCACTTGTGTACTTAAATATCATCTGCTTTTCCTTCCAAAATACTCCATTTTTAAGTAAAGATATGTGATTTAAATGTATTTAGAGTTTGGCTCTTGGCAGCACTCTCGTTTCTGAGTCGCAGTACCATCTGCGGACCCCATGGCTCATGCATAATGATATGCTTACAAGCTGTTTCCCTTTTCTGCACAATGTACCCTTTTCACTTTAACGTACATTTTCCATCAATTTTTGAATAACAAATTGGCCTATGGAAGTTTGTTGAAACGGGACAAGGAAAATGCCTGTAGGCTAGAAACGGCGATTTTGCTAAAGGAATCAGTTCCATGGAAAATATCCACTCCACCTGTCCAGCTCTCTCCCGGCCCCCCACATTGCCATCCTAAGCTGTGATT
The DNA here is from genome assembly GCF_034190915.1 of Cavia porcellus. Lineage (NCBI taxonomy): Eukaryota > Metazoa > Chordata > Mammalia > Rodentia > Caviidae > Cavia > Cavia porcellus. The sequence continues at coordinate 21,455,231 of NW_026947502.1, read as the reverse complement.
CTTCAAAAGTGCAGAGGAAACTTCTTCTCCCATCACTAGCTTGGGTCTGTACATCAACTTGGGCAAAGAGCCCACATGCCTGCCATCTATTACACCTGCTGGGTGACAAACAGATGAGAGTCATCACGCAGACTCCCAACGTTTGATCTCCTGATATCGCCAGATGTCACCCATTTACATTCAAACATAACCACAGTCATTAATGCAACTCACCCGGCTGGCATTTAATAGGGGGAAAAAGTTGAATTCTCATCTAAAATCATAAGTATCCAAAGCTTTCAGTGTGTGAGCAGAGAAGCTATTCAATATGTTTCAATTTGTGTAACTTTTTGCCTATTAGAGAACTCATTTCATTGTCAGGATGGGAACTTGGTAAAGATGGGCAGATTTTGCACATGTTTCAAGAAGACCGGTATCACACTACATTTGCCTTCTGGATTTTGAATTTCATCAACAAAAAAGTTACCTTCACATTATCTGCTACATCTTCAGCATAATAAGAAAAATGTTGATGACTGGCTCTAACTCAAATACACCACAGATGGAAAAGGTAAATTAGTTAATTAACTACAGTAAAGGAAACCCTGTGCCCCTTGTTATGCTTTCAGGAAAATTGTATACTGGTAAGAGTTCTTCAGATAACCCGGAACCAATCAGATGTTCAGATATCATTCCAGATCCACTGAATGAGAGGCTCCCAGGCTGAGGTCTAGGAACTTTAAAAATTCCCTTTTAATACTTTTGAATCCAAACTTAGACCTTGAACTTGGCAGTTTCTAGAACTATTCATGAGAACTAAACTTAGCAGCTTGGCTGAGGGGCCGTGTGTATTATTTTTTCTGCTGGAGAATTTAGCAGTGCTTCTAATCTGTGCCTAGCACAAGGTATTTAGTACACATGGATCTACAGATCAGCTTTATCTCTGAATAGTCAAGAGATAACTCTAGCAACAGGGTTAAGGATGCCTAACATGATGAGGACAGAGAGATTTCTATTCAAAAACTAGAGAGCGTGAAGAAGACTTGAAATCTTTTCTGGAAACATGCAAATTATCCAACAATTGGGCATATTCAGAAAATTGGAGAAGAAACCAACAGACCTGTGGCTAAAACTCTCAACATCCCTCTGTAGGAAGAACACTGACTTTTTTAAGCAAACAAGATTGAATCTAATCATGAGGAAGAATTTAGAAAGAGTGTAGTGTCTCCATCCTCACGTCTACCTTTAGCTTACTCTCTCTCTGTGATGAAAATATTTTCTGTTCAGAGCTGCTCATGTTGAGTAGCTGCTTGGATCTCCAGCCATTCTTCCACCACTGTTCTGTTTTCTTCATTGAACTCATTGCTATTTGAAACTGTTTTCTTAATCTTTAATGTATCTGTCATCTATTTCCTTACACTAAAACAAAGGCCTTGCTGGTGTCCTTCATCAGTCCCAAGGACCCAGAGCAGCACCTGGACTGAAGTTGTTTTTCAGTATATTTTGAATGGGCGGAACTGACAATAGACACACAGAATGAGCATATCTAATCTGATACCTTCAAATTCTCCAAAATCTGAGGTTCTCGCTGACATGATCACATAACTAGAAAATTCTACACCACAAAATTTGGTCTCATGCACTATGTTGTTAAGTTTTCCTTTAGGCTCTGTGTACAAGGCATAAATATACCATAAATGAATTCCATGTTTAAAGCCTCACTCAAAAGCTATCTTGCTATGTATATACAAATGTTTCAAAATAGAAAACAAAACAAAACACTCCACAACATAAAGCACATTTTGGTGCCAAACTTCTCAGATAGAGATACTCAATAAAAACTTAAAAATCTTTTATTCTTTGATTTCTAGTAAGGATTTTTTTCAATGTATCTTCCTAGACATACAATGAATTTTTCCTTTGAAATCCAACACGATTCTTTTTATCTTCCTTTTGACTCATCTACTATTTCTCTTTTACCACTGGGGATACTTCACAGCAATTCAGCTTAGTATCAATGTATCATTACCTAAACCCAATCCATGTTCACCTCCTCTCTCATTAGAATTATGCAATGTCCCTATTACCTATGGAGGACAGAAATCTACATCTCATTCAATGTTTAAAATTTCCATTTCACAATAAGAAAAGAAGAAGAAAACAACAACAACAACAACAATCTCCTAAAAGAAAGAAACACTGGAGAAATTTCTGTTTCAAGGTCAAATCTATAGAGGGTAAACCCAAACAGGCGACTCAGAATGAAAAGGAACTAAGCTTTCAAGTTACTGCTTTAAGGTTTGGGTAACAATGGCAAATTTTAAATCAGGCTTAAAATACTGAGTGTTATCAAGCCACTTTTATTTTAGCTTTTCCCCAAGCTGCAGAGCACATCCCTGCAATTTCATAGTGCCCTTAATGGAAAGTGAGCTAAGATTCTATTGACAGTTTCATGACGAGTCGCACTTCACCTTCCATTGTCCGGTCTCCTTGGCTGTTCATTATCTGGGCTGCAGTGCCTACAAGATAATGATGCACTCTGCTTCTGGCCCTGACTGTAACACAGTTTTGCTCCAGGGTTCCTTTTAATTGAAACACAGTGTCTGTGTTACTGTTTTTGGTGCAAAAGTAAACACTTTTTACACAAGAGTTCAGTTTGTATACACATTACCAATAGGAAGTGTGTAAAAAGTCACCTGCCTCCCAAGGAATGATTGAGAGGTCCATTTGAGACAATATTTTTTATTTTGTTCTTTCACTTTCATTACCATTTGTCACTTCTATAGATGTGATAATCAATTGTTCCTGAGAGAAAAAAAATATTACAGTTATCCTTACGATTTCTTTGGGTGTTCCAAATAAATTCAGTAAGTACTGAGTAAGGTTCTACCGAGCGTTCTGCATAGAAGTGACTAAAAACATTTTCCTTTTAAAAAGGGAGTCTAATAAACTAAATCTGTTAAATTACCTGTGGCCATTGCAAAATGCATGAAGTAGCCACCAACTGATTAAAATGAAACTGCCCAACTTCAGGATTAATGAGGACTGAGCCTGGTCAAAACACTGTCTTTTCTTAGCAGATGTTTTTAGGATCCGACTCATATAAACAAAAACAATGAAATGCTTTCCAACCAAAGATACAAGTCAAGAAGTAAGTATATGTGTAGTGCCCATTAAAGTTTACTTGAAAAATGGGGAGATGGGAAAAAAAGATAAAACAGGATTAATTGTGCATGTGTATGTAAATGTGGGTGGGTGAGGGTGATAAATTGTGTATACCTTTTAAAGTAAGATGTTCTTAAATGTCAATATGATAAAGAATCAGCAGGACAGTTTTAAAATTTCAGCTCACTCGGCCCTCTTTTAAATATTTTGATTCGGTAAGTCTGGGTTAATGAATCTGAATTTTAACAGAAAATAGGGAAACAGGTGATTCTACTGGAATCAGCCTATGTCTATTATGTCCATATGGTAGCCATTGTACAGTAAAAATATGGTTAATTCACATTATGTTTCAAATTGAAAGTAAAAGATACTCACTGGATTTCAGAGAATCAATGCACAAATAAGAAAATAAATTATGTTACTAATCATTTGTATATTGGTCACATGTTGATAATATATTAAACCAATGTATTGGTTTAATAAAATGTAATTCAATTAATCTTTTCCATTGGTTTTTATCTTTTGAATATGGCTCCTCAAAAATTTGAATATATGATTACATCTCATATTTGTATTTTTATTGGACACTATATTTCCACGTGAAATTATTTTTCTGTTGGACAGCATTGGTTAACAGCCACTGTACAGCAGAAGTAGTAAAGGAAATCTAATTATAAAACCAGGACCGAAATGTATATAATAAAATCTTAATATTTAAGATATCTTTTCATATTTCTACAATATTTGGAATATGTGTTCTTTGAAAAAATTGCCCCATGAAACCAATCTTAAATGGCAATATTTTTATTTTTAAAAATTCCAGGGGAAAAAATCCTAAAACTTTGAAGCACTGAGTATCTGTCACCAGCTTTCAGGCTGCCAGATTTCGTGAGTGGCTAGTGCTCACTGTCACCACTGGTTTCTCCTGGGTCAGGACCTATGTGTATATGTATGTTTGTATATATGGACATTATTCACTATTGACTGCAAGATAATGTGTATTACTTATGTACTGCCTCACTTACAGTGTGGTAGAAACATTGCATGCAGAAACTGTTAACTACGATCCAGTATAATTCTAACTGGCATTAGTTACGGGATGGTATAAATAGGTATTGCGTTGGGTGAGAATGTTATCAGACTTGCTAACATTCTCTCTGTGGGCCAATACACTAGGAATTCCAAAGAGAGGCTGCGAATTAGAGCTTCTGAAAGCAACTTGCTATGAATTACTTGTACCCCCGTATTTTCCATCATTATTTTATTAGAGTCAAACTCAAACATTTTTTCACAGAATTTTGTATGTTTTAATGATGAAGAAATTCCAATCATATCTTTTTGACTCACATGCCATATATTCATATTTAGATAATGTAATATATGTTTGCAAACGCTTTTTGTTCACAATATCCTTAGACAATCCATTACATTTTTTGGTGTCACTAGAATAAGAGAATTAGCTAGCACTGTTTGTATTAACTAGTTAGGTCCAAAAAACTTAACAGTAGTCATTTAGGCAGATTCTTCATATTCCTTGAATATTTAGAAAAGCTTGCTTGCTTAACATGCTGCTAAGGTGGTACCTTGGTCACCTCTGCCACAATTTGAGAAAACAAACATTAAACAGTGTTAAACTGTCTAGAAAGTAAGATACTGCTCTATTTTTGCAAGGACCAACTACATAGAATGCTAATAGTTTTTTAAATCTTTGTTATAATGCATTTTAATTATCAGAATTTATAAACGTGATCATATTTGACAAAGCTGGTCAGTGTTCTTAGACTCTTTAACATAGACACGAATCAATCAGCTGGTCAGTTAACAAACATTTATAAAATATCTGTACTTAATCCCAGTATCTACTTTCAAAGAGTCTAATGTCCAATCGATTGACATCTTCTTTCCAGAGCTGGAATGAAGAGAAACCATGCACATACCTCCCATAGGAGATCATACTATTGTCATTTGAATTTTCCCATTTCTTATCTTTATTTATTCTGATTTTTGTTTTGGTTATTTTTAACTCTGCCTTAAATACTTTGTGAAGGCTGGAAAGTCTTGTGTAGGTTTGAAAGTAAACAAAATATCCCTGTTACTTGAAGGACACAGTTGTGGGACCTCAGTAATGAACTTAAAACTTTACAGCTGACTCCAACTTTTATTTTGTGTACTAGCATGTAAAGAGCTCAGTAGTTACCTCTCCATACTTACAAGATGTAGAACCTTAAGCAAAGTGAAAAAAAAAATATGTGAACCTTAAGCAAAAGCTCTTCTTTTGTCAGAGAAGTGAGATTGTGAAGCAAACTGCTGCCTCTAAAATTTAAAAGGAAAATACAGAGGACTGTAACTTACTGGAACAGAAACCCCCATGGATCAAGCATGGGGGTGAGGAACAGAACTGCCTAACTGCTGTAGGCTCAGTGTGGCCAGCTCGAGGAGTTGGAGACTCCATGGGGACCCAGTCTTAGAGGGGCTGCTACATTTTGTGAGTTTCACCCAAGGAGCTCTGGCAGTTCCTGATACAGAGAGCAACCCCCTGGTACTTCTGTCTGGGGAAGGGAAAAGGGAAACATTTTGAAATACAGCACAACATTCTGTTTCCAACAAGGTCTGCCCTCAGGAGAAATTATTTTATCAGAGCCTCACTTGTTGAGGATTTATCCGAATGTAACATACCTATGGGAAGAGAAACGTCACCTCTCCCTTTCTCTAACCCTCCCTGGTGGCGAAGAATCAGCACCAGCTGTAGTTCCTTTTGCTCCTAATGCTAAGCTAGTATGAAGCTCAGGTAAAGTTCAGAGCTCAAGTTCACAGCACTTATTGTAGGATTATAAAATACTTTTCTTTTGCATCATATCACCACATTATTAGAAGCCTGCTTACCACAGCTCTCTTTACCCAATATCTCATGTTCACCTTTGTAAAACGAAATGACAAGCTATGATAGATAAAACCATATTCAAGAGACTGAATAAGCATTGGTATCAGAATCAGATATGGCAAGGGTTTTTAAATGGCCAGGCTATGAAAAAAAAAAAAAATCTATGATCAATAGATTGAGGAGCTTCATAAGAAAATAGACATCATGCAAACCAGATGGTCTAATGTAAATAGAGAGGTACACAGTTTGAGGAAGAATAAAAAAAATGCTAGAGATCTAAAACACTCTGCATGTCAGAAGCGGGGAATGTCATTAATTGGCTTACTAAACGACGCAGCTAAAGAAAAGAATATCTGAATGTGATGATATGACAATAGAAACATTCTCCTTAAAAACCAATGATAACAGACACTAGGTGGAAAAACAGAGTATCTAAGAACTGTGGAGCTAATTCAAAATATGTGTGAAGTATGTACCAGAAGGAGAAACAAAGGATTAGAAGCAATAATGGAAGAAAAAGTGAGAGAAAATTTCCTTAAATTAATATAGATACCAAGTCACAGATCTAGAAATATTAGGAGAAAAGAAGCAAGTTGAATACAAAACAAATACAATTAAATTTGAAACATATTCAAATTTCAGAAAATTAAAAGATAAATATTTTAGGACCAGAGCTGTGGCTCTGTGATTAAATATTTGTATTGTATTTATGAGGTCTTGAGTTTGATTGTAAATACCATAAAAGAATGTAAATAATCTCAAAAGGTGTGAAGTATTTATAAAAAGTTATAAATAGGGCACAAAGATAAGGTCTATTTACGTCTTCTCAGAAAATCATGCAAGACAGACTAGATGGATATGAAATACATAGTTTTGAGAAACATAAGCCTACCAACCAAGACTTTGGTATGCTGAAAATATCCAAATACCTCTCAAAGTTCTGGAGAAATAGAGACCTCCCAGAACAAAGAAACAAAGACTGTGAAACTTGGTACTCATAAAACTACTGTGCAAGAAATCTCAAAGTAAGTTTTTTGGAGAGACAGATAGTGACCTAAGTCAGAAAAAAATGTCTCCATAAAAAAGAAAAAAAATATCAAAATATGAATGAGTGAAAATAAAAGAAATCCTAAATAAATGAAACATTCATTTGTTAATTGATGGAGGTAATGTAATAGTTTTTTTAAATGATAATACCAACAATGTATTCATTTAAGTATACATATATGCATAGGTATATGTGTATATATCTAAGTACACTTGTGTTTAAATACTGAATATATTTTGCTGCTATTGTTGTTTTAAAATAAGGTAGATGTATTACTCATGAAGCACTATATTATTAAAACATGAACTTGGATTAATTGTAAAAGAACATTTCAAGTTCTAGGGGCAACCACTAGGAAAAGACACAATAGCACAACCGCTACACTGTTCAATAAAGGAGAGATGATGAATAGCATTAAATGTCAATTAAAACTACAAGACACAGAATATGAAGACAAAAAAAGAACAATAGATAGCAACATACATGTTAGGAAAGAAAATCTAAAGCCAGTCATAACAATACACTAATAGAAAGCAACAAATATGGTAGACAGTAATACAATGTAAGGACAACCTCTTTAAAAGTCAATGGCTCAAATATTTCAATTAAAGGACTGTCAAAGTGAACTGGAAACAGACGATACAGCAGCCAGAAAATCAGGGACAGAGGAGAACTCAACAGCACTATGACTCTATTGGATAAAAACGATATGTAAAAGTTACCTCATCCAGTGAGACCAGCTTATACATTGTTCTCATGTTCATTTGGGACAGTCACCCACAGAGACCACATTCTGCACAACGAAATCCACCTCCACAAACTTAAAGGATAGAAATCATACACCTTCTCTCAAACCAAAACAATTGTAATATCAATACCATAAAGACAGCCAGAAAATTCCAAAATATTTCTGTGTAACACCTAGATCATAAAAAGATGCCAAATGAGAAATTTTTAAATATTTTAAGCCAAATGCAAAGAAAGGTATAAATTATTCAAGTTTATGGGAGCCAGCCAATGGGGAATGTAGAAGGATATTTGTAGCACTTAACATGCATGTTAGGAAAGAAAATCTAAAGCCAATCATAAACTTCCATTTTAGGAAATCAGGGGAAAAAGGCCAAATGAAATTGAATACAAACAGAAGTAAAGGAATATTGAAAATCAGAGCAAAAACCAATGACATTGAAAACAGCATCAGAAAAAAAAAATTAACCAAATTAAAGTTAGTTCTTTCAAAACATCATTAAAATCAGATAAATCTGTACAAACATCCCACAAGGTGAAACTATTTCTCCCACAAACCTTGACTCGGCACTTGTTATGAAGGGGATGTCCTGTGAGTACTCTGGAGGTACAATGAAATGTAGGGTCCTTTAACTGGTAGTTATTAAGCATTTCACAGAGTTAATACATCCTCACGCCATGTGAATAAGAAGGTAAATTTTTCATAAGTCTCACTATAAGTATCATAAAAAGATTATTATAGAAGAAGTCAGTGCTGGAGAAAATACTTCTGTGTGGGGAAAAAGGTAGCATATGGCCACATCCTGAAGATGAGAAACTTTACCAGGTGTCACTGGAGGAGAGAGAGGATTGGACTAGAAGGACCAGCAGGAAGAAAAAACATTGCAATTATGGACTTGTACTGAGGACTGGAATTTGGCTCAAGTATGCAAATCAAAGTAGGTAGGAGCCAGACTGGCGAATTGTAAGTGGCAGTTTAGACTAGATTTAGTCAACACTGGGGAAAGAGACACTGAATAATTTTAAGCAAAGGAAGATAACATGACTCTCCCTGAGCTTTGAAAAGATCTCATCAACATATCCATTGGATATGACAAGACTTAAATAGGTGATTACAAAATAAAAACCATTTCCAAGGGTGCCCAGGAATAAAATACTGCTTATTTTGGGGAAAAAATCCAAAATCTCATGTGTTGGTTTACAATATAAACTTTACATTGCCCATGTATATTATGGTACCATTAACATAGCTACAATTCTAAGAGGAATAAATATTTCAATACCTGTTAACCCAGTAACCTAGCATATTAAATCAACCTAAGTGAATCATGAGAGTTTATTCCCTCTAGCAGAAATGAAATACAATTTAAGTAAATCATCATTTTCCAAAGTGTCTTTTAGAACTGGCACGCTTTGTGTATCCTATGCTCCAGCATTCTTTCAAAGGACCATTTAAAATAAAGTATCACCAAATCCTCTCTGTATGTGAAGCACTATTAAATTCAAGCCCTGTTTCTAGCATAATTAAGCACCCATAACACCATACAACTTTTATTAAATTACAGTGTTGGGAATGAAATGTAAATTTGTCTTCCAATATGATGTTGGCATTTCAAGCCTTTATTTTTTCTTGATCCCGAAAGTCATTAATGGTAAAAGTTCAAGGAATAGCGAAAGCCAAAGTATTGGGGAGAATTCAAGATGACACTTAATAATAAATGTTAGAATTATTGTATGTTTAAAGTATTTCCCACTTTTCTTACATTGTTAATTTTCTTCATAACTGTCATTGATATAGTTTGTGACTATAAAAGAAAAAGCAAGATTGGGATAAAAAAAGAAGATCATCTTTAAATGAGCTTTATGTTTTATTATTATAGATGGATTGCATGAATGAGCTTAAATGTCAGTTGATGACACTATAAAATACAAACACATTTAACATATTATAAACAGATTATGAATATGTCTACCTAAATTCAAAAGCACAAAAAAAGCTTCAAGAGAACAAATATTTCTTTCAATACCAAGGGAATACAGAAATTTGTGTAAACTTTAAATGAATGGAAAAATAAACATTGTTTATATGTGATGTTCAGTATGGAAGGAATACAGGCAGAACTGTGAGATCAGTTGCTTGGGTTTGCTGATTACTTCAAAATTGTAAGCATGATTGTTTTTAGAATTCCCTACCTGAGTGGAGAAACATTTCCCTTTTAGGAAAAGAAAAAAACTGACTTTGTTTCAGGAAACCTATATAAGAAGCTTCCAACGCAAATGTTTTCAGGGACAATATCTCTCTAGAATATGTCCTAGGCAAGCTAAACTTTTCACACCTTCCCCAAGTCCCGAGGGATCTGACCCAAAGAGATTACAAAGAGAGTTTACAACTTTGTATTACAACATAGTCTTCTGAGAGGCATAGGATAAGGCAATACTGCAACCGCATTCTCCAAAATAGAATTCAAGTTGATGTCCTCACAAAGGAAATGTATATGGATGTGGTGTGTGTGTGTGTGTGTGTGTGTGTGTGTGTGTGTGTGTGTATGTTTCCAACCCACCATTTGCTCAAAATGAGAAAATCACAGCCTCAAGGAAAATCACACCTTAAAAAAAATTGTTTGGCTTGGCTGTTCTCTAAGAGAAGTTGAGTTTTCCTGGAAAGTTAACATTCCTTGTCAGAGAGGAAATAAAAATAAATGTGGTACAGGCAAAGATGACATTTGAATCCAAACAAAAGTTTGCCTTTTGCTCCCCCCATCACATAAACTGATGTGCTAAGAAAAACAGTCCCAAGTTAGCTTTCTATAAACCTTTCAAAGTAATTCATATAGTCTCTCCTAGGTAGGTTCACATGTAAACTCTTGCAAAAAGAGAACAAATACACCTTGAGAAAACTGCATGGGTAGTGGGGGGAAAATGGATAATCAGAGAGATCACAGAGGGGAAAGTGCCAGTGGGTTGTATATTGGCTGATTCAATGTTTTAGACAAGCGAAGATTGAGCTATGTCTCCTGAATTGAAACCACCTCCAGGCTGACAAACTTACACCTCCCAGACTAGAAAAAAACATGAGTGTATGGAACACTGCACTCAGGCTTCAATTACAAGCACTGAAGCTTGTCCAATTAATCCTTCCAGACTGCTTATCCCAGGGCCCTTGCTATGTCCACCTGTGTTTATACTAGAACCGGACCAACGATGATCCTCATTAAGGCAGTGACACTGAGCACTCCAGGATAAGGAAGTGTGGGACGAATACGGGAAGAGTCTCTGATGTTTTGAGGCTTGAATGATGGCGAGCAGCACTGCCTCTCCCAGATGCCTGCAACCAAGGACCTCAGTAACACAGCACTTCCAAGGAAGTCTCGCCTCGCTCTGATTGTCTGCTCTGCAGCGAGTCTTCACTGGCCACAGAGTGCAATGCAAACTTCCTAGTGAAGGAGTGCAGGAACCCACGTGTCTGCTGCTTTGGTCTGTGGATTACTTCAAAGGGAGGTACCCAGGGCACAGCAAATAAAGGAGAAGATTTTCCTCCACTCTCCTTCTCCAAGCATCAGGAATGACTTCCCTGAGAATCGCATCAGCAAGAACAATTAACAGGTATCACAAGAGAGAGGATTGGGGTCAACAGCATACCCAGATGGATGTGGTCACACATTGTCACTTACTCATCTAAGCTTTACTGCAAGGCTAGTTTCATCACTTGAGAGGCTTTTGATCTGCATAGCCAGACAACCTGTATTCACAGCACAGTCCCTTCCCTTTGTCTTATATGGTTTTGTTAGGGCTCACAAGGATGCTCAGGATGCTGCATAAATTCCACCCCTCTGACCTGTCTTCTGGGTTCACCTTTTGTGGGACTCCCATGCCTACAGATGCAATCAAATATAGTTTTTTCCTGTTAATCTGCTTGCTGTCAGTTCAATGCATATACTTTGTCATCAAACCCTCAAGAGGGCAGACGGCAGTTTTCCTCTCCCCTTGACCACCATAAAGCTGTTCAAGGAACAACTATGTAAAGCCATGTTGCCACAACCTCAAGCTCTACGTCCTAGCTATGCAGGCTTCGAATCCCCTACTTTTTCTTTCTTCTCTGTCCATTTGTACATGCTGTGCCCTCGACCGGTAACATCTCATCTTCCATCACACACGGTCCGCCTTTGCGCTCACTGCAGGACAACTTCAGTTTACTCCCAGTGCATCCTGCACCTGATATTATTCTGACAAAATAGATTGACATAAGTGGCTGGATTTTTTCTCATATCAGAAAGACTATTTGATTCACAGCAGAGAATGAAAAAATATTTTAGAAGGAGTAAATGACTGCAACAGAATTTCCTGAATTTCTGAGTTTAAATCAGATGGTCACTAGGCCACTTAATTTATGGAAATCCAAACTTAAGTATGCATGGCAAAGTTAAGTATAATTCTCATAGTGTTGTGGAGCATAATAAGCATTCGGTAATTGTTAATAGCATTATTGTTTACATTACAAAATCATTTTTTTTGGTGTAAAAATCTTTCTTTACCGTGAATTCCACTGCAAACTGATATAAAGATTTTCATTTTAACAACCCTTGTTAACAAAATATAGTTTGATGTATATGCCGTGTTTGCAAATGGTGTCCTATTTAAAGTGAAGGAAGACTCTAAAGACAAGAGAATACTCAGTGAATAAAGCATCATTTTTTTCTTATTGTAAGGAAAATAATTACCATAAAAATAGGTCACTTGCAACCACGAAACTTAGAACTAAAAGCAGTGATGAAAACCCCAAGTGCTCCATAAATAACTTAAACCATCCCAGCCAGGAACATACATGTGACTTGTGTGTCATTTTAATAAAAATGCCTAGAGGGCATTGATTTTCCATGTGTCACTGGATCTGTGTAGCAAGCAAAGCCCACGTGTCCATATTACTCCCGGTAAGCACTATTTACTCTCAATAAATTACTATGTAGTTTACATTGCTAGGGTCACATGATAGCCCTATAGCTTAAAAGACTGAAACAACCATGCATTTATCTTGTCACTACAGGTACTTGCAGTGTAATTACAAGGTCAACAGTTACTATGTAATTACGTAGTTTTCAACATTGTGGCTCTTAAACAACAGAAAAGTACACTGTTCTCCATGTACCTGCTGAGAAACTCCCATCTCAGCCCCAAGGGGCCCACTTGCAAATTTTAAATCAAAGCAATGATATTTTTCAAGGAAAACAAATCAAAACATCTTTAATCAAATAAATAGCTATCTTACAATTACACAAGACCTGAGACATCTTGTTCAACACTTTCATTTTTGTGAGGATATTTATTATTATTATTTTCTTATAGAAATATACTTAATTTAGAAAAGAACTCAAAGTAAAAAGTAATACAAATAGGAATTTTGCTTAGCAGCAATAATTTTGTAAACTGTCATTCACTTCATAAAATAAAGAGAAATGGAGCATTCTGAAAATGCAGATTCCCTGATTAGTGTAACCAGAATGAAGTGGCATCAAACTGTACTTATATAAGACTCCTGAAGTTTTTCTCTTCTGTAGTTCAGTTTCTAAGTTCATTTCTGTGGTTCTACTTAATTTTGGTGTCATGTTGCATAGATTTTGTATCTGGTTATATATGTGTGATATGACAAATCTCCTATACATTTTCTTCCAATGTACAGTGATTCTGAAATCATAATTTGCACTAAATTCCTAGAGAACTCTTTAAATCCTGTTCCCACCCCTTATTCAGAGAAGCAGAAGGACATTGCTTTGATAGTCAATAGTTGAACAACTCATTCCAAATTTATTATAGGTTACTATCATACAGAGAATAATAAAGAATTTTTTTAATTACTTTAGCTCATAAGAATAAGCTGATAGATATTCCATCAATGTTATGATTCCCTTGGATGGAGGAATGTTAAATGCTAACCCAAACAGATTTTAAAACCATAATTACTTGGTAAACAAGGGAATCATAGCCAAATAATTATTCATGAGTACAGATTAAATTCATCTAAATTTTTTTACATTTCTTATTGAATTCTTCTATCTGTGGCAAAGCCACTAGGCATAGCAATATCAAAGTGCTATTTCCTCTTCAATATGTTTCACACAAAGAGAGCATGCTGTATGCAAGGTTTTTGCTACAGGGTCTTTCTTCTTTCTTCAGTCATAAAGCACTGGATGTGTCACTCAACTCGGGTGTGGGCGTGGGTGGGGTGTGATTTCAAAACATGCACGAGTTCTTCAAGGTAGTAGTTTTTTGATCAGCAGAAGCCAGGCAATCACATAAGGAGCCCTATTATACAAGTACTTCTCATATTTAAATATAATGATAGTCATCAGTCAAAAAATTCTGAACTATGCAAAAAACAATGGGGAAACATCCGCTTCTAAGGAGAATCTCAGACAAGATTGTGGAAATCTCAAAAGAAAGTATAAGCAAGTCTCTCTATCACCTAATAAAATCAAGAAGCTTATTTAACTAGTTGCAGGATTTATCTTCTAACACCTGCTCAGAATTGATCTACATTTGAAAAAAAATCTTTTCAGTATTTCCAAGACTAATTTTGACCTTCTTCTTGAAATCTCACAGAATAAATTGTGAAAGTGAAACTAATCATCAGAGGGCAAAAAGTACAAGGTACAGACGAATTATCTGTAGTATGTACCCTTATATTTAAAAAAAAATTATTATGTATATATTTACTTACTCTAGCTTGCAAAGAACTCAGATGCTAAATGAAGGTCAAAGATGATATTAACTTTCTCTGTGATGTTTCAATATTGCTTGCAACAAGATGATGCAATATAAAAATTAAGATAGGAAACAGAGTACAACACATTGCAGTAGAAACTATATAAATGAAAACAATGTACTTCGATAGTTTACAAAACAGTTTTTCCACTTTGCTAGATCTACCAGCATGATTTGCTAGAAATCAAAGTGCAGACAAAAGACACATTCTTCAGTCTGCTTAGTACAGAGACACGTGGAAAAAAAACTGTAAACGAGAATGCTCCCAGTGACCTTGCAGTTGCTGGAAGTAAGAAAAATGCATATTATTAGTAGTTTACTGACCCATAGGATCTGACCAATAAATGATTCACACTGTATTTATTCCACTCTTTAAGTAGGCATGCATTTCAATGACTGTTCCCATTCCACTTTTGATGGTAATTTTCAGTAAGTAAGAAGCACTGTACCTTTAAGTTTTAAATGTAAAAAATGACACTGATTAACCTTTAAAATGGTGCCATTTAATCAAAGCAAGTAGATCTTTAATGGGTTTTAAATGGACTAATATATCACAAGCCTTTTTTTTTAACCTAGAAATAAACGAAATTTTTGGGAAAAAAAATGTCATTTCACCTTTTGGAGTATTTGTGCTGTGAATTTGGACATGGGGAGAGGTGACAAGGATTCACACCTGGTTGTGCTCATGTGACTAGGAGGGGGAAGGTGACCACGCTGTCTTTTATCCTAGATGATTCTCAATTCCTTATTGTTTTGTTCTGTACACTAAGCAGTGAGAGTGTGAATGGCTGTATCTCTATGTTTTCAGGAAACTTGACAAATTTGGGGATTTGCATGAAGAAACATACAGTTGTAGAGTATCACATAGGAGACAATTGATTTTTCCCTCTAGGAGAAAGTGATCAGAGAAAATTAGTAGGTTTTTAGTGTCTCCACTTCAGTGTCTCTCGCTATTAGTAATTCTCCTCAGGTACCAACAGAGAACCAAGCAACCCTCAATCTTGTGAAACGCAGCCTGGATTCCCTGTGCTCAGAGCTTAGAGTTTGAGCCCTGTTGGCTTCCCTGCAGATGCAAGATTCTATGTGATTTCCAAGGATGAACAGGTCTGTTTTGGTATTGTAACCTACCGCAAGCCTGCCTTGAGGTTGCTTAATGCAAACTAAGTGGGTGAATGAAATGGATCAAAAATGACAAATTGGTAATGATAACTTGCCATGCATTTTCTTTGAACCATGAACTGACTTAGGCATAGGAGATCATGATGCCATTAATAATAAGTTGATGCTTATCTCTAAATAACCATACACTGATGGAGCAAAGTGCCAGAGTAGGGCTACAAATTACAAGGAGAAAGGAATGGAGGGAAGCTGTACCCAGAAGAGGGTCTGTTTTATTCTCAGTTAAGGGTCAGGAAGGGAAGAGTTCTTCAACCAGTCTTTAATGATAGCCTCCAGTTTCAAGCACTTACCATACACTAGGTACTTTACTGAGAATTTCATAGCTGCCATCTCCTATAGTCCCTAGGATTTGATTAGGTTTAGGTGATTATCGTCATCGGTTTTTTTTCAAATGAGGAAACTAAAAAACAGAGATTAGAAAACTTGCCCAAGTTCACACAGTTATCAAGTGAGATCTAGAATTATAGCAATGCAGGCTTGGTCCCGTCCTCCTCTCACACTCCCCAGAAAATGTATCTGTACCCTTCCGACTCTTCCCTGCAGTCTAAAACGGCACTGCCCCTGTCTTCCTTGTCAAGGCCGCCTTTCATCTGTGCTGTTGCTCCCAAGTCTTTCAGGAATGTTCTTCTATTATACTCCCCTTCATTTCAATATCTGCTTCCCGTCACTCTGCCAGTGCTCAAATCCAGGCACTAACTCCCTCAAACCAATTCTTGGGCCCAAGAAGTCTTGATGGACATCATCACTTAGTGAAAAAGAGCTGTCTACACTTGCTCATCTAACCCTTCTTTTGCCCATGCATTATTAGGAGCTGCTTCTGCTGAAGATACCTTCAGTCTGCTGAGGGACAAATAATGGAACACGGAGGGCTCATCTGAACCTGAGGCTTCTGGCTGCAATGACCACCTGCAGAAATGTGATACCCTCGCCATCTGAGATGCCAGCTTCTGGTTTTCTATTCCTTAGCTGGTCTCAGCACCAGTGGCTCTTTCATTATGTGCCATGGAAATCCTGGTGGCACTCAACGTTCCTCCTGTGTTCATCTTTACAGCTAATGCTGTGGTACTCTCTGGATACCCATGATTCCATGGTCTTCACACACACACACACACACACACACACACACACACACACACCACACACACACACACACACACCACACACACACACACGATTCTGTACCCTATGTTGCCAAGCCAAATTTCTTATCAGGACACCAGAATTGTGTATTTTCCTGGATGCAGGTTGCTACTCAGCACATTCAAAATTGAGCTCCTTTTCTTAAAATGTTTCTCCACTTCAAAGAAACTTTTGACCAGTATCCTTTTCACTTAAGACAAATCCCTGGAATTCATACTTGATCCTTGCATCTCCGCTAGAGCCTTTTTATTTTCTCTATGAAATAGCTCTTCAATGGATCAAATCCTCTCTGCTAGGCCACCACACTATATCACCATTCAGGCCCTTGCCTCTTGTACTGGGCCAAATGCAATGGTCCATAATTGCTGGTCCATCTGCGCTGTCTACTGTCTTCTTCATGGTTCTAAAAAGAATATTTCTAAAACTCAAGTCAGGCACCAAGGCTTCACTGGCTCCTTACTGCTGATTGCTGTGGACGGACTGTGTGGGAGTTAGGTAAGACTTCACTCTTCAGCTGGTTCCCCACCAGCGGCCCCATCATTTCTGAGACTCCATTATAAACAAGAGTCCTGAATAGGCTGTCACTTTTCACAAGTCCGGACATTTGCACATTTAGGTTGTTATTTCTACCTTGAGTGCTGTTTTCTTTCAAGGAAATATCCATTTTTTTTAGTACCTCCCAAGGACAAAAGTTACATTGTCCTTGAAAAGTCTCTGGCCTATTCCAGATGAATACTCCGCTTTCTTCATGCTATTTGTAAATTACATGCAGCTTTTAGACTGTATGCTACATTACAATTTATCTTTGTGTGACTCTACCTACTTCAATAGACTTTGAGTTTGAAAGATATCTTTTTGAGTATTCTGTTATTTCTAGTATCCACACAAGTCCTATCATATGGTAGGTGCTTGCTAAAGGATTACTGAGTTAAATGTGACATTTGATGGGTAAGAACCTTTAGAGTTAAGCTTAAGCAAATAAACCTGCAATCTCAATTTTCTGAAAATCATCAGTATGACTTAGAAGCAGTTCAGCCACAGAGTAAGTGAGACTTATTTTTAGATATTAATAAAGTAAAAATCAAGAATGCACAATTCCTGAGTCTGTGGTGTCACGGCTGCACAGAAACCCTTGGACAAATCTTTGGTATCTGTTTGGTTTCATAATTCCATCTGTAAAGGTGGGGTGGTGAAGAAGATATTCTCTAAAATCTCTCAAGCTCTCAAATATTTATTTTTATGAGGTCATAACTGACAACATAGGGCAGACATTCAGAGATAAGGCTAAATATGGCTAAACAACAGACCTGTAAAGATAAATCCTATTGGTTGTAAATAATCAGACATGATAAGAAAAGAAAAACATAACAAACTGCTTCCAACCATGTTCCAAGATGTATTTATATAGCTGAACCTTTTCCTACATAGCTCTCCAAAGTTATCTTGGAAAATAGTCATCCAGCTTGAAAATATATGTCTTTATAAAAACATTAAAGGCATCTCCCTATCTTTTTATATACATTTTCAAATCAAATGCATAGCCATATTATTATTTGTCATTGCAAATTCCCCCAAAATATCAAATTTGTCTTTGCTTCCACAGATCCTGAATATTTATATACCATTGCAGACAATGTAGCTGATTGAAGAAAGAACATAGCTCAGTCACATCTATTAAATATTAAGTATTTTGCTACAAAAGCAGAGACAGGTACACAGCTGTGTGATCATGACCTCAAGAGATATAAACAAGAGGCTCTCCCCAACAGATTGGTTGCAAAGGAGAAAAAAAAAAAAACTGTGTTAAAAAAAAACTGGCTTAAATAATGTGGTGAGCAATAATGTGGTGTTAAAGTGAAATGTGTTTGAAGTTGCATATTACAGCCAAAGGAACACCACCATAATTCATAGTGATTAATGTTAATGTCAAAAATATTAAAGAAAGTAATAATGATTTGTATCTTCATGTAATGGGCTCCCCTTTCTTTGATCTTTTATTCCTTTGATCAATGAAATTAACAGGCAATAAATTTCAAACCAATAAAAAAGAATTCATCTTCACCCAGCACACTGGTCAGCCTGTGGGAATAACTACCACAGGTCAGAGGTCAGAGAGACAAATGCTAAGGCTGGAGTTAAAAAGGGATCAGATAATTTTATGACCATTAATAACATTCATCGTGCTGCAAGCTCACACACAGATAAGGAGAATCCAGCCATCCTTCTGGGTTCATACTAATTACCTCGTGGGTCACTAAGACACCGCTGGGCTAGCACACAAGATGGGTCACCAGTGCAGTTTCAGAGCGGGTGCTGCTTCAATTTCAGTGGAGAACAAGGTCAGCTGAAGACCCTTCGAGGCTCTAAACCATGAACACATTGTGGCAATTCTTTCTTCATTTATAATTTTTTAAAAGCCACTAAACCATAAAATACGTACATTCTTCCATGTGCTAAACTTAAAATAGAATTCCTCCCCTCCATGCCTCTTGCTACAAAATTCAAGAACTTTTAAAAATGGAATTGTTCAAATGGTTTAATGTCCCTGCTTGCATAGGACTCTAAGCGCTTCTCCAATTTGTCTATGAAGTATCCGCATACCTGATAGGCAGAATGCAGGTGCATTAATCTCACAGCCAAGAAAATAAACAAATTCCTTAGCTTAAGTTCAAAATGGAAGAATCTGTTGCAGGAATTCTATTTCCCTAGGTATTGGTGGTGGTTGTGCAGTTTTGAGACCTTTGGTTAGTGCTAATGGCTTAGATTATAACCTGTTGGTGTATTTTCTCTATAAAAGGCAATATTTAAGACAGTCTGAATTTAAATATTATTGGTTCTATCCTTCTAATGAATCTATATCTGTGATGATATTAATGATCAGTGCTAGACACATACAATACACACTCAGGGAATGTACGTAATAAAGTCTGTCTTGATCCAGTTTCAATGCAAATAGCTGAGAAAATGTATATGCTTCCACGGTTCATCACCTACATGCATGTGGCCATTTGTTACTCTGGTCTACTTCCTTTTCAGCAAATGCCTAATGTGTCATGGAAGAAAGAACACAGTGTTTTTTTTTTTTTTTTTTTTGTTTTGTTTTGTTTTTAATATCCAACAACACAAGAGTTATTGAAAACTGACCACCATGTTGCTAAATCATTCTATTCACAGCTCTGAGCAGTGGGAAATCATGATTTTCCTAATAGATGTATAATAAACAGACACTATTTACTATCATAAAACGGCAGGGGTACAGCTCAGGTTGGCTATGGTGTGAGAAAATCCACGATCATCAATAATTCATTTCAAAGATTCAGTACAGCTCAATGTGCTTACAGACTTCTAACTCTAGCAAAGCAAAACTGTCAGAGAAAGTAAGATTTATATGATGTTTAATATTATTACAATTATTGTATAGAAATATACTGGGTTTTTTCATTGTAGTTCATTTAGATCCTTGCAGGGGAAAAGAATTATCAGAGAAGCATGCAGATACAAGGGCTCTCAGGTACAAACAGATTTTGAAGACATCAGACGGCTTCCTTAGGTTTATGCCAATGGTGTCCAGAAACTGGTATCTCACTTCTGTTTTGCTAAGTTTTTAACTGGCTTCTGTGTTCCTGACCCTAATCTCAGGATTTGAGTGACGCATACAACTTCAGTTCAGTGTTGAGACTCATGAGGTCATGCAGTCTAACTGAGGATTGCTTCTTCAGCTTTCTAGTAACCCATATACCACTTTGTAAACAGCTACCTTCAACTTACATTTCCGTCGGGGCTTATCTCCTCCCATAACCACCAAAGGCCAATGGTTTTGATGTCTAGTTTTGACAGCAGAAAGATTTCAGATGGGAATACAAATGAGGGATAAACTAGTTTAAAATTATAAGAATGCTTGAGATCACCAAGAAGAAAGATTTCAAAAACAATAGGGTGGAGGAATCAAAGACCATGACGATTAGACCGCTTTTGGGAAGTTTTTGTGTAAAGCGGAACATAGAAATAAAATATTAGGTAGACAAAGCATAAAATGGTCTTCACCTTTACTATGGCAAAAATAACAGCATATTTGAAAATACAGAGAAGTGAATCTTATCAGACCCATTTCTACTGCCAGAGAGAAGGCTGCGTCTCTATAATGACTAATAAATTCCTACTGTAAATATCAGAAGCAGAAGATTACAAGAATTCCAGTGTGAGTACTGGACCTCCAAAGACACAATATGTACATATATTTCCCTGTGATCAAACAGAACTCCTCTCAGCATGTACCCTGGGGAAGCATTAGCTGAGGAGGTGAACATTTGTGTTTTTCTTTGTTCACTTATGATAAGAAAACATATATATATATATATTATCCAGAAAATTCATGGCAGTACATTTATTTATTTTAGAGGTAGAAATGCTTTGGAAAAATGAAAAGTTTTAAAGTGAAACCAAACACTTCAAATATTGATCTAAGACTTGAAGTATCACAGGTGCAAAGATGTTGCTTAAGTTTCTATTTTTGTAATAGATATCACATTCATCTTCTATTTTGTTTCCATTTGCTTCCAGAAAGGAAAACAAAACCAAGCCATGCAACTGCAGCAAGGACAGTAACCTTACTAGTGTTGGATTAAAAAGCACATTACAGCAGTGCTATTTCTGAGTGCGTACGTGTCTATCCAACAGATGGCATTGTTACTGGCAAAAGGAATAAACTGAAGTCACTGACCAATGACTCTGCAAAGACATGCCATCAACACTTAGAATCCCACCACTGTTAAGAAAAATTGAGATTAAGAAATTCCAGATTCTTCTCAAAGTGCGGGTCCACCCCCTTCTCCCTTGCAGTGAGCCACTCTCTTTGTAGGCAAATGACCCCAGAGAGCAGCTTAGTCTGCTAGGACCATGAAGCTTCTGTGTTTAAAGCAGCTCTGAACATATTGAAGTTGTAATGTAGGATGCTAGAAAATCTCCCTCTCTAAAATGCTATGAAGACATAGCATTAAATTCAGTCGCTTCCACACTATATGAAGATAAATACCGCATTTTCCTTGTATCTATCCTTTTGTAGGACAAATAAGCCCCTTGCCTTTCGATCTATTCCTCACATGGCACAGACCTCACACCCTTCATCATCCTGTTCCTGTCTCTTGATGTTTACATTTCCTACTGAATTTCTCTGCACCTAGATTTGGGCTTCATTTACACAGATCAAAAAGACAAAAAGAAGATAGCAAATACAAATTAAATATATTAACTCCTAGGATATTCTGAATTGTTTTGCTAAAAGGAAGTTTTATCACTGAACTGTATAATAATCTCCAAAAGCAAAAAAAGCAAATACTAGGTTGAAAAGTAGAATTATAGAAGATATAAAAAAAAATTATTGACCATGTCCTCATTCACGCTCATTCTTGTGAGAATCATTCTTCTCTGCCCTTTAGGGATAATGCAGACTGACTTCAAGACTTTTCTAATCTCTGAAATAACAAAAGTCTTTGTGTGACTTTTAGTTATCAAAAAATGATCTTTTTCAATAATTAAAATGTCCAGTCCATGATACTAATCAAAACTCTAAAGTTCATTTGAAGTTAACCTATTCAAAGGAATAGGTTAACTTCCTCAGTCCTGCTTTCAATCTGATGTCCATGGCCGTTGAGTTCTATTACAGCTCTCTGAGTTTCTGTGTATTTCTTTGTCTCTTTACTCTTTCCCCAAGTCCCAGCTCTGCTGCTTTGCTTTTTCATACTCCCAAGGTTGCAGTAAGGAAGCAGAGAAGAGATGAAATACAGCTCACTTGATCAGCATTCATGAAAACAAGCCCATGGAGTCCTTCGGGTGTGTAAGATGTTTAAGGCCCAACTGTTCAAGGATTTCCTCTGTGTTCTGGATCATCTGAAGATGTCTTAACTGTGGGTCCCTGAAGGTAAGCCAGCATCTCAACTGGCTGCTACTGAGAATGTTCTTCAGTCTCAATCCCTTAAGAAATCTCTCTTTCTCTGTTCCTGTCTTGCTTGCCTTGTAAGAGGCCAGCTCTGGGCATGTTTCTCCCACAAACCCCACACACCACAGGAAACATTTCCTTCAGCAGAATCTTAAAGCACAGGTTATTTACAAGGTGACCCCTCTTTTTGCTCCCTGGTCATGGTCTCACTGCCTCATTTTGTCTGCTTTGGGAATGGACTTAGAACCACACCCCATGCCTGGACAACTGCAAAGGATCTGGGTCATTCACTCTCTGAAGATTTGCTCTGTGGACCTCAGAACATAGGCTCAGTCCTTTCCTTTCACAAGACACTGACTCCTTTCAAGGAATTTCACTTCCTATTTTCAATCCTCCCTCTGCCTCTCTACACTATTTCATAGGAAGAAGGTAGGTACTCTGTTAACAGCTACCAAACTAGACTGCACACATTACTTCAAGTTTTGCTTGCTTGGTCCAGGACTCTGTGATAGAATGGAAATAAACAGAGCCCGTGATAGAGAAAGGACAGAGAAGGCCCAAGAATAGCTTTACGCTACAGTTAAATCTTGGAAGAGTTTTGGCCCAGGCCGGACACGGTAGCTGGAAAAGCCTCAGCCAGAACCAAGGAGCTCCTATCTCCCCCACCCCTAGGAGTTTACCTCTGGCACCAAACTAGTGTCAATGGGCTACCTGTGCATCCCTAATGCCTCCTCAGGCACCACCCCTAACCTAAGCAACATATAGGCCTCCACTCCATGTGTTCCCCGGAGAGATCACCGACCCTGGGGGGAGAGGCTGCGCCCCAGGGGACCAGGGGTGTCTCTCCCCGCATTCTCAAAATAAAGGTCATTTATATTTCATACTTCTTATCTTTTCAGCCGCCCACAGTTCTATCAAATCTGATGTCCAAATTTAACATCAATATAAACATCAACAATATATAATCAAAAAGATTAAGAATGCAGCTTGATTCAGTGTTCCTGGGCTCAATGTCCAATACCAGTAACAAAATGAGACGAGTCATCTAATTGAATGAAAATAAGAGCAATAAATGGAAATGATGTGTAGGATTTGAGATGAGTTAAGAAAAGCTTTCTCCTGAAACAGTCACCAAAGTACCTCAAGAAATCAAATCATCATAGTATAACTGAAAGCTTGAAGAATGTTGTTACTTGTATATAATTTTTGCAAAGAGTAGAAAATAGTAATATCTGTGAAGTGATGGACTAAAATCTTACAAACAATATACTGCAAAATATTCTAATCAGAATTGAGACCAATGAATCTTTACATTTGTCTATTGTAAGCCCAATTTTTAATATAAAGATTGAACAGCAAAACAATGACTTACGAAGTCTGGTTTTCATACCAGATTCAGATCAAGAAAGAAATTTTTTGTTGAAAATAAGATCGAGGATTGCAAAGCAAAATAGAATTTTCCTGGAAAATATATTCAGTATGTAAGGATCTGCCAAGGCTTACTTAAGTATCTTCATTAGTGAGGGAGGCCAGAGAGATAAATGGTAAATGAATTAAATCTGTAGGTAGTACTAAATCAGTATGGGGAGCTAATAAAGAATCCCTGGAGGTTTGGAACAGACACAGCAAATAAGAAGAAATTTCAAAAGTGCGCATATTTCACAGAAAACAGGGAAACAGGGCAGCTACAAGAAAATTCAACTGATTATACAAACAGTTAAATATACTAGATTTGGTGCCTTGGGAAAATAGTCACCCACACCCTCTGACCCTTCCACTAAAAGATACAAAGTAGTAATAGGTAAGGAGAGGAGCCATGCATAAAAGCACATGTCTATTCTAGAGGGAAAAAGTTTGCATTTAAATAAAATATCATAAACCTTCAAAATAAGTATGTTTTACTGATATAATTTCAGAATCCACAATATGAATTAGGGAAGAAATTAATGTTACATGTTTAAATGTGATTTCTTTCATTGGTTTACAGAGGAGAAAAATTAAAATTTTGAAGGGTATAATTTATTAGTAACCTCATTGAAAATGCTAAAGAATTACTCAAAACAAAGTAAATGAGGTACAATAAAGTAAAAAAAAGAAATATACTTGATATACTCTGGTTCCCACATATCTATTTGCTGTATCTCTTTCCAACTTTATTAATGTGATCCAGACCAAGCTTTATTTTTGATCCATCTAACAAATCATCAAGTTCAACCCTGCTGCTGGGAGCTTGGCTGGTGCTCTGCCCACCTCTCTCAAGGTCTTCCTGGGGCTGGCATCACTCAAATGTCCTCTGGTCAATGAGCCTTCCAGATCAGCTTACCCTAGGCTGACTGTCCTACTGGGTCAGCATCTTATTCTCTGCTTGCTTAAATTTCTTTATAGGACTTACTACTACCTAAGAATCTACATTACCATTTTATTATTTGTTTCCTTGTATAATTTCAGTCTCTCCTTTCTCAGCCCTGAGACATCATCGTTATGAGAACCGTGTTTTTACCTCCATCACTACTGAATCCCCAGTCTTATTAACAGATCCTGGTTTTTGTGGTCCCTCGATATATAAACGCTGAATAGATCTATGTAACCTGACTGACAGGCTGATAGGAGATTGTGAAAATACTATCAAGAATAGCAGAGAACTACTCTGAAAGTGGTGGTGAGTGACATCATTATCAGTGCCTAGCGTCAAGGAATCTGAATTTAGATTAAAGTTTAAATAAGCAGATGCATTAACACAAATTCTTCAGTGGTTAAACTTACCAAGCCTGTAATTATATATTTGGTCATATAAGTTTTCCATAATGAAATGCCAAGGATCACTCATTTAATAGCATCAACCAAATGTGTATATTTACTCATAAAAATTCATATGAAGTTAACTATCATGTGGTTACTTCCAATTCTCTCTTTTTTTTCCAATAGAGTGGAATTAATGTGTGCAATCTAATGAAATATGCTACAATTAGAGAACTACTATGCATAGTAATATCTCTGCTTGTATATGTTTCAAATGAAATAGAGTCTGTGGTGACATTTCAGCAATGGAAGAATGAAAAGCAAAATTAAATTGCTATTAGATTTTGAATTGCAGCTGGGTACCTGAATGCAAAATCTATCTATGAAGAACTGATTGTTTAATATACCCCATCACCCACCCACCTTAAAAATATGAATGTAAGTTTGTTGTATATTCATTTAAAAAAGCATAGCTTGGCCCACAAACCAAGAAATACTTAAACATTGTCGTTTATAACAAAAAACCATTACTGTGAATGTTTTAAACCTATTTCTGAGACATTTTTCTTTTGAGGAAAATACCTAAAGTCCTCCTGAGCTAAAAGTCTCCATGATTAGATGGTTCAATCACGAAAGAAAGCACATGGTTAAGCCAGGCCTCTCAAGCTCAAAAACTCCAACATCACACAATTAAACACTTTGTTTTTGTTTCGTTACATTAGACAGGATTTCACTACATAGCGCAGGCTGGCCTTGAACTCATTTCTGCAGTCCAGGATGTCCCTGAACTCTGATGATCCTCCTGCCTCAGCCTCCCAAATGCTGGAATTACAGGCGTGAGCCACCACACTTGGCTTCAAACACTTTATACAAACACTGGAGGAGACTGAGAATAATCATTTAAAGAAATTTACCTGAGAGACTTAAAATAATTTCACATGTACCTGTTTCTTTTTTTGCCAATGGCCAGAAAAATGGGTACAGCAGTAGGATACCAATTTAGAGCAATTCAAAGCATTTCATTACCTAATGAACCTATGACAGAATGAGCCAGGCTTTACTGCTGAATCCTTAAAACAGAGGCCAGCAGCAGGACCCATCAGTAGTCAGGTGGAGCACTATGGATGATCTCGGGGGTAGAAGGCCTCATACAAATACCCAGTCATTTCCCTACATCTTGATAGAAGAAGTAAAACCTCCTCTGGTTTCCACGACAGAGTTCAGGCCAAATCTGAGTTTCTCTCCTTCACTGCTCCAAGATGAATCAAACATCTGCTCCCTCTACCCACTCTGATATAAAACATTTTATCAAAGGGTTAGTATTACCCCTAGAACAACACCTGTTTTCATGATAATCTTAAGGATTTAAAAAAACCAGGCCATGTGGACTCAGAAAGACTTGGATATTTTCTTGCAGACTATAGATGAAAAATCTTACATTGAAAGATTTCCCTCTAAGTAATCTGTTATTCGAAGTAGGGAAAATTATTTTAAAACCTATGTATCATAACCACAGAAGATTTTATGTTATAATCTCATTTATTATTTTTAAGAAAAAAATCTAGACATATAACTTCCCTCCCTCCAAAATATATTGAGTTATAAATGTTGAATGATAGCATAGGTGCTGGCAATGTGTTTACTTTTATTTGCTAAAAACAAATATGCTTCTCCTAATGAATCTCAGTTTACCCAGAATACTTTGGCTAAATTACTTATGTTTATGTTCTCATTTAAAAAGTTTCTTGGTCATCCCTTTTTAGCATTAGAATAAAAAAGTCTGCAATATATTTTCATATAAGAGCAAGAAGAGATAGTACAAAAATCACTGCAAAATAAATGGAAACTGATTAGTTGTCTTTCACTTTTTAAACTGCACCTTTGACAGGAAGAAATATTAAGTGACATTGTCAACCGTTGTTTTAAAGCCTGCAATCCGGTTGTCATAATTAACTCCATAACTAAAAACATAAGCAAGAGCGCGATGCCCAAACCCACAGCTTGAAAGACAGAGTTCGAATTGGTGAAAGCTGAACTTAAGCCAAATTGCTTTATCCTAGCCACCTTGTTCCATAAATCAAGTAGAAGAATATCTGTACATCAGCAATGTTGTGTATTAGTTCGGTTTTATTGGACTGAATCGCATTATTTCATGAAGTCAATTTCTCCGAAAACTAGCATGGACACAAAGTTGTGAATTATATATGTGCTTCATCCCAATATCCTACGGCTTTTAACTTTAATGCTGTTCCTGCAAATATTAGTAACTATATCCTGTTCTTAGATCTAACACTTGTCTGTCCCATATGTGACACCTAGAAAATTATTCCAATAAACCTAGTGCTTCTTTTAACTTCTGTACCTCACCAGTTTTTCCTGGCATTCCCTACATGAACCTTCTAGTTACTGCTTCGAATAATTACACCTCTATTTTTGAGTGGAAAAAGAAAGCCATTTAGGCATGGATTTTATCTGTAAGAAGTTTGTTTTCAACTAGAGAAACTTTTTTTTTTTTAAATGTAGAAGCTGGCAGCAATGAAGGTAAAATAAAATTGATCAATAAGTTAGAAAAAAATGTAAATAGCTCTATGATCCCCCACAATTTCTACAAACACCAGCTGCAAAGAGAAAAACCAGACCATAGTAACTATAAATTCAGAGCATTGCAACTTGCTTCCCGGGGATTCAGGGAGAAGAGAGAGAGAGAGAGAGAGAGAGAGAGAGAGAGAGAGAGAGAGAGAAGAGAGAGGATTCCAATTCAACTTTTCATTGCACGATTCATAAATATATATCTCAGAATAGTTCTCTTGGCTGAGTATTTATTAAAAATCTTCACCCTGTCTGCTTATAAACAATTTGAGAAGTCAGGCACTACAATATTCATAGCCATGTTCGCGAAGTGACCTTCCGAGTTGACTTTATTACAGGCTATAAAAAGTGCCACCTAATAAAACGCAAAGGCATTATGTTGATTTCCGAGATTATACTTTCTAGGCTTCTCAATCTCTTCAAAGAGGCCCTGTCACCAATGATCAAAATTTTTCTGTGACCCATCTTTGAAGACACAAAAACTCAGAAACAAAACAGGCATAAACATGTACGCATTGAGTCCTGAGCAGTGAATTAAACCCCAACTCTAAGGTCACCTTTCATATTGGGCCACTGAACCCTTCTGTTGTGCCTTATTTGTTGTTCAATGACATGCATGCAATTTTGGGTGGCTTTACCTTTGAGTATGTATTCTCTAAAAGCTCATAAAGTTCATAAAATTAGCTATACCTGTAATCATATAATATTCCCCAGACTGTGAATAAAATTGTACTTATTCACTTAAAATTAATATCCTTTTCTTGCTTCTCTATGGAGTTCTGACAAAATATTGAATTTAATTTTCACAGACCTGGGTGTTTTAATCCAGCAATCATGGCTATCTATCTTCTAACTACGGCAGAGCAAGATTAGAAAATATCCTGCTGTTCACAGCCTGAACCCATGAAATGAACCTGCATGGAGGTCATTTTTAGTAGAAAGAACTGAAAAGTTCCAAAAGCTTTTAAATAATGCAAAATAGGCAACAGAATCAAAGGAGGTACATGGACGAAGGATGTACCTTCGCCAATCCCTAAGAAGCCATTCAATTTTTATTATATGTTAGATATTATTTATTAGATGGATCCATACATTCACCTGATTTGCCAGTCACAACTGACTTCAGCTCTCAGATAACTGCGCATTTACTGCCTTGGGCAATGTGATGTGGGACTCTTTAGGCTCAAGGTACCCATTTCCCAAAAGTCTGGAAATACACATACTTGGTGTGAAACTTACAACATTGCTTTGGTTGGGATGAAAGCCACCCTAAATGGCTTACTGAATGAAAAAGCAAATACTCTCTGCTGTTCTGAATGAAAGTTTTTATGAAGTGGATGTCTCGGATCCTCCATCCAAGCATTATTCTGTAGAACAAACTTTTTACAAAATTTTACTCATTGCCTGGGGCTCAATTTTCCTACACTAAAGCCGCAAATGCTTTTCTAGATAAGAGTTTGTGGGAAGACCTAGATCACCTCAAACAATTTCATGTTTGCAGGTCCAATTCCAGTTCTACTGAGTCAAAATTGCCAAAGATGAGTGATGTCCATGAAGCAGCACAAGTAACACCTTCTACAATGGTTAAGAACAGGGCCAGACCCAGAACGAAGGCCTCTAAGCTCTAATACCATATATAACCCAGTGGATCCCATAGAGAGTGATCTCCTAAACCAGAGGAAGGACAGGACAGACAGGGTGACCAGCAGAAAGGAAACAGTGCTCCACAGGCACAGGAGGATGGCCTCACCCCCTGCTGGCACCAAGCATCTCCTTCTCAGGACTCTCCCGCCCCCTGCTGGTATGACCCAGAGTTTCTCACTTGTCTGCCTGGTCTTGTTACTATAGAGACAGAAACCAGAAGCAGCATGGATGCAAACACAGACTTGGCTCCTAGGAGTGGAAAAGGAGAGAGAAATGTCAGAAGGAAGACACAAACAAATGGACCCGAAGAAGAGCGAAACAAATCCATATGCACACATGGCCACAGGAACTAGGCATGGAATCAAAAATTAAATTGGCTACACAGGAATAAAAGAAAGCATTGGAGGACACAGGACACAGAAGAAGGCAATCCGCATAGAGTCACCTGCCCTCTGCAGCTACATAAAATGAGAATGCAGGGCTGCCTTATCTATTAAATAATGCCCCCTCCAAAGTCAGAAGTGTGGGTTTTATTTTACTTAAAGCTTTCAGCATTCAAGTATGTATGACTAATTTTTGTTTGTGAACTCCACCAACCAAATTGGCTCCCAGCCTGCATCAGCTGTCTGAGGACAGGTGTGAGTTCTGACGAGGTTGTCAGTGCAATAGGAAAAACCTAAGGTGGAGAAATGGGGCATCAAACAAGAAACAAGGAATCGGTTCACAGTGACCACTAAAAAAGGGATCAGGATGTTCAGTTGACACCTGGACAGTCACACAGCTAACCTGTCTGTTTCTCAGAAATCACAGCTTTTTTTTTTTTTTTTTGTCAAAATCTAAAATTGGAAGCACATCCACATGGTTGTTGATAACTTGGCCATGGTAAGGTTCAAAGCATTGCTGGGGTTGCTGCTCCTGGAAATAAGGCACTGGGGTAGTGAGCGAGGCTCAGCCAGGACCCCACTGGACACCCTCCTTACATTCCTCACCTGTGAAAATGTATACAGATTGAATAACAGTCTTTTTTTTTTTTTTCCACCTGTAAAAGCTAGTTATAAAAATTTTAAGCCAAGTCCTCAGCTTTGGCACACAAAGGTAAGATGAATTCAGGCAATGGTAAGTCATTCCTGACCACAGCCCCAGATCAAAGAAATGAATACTATTCCCATTTTAGAGAAGAATAAATTGAAATCCAGACAAAGGATTTACTCATGCGTTAAGGTCACAGTGTAACAAAGTTGTGAGTTTCTACTCACAGGTTCACACTTCTAGGGCTGAAAGCCAAGTGTGGAGGAGATGCTGAACTACTGTTCCCTTTCCACACTTCAAAAATGTTTCAAGTAGAATAAAGCTTCAATTTTCCTGCATCTTTTGACTCACTGGATGCTGAAGGGAACGCTTTTTTCTACATTACATTTTATGAAAAACAGCACGCTTACTACAGTTATGACCTTGAGAATTTGCAAAGGTCAGGGGTCTGTATTATTAGAAAGAATATCAGAGAAAAAAAAATAGTTCACTTATACTTCCTATATAAAAGTTACAGCACAGTAGGAGATCTATTTATTGGGAGCCCATCCCATGACCACAAATACCAAGAAGGTACAAGTCAGACAGGAAAGTGATTTGCATAGCTTGAATACAAGATGAAAATGAAGTTCATCTGTGTTTAGCTTATCAGATAACACTGATGAGTTACAAGTTATTAAAAAGCTTAAGTAACAATTTTCAAATCTTTAGTGGCAACAGAGAAAACCCTAATAAAACATCTAGGTTCAAAGAATTTTAAACCCTAGAAGGTACCTGAAAATAATTTCATGTAACTGTCTTACCTAATAAATTAAGAAATTTAGATCAGAAAGAATGAAAACATAGTCCCAAACCACGTGGTCTGCTAGTGAAAGTGTTTAGACAGCTTGAGACTCATGTGATCACTTCACAGATAAAACCAACTTAGAGACTTTTGCTGCTTTAAAAACATACTCGCCAGTCATGATGGCATACCCTGTAATCCCAGCACTTGGGAGGCTGAGGCAGAAGGACTGTTGTGAGTTTTAGACCAGGTCCTGCTACATAGTTCAAGACCAGCCTGAAATACGTAGCGAGACCTTGTCTCAAGAAAAAATAAATAAATATATAAACTCACTAATTTGATTTCATTTCCTAAGGAATAAATACATAAAAGACATGATTAATAAATGATTACATTATATATATATATATATATATATATATATATATATATATATATATCACATGTACATATATTATTTTCTAGGTCTAATATATTTCATTGTTACTTATTTATAGGAAGATATTAACACCATCTAAAAATAATGGCAAAATAAATTTAGAAAAGAAATGTTAAACAAAGATAAGAAAATCAAGGGAATAAATTTTTTCACATAACGACAAAAACTAAAAACAAGGCACAATATATTGTTAGTAAAGACATAGGTAAACCAAAACAAAATAACCTTAAATATCTGTAAAAAGAAATCCCACAATATATAGGAGAAATTATACTGTACATTCATTCAGTGATATTTTTAAATTCTAAGAGTAGGTGCTCATTTTAAGAAAATAATTCAAAAACTGTCTAAAGATATATGAATAAGTTTTTCCATTTTAATGCCTAGTAAAAGTATAAAAAAGTAAATGCATATAAATAAAATAAATTACAATATATATATTTTATGACATTCCAGTGCTAACACAAAAGTTACATTACTTGGCATTAGTGAAAATGATGGTAAGTTGCTATACCTGACACAGAAAAATAAAAGATATTTAAAACACCAATATATGATCTCATTTATCTATAATTTTATATTGGAACAAGACGTACCAAATTATCAAAAATTGATAATCTTAGCTCATAAGATTTTTGAGGACATTTACATTCTTCTTTACATGTTTTAGAGTTACTTAAATCAAACTGAAACAACATGTATTTTAACTAAGGAAAATAAACGAGGTTTATTTTTAGTTTGAATTTTCTTCTACAGCAAAATTTCCTTTTCATTAAAAAGGAAAAAACATGTAAGATGATTCATTCTAAAGGAACTTTTTCAAATAACCATTATATTTAGCATGGCTGCAAATGCAAATAGAATTGTTTTTATGGTCCTAGTATAATTTTAGATATAAATAAGTTTTAACAGATAAAATATCTAGATCTTACTGGGTAGAAGAATATTTTAATTTAAACAGAAATTTTGTGCTGTGGGATTCAGTGTACTCAGTGAAGTGTGTCCTACAGCTCAGTTAATGAACATTCCCTAGACTTTATCTTGTAAACATTTAAATGAAAATCTTGACTTTTATGACCTCTGGGAGCATTTATACTTACTAAAAAAAAAAAACAAAAAAAACAAACAAAAAAAAAAAAAAAAAAACAGGAATTCCCTAAACTTGAAAATGTAAAATAATTCTTTGTGTACAATAAAGTTATATTTCAAAATTTCTCAGAAGAGTATGGACATCTGAAATCGGTCTAGAAAAACTTCAAGAGTCCTTTAACAACTAAATAATTTATAAAGTACTACTTCTGCAGCCTTACCTGGGACAGTTGGTAGTGATATCTATTTTTTTTTTTTTTTTTTTTTTTTACTTAGCACTTTACAAATAACCATGTATTATCATTACCATAATGTTGAATAATGGGAAAGAAAGTACCAGTGGGCTTAGTTCAAGTAGTGTATTCACCAAAAACTCTGCTCATAACCAATGAGAGCCCGAGTTGTGCTTCAGGCTTGAAGATCACTCAGTATGGTATGTTAACAGAAGTAGAAAACATCTACACATTTCTAACTCAAAAGACAGCTTTCAGGACCCTCATATATCTTGCTTTATTTAAAAGTGCTCGTGTCATCTCTAAAAGTCAACGGTCGGCTGTGGGAATCAGAAGAAAATGATTTAATGTCTGTGTAGGTTGGAGAACTTAACTCCTCTGGAGAAGTGGACGAGACAAGAAAAGATAGGAATGAAGGAAATTTAGAAACAAGATGACTATAACCAAGGTACACAGACATTGAAGTCTTTGTCTTTTTTATTTTGTTTCGTTGTTATTTTTTAAATGTAGAAAGTAAACTGAGTTGAAGGATTAGGTATTAGCTTGGCACAGTGGCAGAGTTTAAGAAAGGTCTAATTCAATGAAAATTTCCTGTATAGGTGATAATCTTGGTATTTCACATATATTTTCACATGTAATTTTAATAATATAGTGAAAATATTATGTTCTTTTATAGATATGAAATTAATACTGTCAGACATGAAGTGATTTCTAATTCTATGACCCGGATGGGATTAAAGCCCGTTAATATCAAGCTACAAAGTTCAGCTTTATTGTTGTTGAGTTTTTAATTTGTTTTGTACTTTTTTAAAATCTGAGACCCTAGAAAGTAGTTGGATTTATCATCTGTAGCTTTCTGGGACTATGACCACTAACTACAGGCGATAATTGAGACTGGCTAAAATTATCAATGTCAAGTCTCTGATGTAATCAATTTGGGGTGAACCTTGAACATTTTCCCCACCCTGAGCACCATGGCACTGAGTTACGTCCCCAAATATTCTTCTTTAATTTTATTTTGAGACAGGGTCTTGCTAACTGGCCCAGGCTGGGCTCAAACTTTCAATTCTCCTGCCTCATTCTCCCAGGACCAAAGGTATGCGCCACCACACCAGGCTGGACTCTTATATATTGAAAAGATGCCCTGCTGAATCCACCATGCAGCCAGAACTGAGAGGCGATGATGAAAGTATCGAACTGCATTCTGCAGGCAATGGGAAGATGCTGAATGGTTTCAAAAGAGGAAGCAACATACATTAGGAGGTGCTGAAGGAAGGTGTGTTTTGAAGACCTGACCTGCAAGGAATATAAACCCGTGGATATCCGTCTCTTATCTGCTCACCATCCTTGATACCATTCTAACCTCACTGGCTTTCGGTCCTAACAGCTGTCCTTCCTCTGCTTGAACTGGCCAAGCCAGTCTCATCTTAAAGCTTCTGGACTTGGTGTTGTTTTTATTTATAATCTCCTAGTGCTGACCCTTGCAGGGAAGATTCCTTTCTACTATCCATATCTGTCTGCCAAAACCTGACACTCCATTAAAAAACAGCCTTACCGCTTCTGATCCTGATGCCTCTCACGCCCATCTCCATTTAGTTTCTTCATAACCCTTGACACTACCTCAAAACCTCTTATTTATTGTTTATCTTAGGTTTCTCCTACTACAGTGTAAACTCCAAGAAAAAAGAGACACGGTCCCTCTTACTAATGTAGCCCCTATGTAGAACAGTGACTAGTCAACTAGGAGACCAAAATAATACTTAATAAATTAAAGAACAACTAATAAACTTTAACTATTAGCGATGAGGCTTTAATTTTCAAATAGTTTGCCAAAACTTTGAGGTAGTTTTTCCAGAGTCTTATAGCTGATGACTAAATTCAAAAGAAATAATTGAAGTATTGATTAACGTTTGCTTTAGGTAAATCTGCATTCTTAAGGCTAATTTGATTACTTGTTAGTGTGTTTGAATAGCCTATTACCTCAGTTTAAAAGGCAGGTATATTAACATTTATCTAAATGTGTTTTCCTTGAGTTAAATGCCAGACTTTGCAAATTTGTTAAAACTTCCAGTATATAAATATGTATTTATTTGCTAATGGTATTTCCCATCAACAAGCCTTCTTGAATAATTTGCTTTCCTAAGTACAGTGTTTGACCAGACAAGTCACTATGCAAATTCTGCTTTCTGGCCCAATGGTAGAATAGAAAATGCAACCGAATCTAGACTTTACACTTATATTAATATGTGGCTCATTTACTCCCTGGTAATAACTTGGATACATTCCTATTGCAGTTTCTATTCTGGACATATAGACGCATTTTCACAAAATGTGTTATCTTAAGGGAGCATAAAATGGAAAAGATAGCAGAGGGCTGTTTTGGAAAGAGATTATTTTAATTCATTGATTCTCTGACTTTCCTGGCATTGGGGTCAGCAATATAAATACAAATAATCAAAACAATCATTCTCCAGGGATAAGAGGACAGGACCTGAGATATAGCTCAGGGGCACACCACCTGCCTAGCATGCAATGGGGTCATGAGTTCAATCCCCAGGACAAAGAAACAAAAATGGGGATATGGGGACAAAGAGGTGACATTTATGTTATATACAAATACTGTTGAAACTTCTCTATGCTTTTACACTCAAACAGTGAGTTTATAGTACTAACATCACATCTAGGTTCTGGGAATATCAAAAGATTTTTAAAATAACACTGATGGTTTATATCCATATAAACCAGGACAAGAATTACGTTTATGTAGGTGTATGACTTTCTCATCTTCGACGGGTGTCCTGAGCGACACTCTTCCCACGTTAAGCCATGCACAATTCAAGAAATTGCTAATATAAGTTAGTATTCTTCATTTTGTTTTAACCATTACAGAGTGCTATGCATTAAAATACTGTAAGTTGGAAACTGCTAATGAAGTTTAGTTGCAAGAGTTGAAAGAATTTCTGTTATTGTCCTTGGGTTGGTATCAGTGCCACAAAACATCAGAATTGTTATTTGTCATCTGGCAGTTGCCAGAGTATGACAAGCTAAAATTCTTGGGAGGAGGGATGGAGTATTTCAGAAGGTCATAGATAACAAGTTCCAAAGGTGATGTTAAGATACTTCCATTCTAAGGGAAATGTTTCCACTGAGCTACATAAGTTCTTGGTGAAATAGCTCTCAGGTCTTAGAAAAAAAACAGACTGTGCTTTAGTCCTTAGGAGGTTAGCAGACATTTGAAACTTTATTCAAGATGGTCATGCTAAATAATGAGGAGATATTAGAAGCCCAAATTCCTATGTAGCTTTTAAGTGAGGCTCCCAACATTATGAGCTCCAGAAGAAAGTGATAGAAATTAGTGGAAAGTATGAGGATAAAAAGACAGTATTTAGTGGAGGAAGGGTTGCATATCCCACAAAGGGAGTGACCACTAGGTTTCCAGCTAATTTTAGCCACCAAGACCCACTTCTGTCAAATGTCTGAACTTTTCAAAAGAAGATAAACATTTTTGCTAATATGTAAATTCTCTGGAAACAACTAATACCTGCTTTTATAAAGATACCATGTAGAGTTATCAGATTTAGCAAAGAAAAATACAAAGATACACAGTTAAACTTGAGTTTCAGATAAATGATAAAAAATATTTTAGCATAAGCACATCTCAAAGACAGCATGAATTTTGCTTTCATGACAAATGATAAGTTATTTATTTTGAAACTCAATGCTCCCTTGCATCTTTTATTATATTTGGTAATCAGTCTATCTGCCTATCATACATGTGCATGGCAATTATGAAGTAGAGTTATCACACCTTCTTTAAAAATAATGCCCTCATGAGTTCAAACGGACTCTTCATTTGGCTATTCAATGTGAGTTGCTATACCTGTGTTTAAAACTGAAGTACTGAGTTTCTGTTACCTTGCTAGTTTTATTTTAACGAGTATAGAGTTAAGTTTTACTGGACACAAGAACTTTCTCTTTTCCTTCTTGGTTAGTACATCCACACAGTTAAACTTGAGAATAAGTAAAATATGATATGAAAACCCATATATATGAATTTGCATACAATAAAGTCATTTGAAATAATTTAATTAAACACAAAATTATATACAAGGCTACACCCATTTAGCACATGTTAGGTGTCAGTTCTTGGTCTGTGTGCCGTGTATATGCTAAATTTATTACTGTTTCCATTTCAGTGAGTTTCTGCACTACTATTACTGAGGCACAGAAGAGTTAAATATCCTGCCTTAGGTCCACAACCAGTATATAATGGAATCAGTATTCTAGCCCAGTCGTTCTAACCCTGGAGTCTATTTACCTCATTATATTTTAACAAAGAGCTAAAATCATTGAACAAGAGTCTCTCAAAGGTAGCCAATGTCAGGCAATATCTACCAGTCTGAGAGAATGCTGAGTGTGAGAAATTTGATTCAGGTTTAGATTCATGAGCAAAGATTTGCCAATAACAAAAGAGCAACATATGGTTTAATTGGCACTGCCCTTTTTACATGAATGGATAACAAAAAAAAATGTTCTTTCAAGGTAATCTCTTCTTTAGAAACCTATAGCATCAGGAAGGTGAGCGTACAGCCTCACAGAGGAATAAAGTATAGCACTGACTTTATGAGTCGTTCTGTGAATTTTATGTTCTGTGCATTCTACAAAGTAATGGGAAATTAAATTAACACAGTTCTTTATAGCATTTTAAATTTTTACCACAATTAATTTCCTGTACTACTGTATTTTGGTTCTGCAGTAATCATTTGAGTAAATTGAACTCAGATACATAATTCTTTCCCCAAGTTAAAGAAAGTAATTCTTCCCTGAGTTATTTTACAGCAACTCACCTGTCTCACTTACTTGAAAAATTATGGGACATATACTGGGTTCTCAGTTTCAAGGGGGTAAAGTTTAAGTCTCTTTCTGAGAGTGCTTTCCATACCTTTAATATCGCTTTTCATAGAAGATATTATGCAATGAATAAGACATACTGCAGTGATAGAGCCCGCACCAACCTTCATCTCTTTTTGGGATGCGGCCCTAAGAAATTAGCCATGAGCAAACTTTGGTTACAAACAGACACAAGTAATAATTCCCCTTTCCTCCAACTCAAACCAACAAACAGCTGCATCTCCAAAAGTGAGTCTTCGTCTTCTACTCTTATAACTCATCTGGTCCACAATTGTTATTTCACAGATAAGAAATTGAGGTCCAAAGTGTTAAGACAACCGTCCTAAACTTTCCCCTAATATTGGCTTTGCTCTTAGTGCTTCTCGGCTTCATTTTCCCATCACATGGGGCATAATTTGCCCATGATCTGATCCTCATCTAGGGGACAGGGGGACATGAGACACATCAACGAACCCTAAAATCTTGTCCTCAGGCTGGGTATTTAGCTCAGTGGCATAAGCACCTGCCCGGTAAGCACGAGGTCGCAAGTTTGATCCCTCGTACCAAAAAATAAAAAATGCAAATAAAATAAAATCCTGTTCTTTTTTAAGCTATAAAATTAGAGAAGAGGAAAAAGATTTGTAAAGTCACTTCCCTCATATTCTTAACTCTATAACTTTCAAAATGATTTCCAGTAATCCAAGTCATTAAGCAAATACAGGGTTAGACAGGAAAATCCTTCTTGACCTCAAAGTTGAAGACCTGCTCATGGATGTGTTTATGTTCCAAAAGGGTTTATGAGCAAAATACTGCTGTGAATGATTTTCCCACAGAAAACGTACAACGCATGGTGCCGTGACAGGACAAGCTGGAAGATAAAGAACTTTATCAGTGATTATTTCTCCTTTGAAGAATCAGGGCAGGATCTATCTAAAGATCTAAACAGGAAAAATCTTTTTAACACTCTCTCATATTCCATTATTCTTCCTCCAGTTTTCGTAATTCATTTTTCAACTTATGCCACTTTCTATTCTCAAAGGACTAAATATTAAAAACTACTTATTTGCCCTTGGCTCCAAATAAAATGATTTTTCTTTACCTATAAGAAAAGTGTCCATTAAATTCGTTGACTCTAATTTTGAAGACTTCAGAGCTCCCAAATATTTGAGGAAATTATGTACAATTTTGGAAACCATGCAACACGCTTCTTAATGAAAAAATTCAAATCATCAGCCAAGATCTTTCACAATCTCTCTTCAACCAACCCATTTTGATATCCATTTAGTTATCTAACCATATCAGATGCCTTTCTCATGTTCGTATTTGATCTCATCTATATGAATTTCCCTGTTCAGAGGGCCCTTGCCTCCCTGGAAGCATCTACCAAGACAACCCAAGTAAAATTACATTCTTGGCGACGTGCTCCAACCTTTCTCAATGTGAGAAAATGAATGTTGAACTGGCTAGGTAGATGAGTGGACAGATGGATGGACATATAGATGGCTAAAAGACAGTATTACTTAAGTTAGATCTCTAATTTGTAGCATTTGTCAAGGCAAATCAAAAGAAGAAACACATACACACACATATATGTATTTTTAAGGCAAAGCTTGCAATTAAGTGCAGGACTGCTATCAAAAGGTTTATAAATCCTTCATTTCTATACAACTGCATTAGGCTACAAAAATCCACCTATATTAACTATTTTGACCTCAATAAGTCTCTGAAATAGCTAAGGAAGGTATGTATTTTATAATGTCTTATGCCTTCATCACTTGGTCTCCCTCTTTAGAAGTTCAGATGATCTTTAAATTTTTTTTCACATTGGTTACCTTAAATGCCCCACTAATCTTTTTTCCCAAAATTTTCACGTGACAATGACTGTATGTGGAGATATAGAGGGAGAAATGTCATGTCATCAGAAGTTATTTTCAGCTTCACACAGGTGAACACATGAATGAGAAACAGTCCGCCCACATGAAACAATTACAATCTTCATTGTTTACAATTGATTATTCTTAGCAGAAGCAAAGGGATACACTCTGATCAAAGTGAGTATTTATTAAAGTCTTCCATCTATGACCCAAAGATGATATCCAGTTTATTTTATATATTTTTCAAAAAATGATTTACTTAAGGAAAAGCGTAAAATGGCTGTTAGCTTAACCTAGATCTCTGCAGTGATACCTCAGTTTACGAACTTGATTCTTCTGCTTGATTCTGGTCAGAAACCAAGTTGGATGATAAGCTGAATCAAATGCAAAGGTTATGCTTAATACTGACTTCATGGGGAAATTTGATTTGGCTCTTGTCCAGTTTGGTTTACAAACAGAATCTCAATCTGGTTTGCAACCAGAATTCCGGAGATATGTGAGTTCATGAACTGAGGCATCACTGTAGTTTCTTGATGTCTGAAGTGATAGGTAGAGTGCCTGCCTCTTTACTATCGGTGTAACAATGACCCATTACAATGAAACACACTGATTCATTTTACTTTTGGAGCAAAAAACCTGTGACTCATTATGTCAGAGGAAATTGACTCTTCAGTCTTCTCATATACAATGCTACTCGCTTAAAGGTAGTGAAGGTGATTGAGTGGATTGTTATACTTTTAATCTGTCTGCATATTTCATAATTAAGGAAAGAATATATAATGAAGATTAAGAACCTTAAAGGACTATTCAGTGTTATTTTTCACTAGGAATTCTTAATATAGAATGGACACCTGATAATCAGATCTTGACCCTTCATGAAATACAGTATCTTATCTTGTTTTCTCAGTATTTTACCCTGATTTTCTCAGGCCCTGTCTTTTATCATTATTTTACTGATTTGCTTGTATCTCCAAAAGTTAGCATACTGGGTATCAACATGTATCAACATGATTTGGGATAAGTTTCTAGACTGCTAAGATTTCACAACATAAAACAATTTCCTAAATGTATTCATATTACAGAAAATGAATTTTACAGTACTGTACTAAGAAATAGCAAATCCAGATGTTTAATAATTGTAAATTTAAAATCTCAGACCTATGATATACCAAGCACAGAAATTCAAGTAGCATGGTAATTCAAATGGTGTAAAAGTTTCTGATTGAAAAATGCATATTAAAAAAATTTAAAAAATTTAAAAATAAAAATGCATATTAAAATTGCTGCTAATATATGGAATTGCAAGCCCATGGATTATTCATCTATCTGAGTTTGGCCAGTTCCTTTACTGTAAATTTTTATGCAACACAACTGTGATTACTTGTTTATGTGTTACCCATGGTTACTAGCAAATTACATGGCAGAACTGATAAGTAATTAATTATGACCAAAGTCTTATGGTCCACAAAACTCCCAAAATTTTCAGATCTTTCTCATAAGAGCAGGAAAATGGAATACATCACTTTTTATAGTTGTGCAAATTACTTTTAAAGTTTTATTGTAAATATAGCCTCAGAAAAAAGCCCCAGTGCTCGTTACAATAGATAATATAGATGTCTGCACTTGCGAAACAAAAAAGACACAGATCTAAACTGCAGGATCATCATTACCCAGTTGTATGGCTTTCACTGGGGAGGCATTTACCTTCCCCTCTGTTTCTGGAATCCCAATTATGCCTACTTATGCCTTCAGTAAGCAAAAA
The DNA here is from genome assembly GCF_034190915.1 of Cavia porcellus. Lineage (NCBI taxonomy): Eukaryota > Metazoa > Chordata > Mammalia > Rodentia > Caviidae > Cavia > Cavia porcellus. The sequence goes on along the minus strand of NW_026947502.1, from coordinate 21,413,329 downwards.
ACATGGAACTGGATTTGATTTCATCTCTGCCTTGGAAAGGAGCTCTGATTTTCATATATTTAGATTAATTCCCTTCCTTCTGCCTAGGCAATGACTCAGGAATGGCCACAAGGCTAGGAATGACCAATATAATTTGAATAAAATGCTATAGGAGGATTTTTTTGAGAATGATTTTCTCCAGAAATTAATAGGGAAATAGTTTCTCCTCCATGACTAGATATAATGTGTAAGTATTTTGTTTAAGTCTTGCTTTGGGGGGGGATGGTTTTGAGACAGTGCCTCCCTAGGTAGCCTAGCCTGACTTTAAACTGGGTGCAATTCTCCTGCCTCAGTCTCCCAAATTCTGCTATTATAGTTGTTTACAATCATGCCTAGATTTCCAGTCACTCCTACCACTCATTTTCTGTCTTCTAAATATCAAAAACAGTTCTGTGGATCCAGCTAATACAGAAATCAGAGATCAGGGTAAATGGAATAAAATGACCCCAAAAAGAAAAAGACAATGAGAAAGAGAAAAAAAAAAAAAAAAAAAAAAAAAAAAAAAGGTAAAGCAGTATTTGTGTTTCTATGACCGCCTCACTTCACTTTGCAAAATGCATTCAAATTTCATTCAAGTTGTAGCATACAGACGTCTGGACTTGTGAAACAAAAGACACAGATCCAAACTGCAGACTTTCCTTCTTTGTTTAAGGTTTAACAATATTCCATATGTGCAATGTGATCAAAATATATGGTGAACGCTTAAATTAAGAAATATTACCCTAAAAGGCACATTGTTATTAAGTCTTCTCAAAATATGGAATATATTTATTCCATAATTCTTCCCACTTTATGATGTCATTCTAGAAGTATTCTTTCAAGAAGATCTTAATGAGGTATGAAAAAAGTTCGGTGAACACCGCTGCCAAACACCATCCAAACAAAAGCCAGGCTCCTAATGTGTGTCCTCAAGCATTTTATTCTCCAGCTTTGACACTGTGCAAACTCTAGCTCTTTCCTAAAGTCAAAATGATGATGGAAAGTAAATATTTTGATATGATTCAGGATATCAAATTCTCTAGACAGTGCAAGATGGTTCCAAAAGAGGACTTTGAGAAATGCTTCTGAAAGTGGCCAGGATAATAGGATAAGTGAATTTAACGTGATGGAGAGTATTTTCAGGAGGACTGATGGGCATGTGTCTTTTACTATAATATTTTTTTAAAAATTTTAAACATTCACCATATATAAATCATCACTTATGATCACTCAGATTTTTAGCTCGCTTTATCAATTTGTCTTTCAACCCAAAATTTAAAGAGGAGAAAACTATTGATTGCTAGTGTAAAGTCAATCCATGTATTTTTTTTTTAATTTTAGTCATGCAATCAGGAATTCTTTTGTTTTGGGTTCTATCTCCTTTCGTTTATGCTCAGAAACAGAAACTAGCATAAAAACTGCAAAAAAGGCAGAAACAGAATAGCACAGAAAATGGCATTAGTCAATCTGAGTTTTCAGGAACTGTCCAAAGATCTGAGGTGTTCTTCCCTCTTCAAACAATGGAATTCTCACTTTGTGCACCTCTTAGGATGATTCAGGGGGAAAAGAGGGAAGAGTAAATAGCTCAGAAAAGGAAAGTCAATTACTTTAGTATAACTAAAATCAGTAATATCAAGACCCAATCTGATTGCCTAGAGAAGGAGGGACAGTTCATGAGAGTGAAAAGGAACATCTTGTCCTTGTAGCATGTAACTTGATTTACCCACTTGGAACCAGTACATGATGTTTATCAACCTTTCATTCAACCAGAAGTTGGATAAGTATGAAGCACAGTCATTATCAAATGGCAAGACGTCCAAAAGTGAACTACATTATGTAAATGACTTAAAGGGTTCACGTATCTTACTTAATAACAATTTGTCAAATGCAGGTAAAATTTCTTTTTCTCATTTATTTTATAAATTAACTCAGTAACAAGAAAATCCTTTAGCATTCCTGGGAAGTATATGAAGATACAGTAAACATATCACAAACATATTCATATGCTATGTTAATGAAGTCCCATATGCTCTGTGGAGTAGTGCCTGTGTTTAAAAAGTGATTTCCAGGTTGCAACCTCAGCCAAATACCACGTGCTAAAATTATCATTGTGCACAGAACTTTTACTACCCCTAGTTAAATCTAAAAATTATCATAAATGCTCCCTTCTGCAAAGTTACAACCCAAAAGGAATTAGCGCATTCTCTCTGCTTCCATCACATTTTAGAAGTGTGAGGCATTTCATAGGAAAAAGAACAGCTTTTTTAATCATTGAAATAATCATTTTGTTATTTAAATTTTCAGAATATAAAAAGAAAAAAGATAAAATAACTATTCCTTCTATGCACTCTTTAATTAAAAATATTTGAGAGTCTAGTATATGCTAGAGAATTATATCATCATTACACTCTGTACACAGAGAATAACAGCTCAGGAAAACCTGCCTTTAAAGCGAGAGAACAGGTGTGTCTGGTGGTTTCTATGAAGTTTTTAAAACCTTTGACAGACAGTCAAACCATAAAGCAAAACTCCAAAAGTTTTTATATACTCTTTTAAAGGGGGGTTAATTTAGGTAGACAAAGCAGCAGCATTTATTTAGGACAAAAGGTGAAAAGTCCCTTCTGGAACAGATAGTGTTTGGTTTCACCCTGCTCTTTGACTATAACTCTTAGACTGTGGGCAGCACTGTATCTGGAAAGAGGAGTGGATGTAAGGATACTCAGCGTAATGAAACAGACCAGGTTTAATTCCCTTAATCGCTTGGTCAGGGCAACTGAATTAACCAGCCACATCTGTTCAGTCTGGAGTATCCAGTCTGGGTCCTTTCTTTTTATGTAAGAAGATTTGGTAAGGCTGCTACACTGTTTAATCTATTTGTTCCTGTCCTCTCCTCACCAAGGGTGTGAATAACCAAGAGGAAGAGGAGATCAGGAAGAGCAGAAGACATTAAACTTCAGAATGTGCACCTTTTTAGCCTGTCACGTCTCCTAGGTAAACAAGGAACTGATCCAAAAATGAGACTCCTTTCTTTAAACAAATCTTTGACAAAACAGGGAAAGCAGAAAGAGCAAGAGATGGAGTTTCAATACATTAAATGTAATGTGTTTAGGGTTTTTTTTTTAATTCAATTAAAATTTTTTTAGGTTTATTTTGTTTTGTTTTCGTTTCTTAAATTCAGGATTAAGAACAAATCACTAAAGTCTTATTCTCAGGGTTAAATCTAAAATATCCAATGTTTTATTTTTATCTTTCTTTTAAAATCATCATCAAATTCTAATTTGATGACACGCTGAAATGTTAGCTCTGAAAATATACATTCAGATCTTCTTATAAAACTCAAGATCATTTTAGGGAAAATTAGTGGTTTTCTTAGATGGCAAATGTGCCACAGCAAGATCCCTACATTGCACAACTTCTTACTTTCTTTTTCATAAAAAGAACTTTTCTAATGTGTTTGTACCCCTACTCCTTCAGGTGACGGCAATGGACTTGGTTTCCTGCAGGTATCAGTGATGGGGTGGGGGTTTCACAGAGCCAAGTTCATCCACTTGCAGCCTTCTAGCTTTCACAAGAAGCTTCCAGAATCCCTCTATACATGGGAGTATTCAGGGATCCACTGTCATAACCAGTCATAGTCTTCATAATCTTGCTAATAAATTAAGACACAGGATTGGAAATACATTTGCCCAGAATATGGGCAAGCCTACCACCTCCCTCCAGGCTCTGTGTGAACTACCTGCACTGATCCTCCCCAAATGGCATTGCATTCATTTCTTACAATACTGTGGGGTCCCCCAAATGAGCCACCTTCACGGAGGATATGGGGAATGGGAATGGTGGCCAACGGTTGCTTCTTGAAAACAGTCTATGATTTTATTTTTTGACATAAGGCACTACTGGATTCTAGTTATAGCCCCATATGGTTATGGGAGGATCAAGGTTGGTGAAATCTATAATTAGAAATGTTTCAGCTCACAATGGGAGGAGAGTGGATAAGGATTAAAGTACTACCAAAGTCAATTTACAATTACAGCCTACTTTGAGTGACACCATCTAATGACCTCTTTGTACATGTAATACTGTCCATGTTCCTTACAAAACCCTGTAGGCCCTGTGCCCTGCCCATGTCTGGAACCTCACTTTCTGCCAGTTTATTCCCTTTGCCTCCTCCCTCCATATATTTCTGATTCTCCAATAAGCCAACCCTACAAGCCTAACTGACTCAAGGTCACTATTAGCCAATAAGGTTCTCTTCACTCAATTTTTTTAAAGAATAGGCTTGTGGGTATCAGTCACTGTCAGAGTATTTCCCTCATATGTATAAGGTTCTGAGTTCAGTAATCAGCACTGTGTATTAATGAACTAAATGTTTAAAATTGTTTAAATTCACACATATACACACATCACAGGTGGTGGAATATGTCCCCACTGGTGTGTATATGGTTGGGCAAAAGAATTACCCTTAATGAGAAATTCTTAGGAGTCCTCCAACTGTCTTGGAAGATGTAGCCCCTACCTCTCAACACTGCTTTATTAGACAAACAGAAAATACCACCACCCCCGCTTTGGCTCCTCGTGGCCAAGTGATTTTTTGCAATACATATAGGATACAACTGTCCATGGCAACCCTGGAATCCATCTGCCTAGACAGCTGTTTTTGCAGAATTCTCATGTGTGACTCTTTCTTTTCATTGAGATCTTGGGCCTGGTGGTCCTTCACCTGGGAGTTCTCTCCTAACTGCAGTAAACACTGTGTTTCCATTATCATGGCAGGCTTGCTTAGTTACCAGATGTTTATCTTTATTATCTGTCTCCTCTTTGTGGGAATATGACTTACAAGAGTGCAGAGATCTGGTCAGCCTCAGCCACTGAGATGTCTCCGAATTAATGGCATGCCTCAAGTGTATCGGTATATGCTGAAATCGGTACGTTAACAGTGTTAACAGCCAGGATAGAAGGCTGAGCTGAAAGGGTTTACCAACAACCTACATGACAAGGTTCCTTAGTTAATTCACAACCAAGAGTACAATGTATAAGTCAGGAGTGTTAATGTCCACAATCAAGACAGAAATAATCTAATAGCAAGTCATAGCCTGTGACATAAATCTATACTACTAACATTAGTTTCTCTATAGGAAATGAAATCATGATATAAATTACCTGCCAAATAGGTTCACCAAAGGAATCAACACAATTCTTAATTCCTAATAGAGGAAATAAAACCTCTAGCCCCAGGGGGCTTCAAACTCTCCTCCTAAAGAGTGACAAGGAGACTCTTAAGTCTTAGTCACCAAAACAAATATATATATAATAAGAGATTCCCTCTTCCCTGTGCTTAGTTGAACTTAGGCACTTGGGCTGAGGTTCTTTGCTATGTGCAAGGTCTTCAGCCTCCCTTACAAAGTGACCAAATAACACTCCCACTTGCTGCTACTTTTATGTAAATCTCTCCTTTCAAGCTCAATGTGTGCCTCTTCATAAATACTAAGGCTCTGCATGTGGCCATGTCCCTATGAATAAATCTATGTCTAGGTATTCACATTGGGAGCTATAGACATTATGATCCATAGCTCGGTCCAAGCTTGTCTTCATGTAACAAAAACAGGGTGTATTCAATGACAGTGATAGTACAAAGAATTACCAAGGAATAAATCATTGCATAGTAGTTTATAGATTTAATCTTTTTTTCTCTCTGAGTTACTATGATGAAAGTCTTTAACCATTTGTTTGTACAAGCACAACAGATGACATAGTAATTTAATCTGTTCATTTGAATTCCTCCAAGAACCCTGAAGTATTAACCTCATCTTTTCAAGGAAGTTGTATTTCAGAATGTCCTATTTTTCAAATAAAGATTTATGGAATTTCACTTTATTATCCAAGGTATATTATTCTCTTGACTAAGTTATTGAACTTTTCTTTATTTTTGTTTTCCCTTCATGTTTATTTCTTAAAAGAAGCATAATTGTACTATCTGACACCTATGGGTGCTATGGGAATGACTAGAGTTATATACATAAAGACCTGGGCAAAACACTAGGTACCTCCTAATGTCTGATATTTGTTCTCTTTTATTACTGAATCATTTTAATCTTATTCATCCAAAAAGCTGCTGTTTTAAAAGATATCAGAGTAAAAAACTAGCCTTGATTTATAGGAGTTTCACACACAAAAAAGTAAAAAGTAAGAATAGGAACTGTTGTTCCCACTTAAATAACTAGAGGACTCTTTGAAAGATACACAAAATATTACAGTAAAAATTTTCAAGGAAGAAGTATTAGCACTAATGAAATAGTAGATTTGTCAAAATAGTCACAAAAAGGCAAAATAGTCAAGTCTGTTAAGCACCCAAGTAGGCCTTTGTTTTGAAATAATGAATTATTTGCTAAAATGCAATGCTATACATATTTTCATGCAGTTCTTCTATCCTCCTTCACTAACCCAATAGGCTGTTTGTTAAAGTCACATGGACATATCTCTGGGCAAAGGATAGGCTTTCCTCAAAGATCCACTCAGTCCTGAAACTGTCCTCTTGTGTTCTCAACTTTCTTCATAACACTCTGGCACTTCTATAGTTCATGACTTAACTGAGCAACTAAGAACTACATCCTAAATCCAATAAAGAGCTGAACTACACTTTGGAATAAATTCCAGTGATATCTCTAATACTAACTTACTCATTTAGGAAGGTTACTAGACATCTCTATGAAAAATGCTCCTAATTCAGATGCATCTCTGGCTGACATTACCAGCCACCTAAAAACTAGTGCGATGGATTGGAAGAAAGTTAAAAATATTTCACTTTGTGGTTCCAACATTTCAGGAGGCCAATTGCAGAGAACTAGATTTAAGTTTTAATTAGGAAATATATATATCACAGGGTTGCTCCTTTCCTGTGATCAAGGGGAAAAAAATTTTACATGCATGAGTTGAAATGCAGAGATCAATAAAAAGCAAGTTTGACAAGCCCAAGGCCAAAGAAGCTTTGAGGAATTTGGAGATTAAAAAGATTATCTCTATAAACCTGGGACCATGCCATGTAATTATTCTATCATTGGGGTTACAAACCATATACAGAAATGCTTGGTTTAAATGTGATTAATTAGATGTTTTTAACCCTTTATTCCAATGAAAAAAGTGTACTTCACAAAATGTTAATTTTGAACTCATTTATTTGTTTTGGACAGTAAATATTTGTGTACTTCTAATTATTAAACATTAGCCAAGAGATATAGTAATATGGAAAATAATGAGAGGGTCAGAAAGGAAATTCAAGACGAGTATCATGAGTGCATGAGAGAAGGTTTCCAGTTCTTTTCTCAGATTAACCATGGGAAGAAAGGGGAGTAGATGATAATCGGGAAGTGTATGCAGGTGTTTCTGTGTATGAGTGGTCGTGCATGTGCATCTGATCACTTAATCAATATAAACTCTCATGACAGATAATTGAAGCCTAAATTTTAACTCTGGAGCTCCATTTCTGTTGAGGGGTGTAAATGAGCTGACCTGGGAAGCACAATGGACCTGATCCTCTCACGTTTCCTGGTGGAAGCTCATTTTCTTACAAGTGCTTGATAACCACACACTTGGACAGCCACGCTCTGATCCATTTTCTCCTTTCATGTTTCAATGTGGAGCACAGAGCCGTAAGTGGGACAGCCCGCAGGACCGATGCTAAAAGCTTTGTTGTGGGAATCCCTAAAGTGCTATAAATAGGACCTTCTACATTCACTTGAGTTGTGCACATTGACCCAAATAAGAATGATGCATACGATTCACAAATGTGGACATCAATACCTTATGAACCACTCAGTCAGGCGAGTTCTAGGATCTTGGACATTTCCTTAGAAACAGCCTCAGTATTTCTATCTGCATCTCTCCTAAATGATATTTGAGACAATGTCTAAACTAATGACAACTGCAAGAAAATAGTTTGCAGACATAGTGTTAAGTTATCACAATATAAACACAGCCTAAGAATTAATAATTGAAAGGTAATTTACACAATGAAAATGAGTATATGAAATACAGTCACAGACATATAACAATGGGCAAACCTGAGCACTCGCAAAAAGACACAAAAACCCATAAATTAAAGGAGACATGATGACTCCAGCAATCAGGTAAACTAATTTTTGATTTATTAGATTTTTTAAAAATTAAAAAGAGGATAGGAGGCACTACTCAGTGGTAGAGTTCATTCTAAATGTGGATGAAGGCCTAGCTTTGAATCTTGGAGCTACAAAGGAAGAACACGAGACACAGAAAGGGATGGGGAGGCAGATGAGAGAAATAGAAGCAGAAGGGAAAAGAGAGACAGAGATGGAGAGAGGAAGAGGAACAAAGTGCTGTTAAGATTGTACGCAAACAGGCAAGCACGCTCCTCTATTGCTGAAAGAAATGAAAATTACTGCCTGCTCCCTTGCATGTTGTGAACTCTTTACACCCACTTTTCAACAATCTGATTGTTGGGAAGATTCTGTCCCAGTGTAAACAGATGCATACCTGGGCTTAGGTACAGATTCAAACACTGAGGCAAAGACCGTGAGAGCCCAAAATACAAACTGCTGAACAATCAGTTAATGGGAAAGAAAACTGGACATGCATGGTGTGGTTTATATTAAGTGCTGCACAAATGGACCTTCAGATAGGATTCCTGTAAAACTCGTTTATTCAGAAGTGATAAGGAAGAAAAGAGGGCAAGGAAAGGAAGAGGTTAGTGTGCCATCTCTGGTCTCATCCCACAATGTCCCACAGTGGGTGACTCTGGCTTAGTTGCACAGCCATATTTTGGAGATGACTGCACTGACATTCAGCGTTGTTCCAAGGGGATACCTATGACTGGCCTCCATCCTTCAGGAAACCCCTAAGAGAATAGAAATCGAACCCCGGCAGCTGGAGCTTAGGCCTTAAGGAGGAAGCACATACAACCTGGTGGAAGTCAGCATACCAAAAGGCATAGGCATAAGCATGATAGAAAGATCCATCCTCACCTGCAGCATGATGGTATATTATTCACTACTAAAAGGAGTGAATCATATGTGTTCATTCAGATAAAGGTTGATTATAATATATAAGTAAAGGAGGGACAAAGTAAGGAAGGGTATAAATAATGATGAATATGATGGTAGGATAGAATAGAGAGAAGCCTTAATTCTTTATGCATAAAAGGCTGAAGTGTGAAATTATGTGCATTAAAATATGTACTTATTGTGTGTAATCCCAGCTACTCAGGAGACAGAGGTTGAAGAATTGCAATTTTGAGCCAGGTCTGGGCAATGTAGCTATCAAGACCTCATATCAAAATAAAAGAAAGAAGGAATAGGGACATGGCTCAGGAGTACACCAATCCGGGATTCAATTCCAGTAAATATACATCATTTACCCCAGGATTACCAAGGATGCTTGAGGACAGGAAGATGGTAGGGAAGGTCAACAGAGAGAGAAATAGTGCTGAACTTCATAAACTCTTTCCCTTAAATTAGAAAGGCTCAGATTAGAATATGTCCCCCATATCTTTCAGGGTTATCTTTCAGATATGAGTTGGGACATGCCTTTGAGATATATGTGATCCTAAAACTGACAAGACAAGCAGGAACTGGCATTCTGGGCAATGGGGAAATAAGACAACAAGAAATGGAACTATATATTAGATCATTGTAAGAACAATATTCAAAATGCAAGCAGCTCCATTATTTATGAATTGGAAGCCATCAGTAGGAAGAAGAAGAATAAATGAATTAAGATATACTAAACAGAGTTCTATGTTACAGAGGCATTAAATTACAGTTTTCAGAATTTTATTGACTTAAAACATAATATAATATGAGGTTTAAAATAAAATATGTAGTTTGGTATAAATAAGGGATTCTTATTCCATAAAATTGAGTATGTCATGAACCTATACTCCTGAATGCATATGGATATGTGCATGCTTAGAAAAATATATTTCTCTAGAAGTATATATGTCATTACCTGATAATAATATTAGACCTATATTATGGGATTATGGGCAATTTCAAAATTTTATTTTTACTTAGCCTTGATGGCATGTTTTAACATCTTCATCAGGTAGACCAGATCAAATTATAAAACAGCTTACTTTGTGAGGGGAATGATAGTGAAAATTAAATACAGCTTCAAAAGAACTGGCTCCAACTAGTTAGCAATTGTGAGAGATTAATACTGGGAAACAGGATACATATCCTCTTTACTGTTGAGCTGACCAAATTCTAGTCCCTAAAAAGTATCTGGTTTCCAGTTAGTTTGTGCATTTTAGAAAAAAATCATGTTAATATATACTTTATAAATTATATACTATAGTGTATGTCAATATATTATGTATCATATATACTATGTATAGGATTCATTATATATATTTGTGTGTTTTTTTTAGAGAAAGTGCAAGAGAATGCCTAGTCATAAAATACACAAGTTATACACAAGTTTGCAGTGGGCTCCAAAGCTGAAGTTTAGGGTTGGCTTGGTTCTCAAATCTGCAGGTCCTTTGGGAGTGGGAAATCTAGTAGTCCATGATCAAAGGTTTGCATTTGTCTTCTATCGTGTCCTACCACAATTAATTTAAAAGACTCAGTAGCTAAAACAAGAAAGATCATGCACTGTTAGCAACTATAACGATATGGATCAAAATGAGTAAAGACTCATTTTTAAAATTAGGGGCATCAGAAAAGTAACACTGAATTTCAGCATAGCACGTATTATTCACATGAAAAGTTTATATTCTCCTTTGCACCCCTGGAAGTCAAAAAAGCCACATTATACTAGTTCATAATGGTAGAAACAAAGCAATATTTCAACATTCCTGTTAAAAAACAATGGAGCTTTTGCAGCATCTTTTGCTGATTCTCCAGCTAGAGATCTTTTGATTGGCACAACAAAGAAAATGCATAATCCTGGTACCTAGGTGCAATGGTGAGTCTTCTTCACACGCTTTTGACACTGCCAGCCCTCCACTGGCCCTTCTAAACCTTCAAGGAATCTTTCTGAGTTTACACATACTACATACAGAAACAATAAAAGGCAGTAGCGGACAAAAAAGCCCTTGCTTGAATCCATACTGTATTGCTACATTGCCTTGGAAACAGTGAGACAGCAGCGACTCAGATTTGTAAGGGAAAAACAGAAAGTCTTTCCTATATTTTTTTCTTTAAGGAATTTCCTTGTTTATATATTTTCTTGCATTGAAGCCACTGTATTGACCTTTTAAAATTCATTTATTCATGTATTTATCCCGACTCAGTTCCAATCGTCCTAAGAAAACAGCCAGAATGAAAGGTCAGTTCAAAGGTGAGCCCTAGGTGAATAATACAGTCAGACAGGATTCTTTTGATTTCATTTTAAAGTACATCTGACAGGCTCCCTTCCTACGCTACTTTTGCACAATCTTGTTGCACGCTGAAGACAAGCTCTTCTTTGACATTCAACAACAGAAGGTCCTCTAGTCCGATGCAGCATGCCGACTAAAATGCACACATGCTGCAAGCTCCAAAAACATTAAAAATCATTTCATACATCAAGTTTTATTTCATCACTACCAAATCCACTCAGAACGAAATAATAAGCCATCCACTTATTCAGTGGATAACAGCATTCACCATCTCTGGTTTAAAGCACCAAGATCCACACAAAGTAAAGCAAATGAATCAAGTAAACACAATATGCATTTAAAGAATGTTCTGTCTTTTACTATCTTGCTTTTAACTATTTTCCCCTCATCTGCAATAAAATATGCCAGATTATATAATACTGTCATAGATAAATAACTTTTAAAATGAATAGTTTCTCTATATACTATAAAATAATACTTCAATGAAAGATAATAAATGGCAGCTTATAGCAAATGTGGCATAATTTAAATAAAACATGGTTTTTGAAACACAGAAAAATTTTATACTGAACTTTTTCTCTGCCAAAACATAACTGCAGTTTCATGTTTTTCTAAAGTCATAAATAAGAACTTTATCAGTAAAATCAAATCGAATGTTTTCTTGAAAAACATTTCAGTGACTAAGTTTTAAATCATCTTTCAATACATCAAACTTAATCTATCTTAATGGAAAAGTGCAGAGCTGTGAGTTACCCATTATGTTGGAAAATCCAGAAGTTGTTTTAATTGGTTTTGAATGAAAGCATTATTCTGCATTTCTAATCATGTTTCTGCCCCTTAGGCTAATATTAAAAAAGAATTACAATTCCTGAGCAAAGGAATTGACTCGGAATCATGGCTGGGATTAACATTTTGTTACAGATAATCCACAAACTAGAGAATCCAAAAGCCTATAACTGCGAGTTGAGTATATTTTCTAAGTAAGAAGCTAAAACGCTCATTAGACACACTCCAAGTGAATAATGAACTATCTGAAAAGAGTACATGTGTTCTGTAAAGCTTTTTACATTCTATTGTACAATGAATTCATCTTTCATGATGATCAGTTTAAGTATTTAGTCACTAAATGTTATTATATTTCTAAAAATGAAACACATGCACAGTCGTCAACTGTCTTGTCCTTGGAACTACATATAACTTCAAACTGCTCTTATAATTTTAAGACAGTAAAAACAATAACATCTACCTTACCTACCAGAAACAAATGGTGACTGTCAGTGACAAATACACCTCATAGTTTAAAGTAAGTCTTGGTCACAATAAATTAAGTTAATGCTGCAGATAGAAGCTTGTCACTTGTGCCATGAAATGGTTTTAAATAAAACTTCAAATAGGAATGAGGAAATATAAACTGACCTATTCACTGACAATAAAGCAACTCTGACTTGTGCACCTGACATGATTTGCATAATGGAAATGCAGTTCCCTGAATTATTCAAATTACAGCTCAGAAAGAAAAGAACCCTCCAGAAGAGGTTTGTATTTGTAGGGACACTTTAATGAGGTGATAGGTATCTTAATAAGTCTTCTTGGGTGAAGACACCTGGATTATTAAGTAGCAATTCTACTGTATCCTATATTAATTCATAGCAAGATTTTATCACGTCTGTTTAATTTATTAGAGACTTGAAGCGCTTAGTATCACTTGCATGGTTTAAAGTAAACCAATTTAAACAAAAGATGAAATAAATGGTAACTTTTGAAGATTTGAGTTATTCAGATATTTTTCTTTTAGCTTAACAATATTTTACCACAAGGACAAATCAGGAAGATCTGCATGAAATTAACTTCAAAGCAGATTGCAAATGAGTCCTGGAGGGATTTATGGAAAATAAAATGTACAAAGAATTTTAAACATATTAACCATATTAAATTTTTTAGGTAACTTAAATTCAGGGAAAAAATTCCTATCATTGCAAAATAACCTTTTAAGTATAATATTCCTCTACAGCAAAGGTCTTCTGGAATAACTGGAAAATATGATTGTTATTTATTGATTATTAATATTTTAAATGGTTATAATTTATTTTATTTCAAAATATATATAAGTAGCTATATTTTGGAAAATATTATACTTTTAATAGTGTTTTTGTTTTTAAAAGTTAGCATATAATTCAACAGCATGTGACTAATTTCAGCTAAGTAATAGATTTTTTCAAGTTATTTTGTTTCTTTGGGCCTGAATTTCTACCGTTGTTAGGTTAAACTAAGTTTTCTCTTAAACTTGAAATGATATGGCTATGAAATGGCCATGTTCCTGCAATGATATTTTTTCCTAGTTCTCCTTCATACAAACTACAAAGTCTGTCCAAAAATATCCCCTGTCATTTTACTGTTACAAAAAGAGTAAAATATTATTGTGAATAATAGAATCAATTTGATATAAGTGCAAAAAGAATTTTTATATGATATGAATTAAATCAACTCTAGCATGGAACTCTTTCCATAAGTGACTCACTGAATAAGTAAAAGCAGGAGCGGCAGAAAGCAACATAAAATAGCCATTTGGAGACTCCAAAGAGATTTGTCTGTTTTTTTAAAAAGGCAGAGAACTAAAAGGGTACTCAAATTCCAGCTATCAACAAGCTTGTACCATGTGCTTTGCCATATAAAGCAATCATCACTACTGATACAGTGATGGTATTTCTTTGGATCCAAAGGGCTATTCTCATGGATAACACTGACAGTGATAGCTGTAACACAGCGTGACAGGAAGGAAGTTACAGCCCACTTTGGAGAAGACTAGCATTTTATTAAGACCTAATGGCCAAAGAATATTCAAAAATAAGGACCATAAAACTGCGTTTGTTTTTAATGCTAGTTTTCTTTTACTTCCAGTTGGGTATGTTCTGGACAACACTGTTTTCATGTAGTGAAGAATAATGGGAGAGGTGCATGGATGTCATCAAACCTTGTCTGACCCCAAAAGGTCAGAGCAGTACTTCTATGTAAAGTAACCCGGATTCAAGATCCAGGATTACTCTCTACACACTGGCAACAAAAATGTCAAATACGAATGCCTTGAGAATACTTTTTCCTTAAGCACTAAGAAAATGAGAGTAACCCATGGTACTTTTAATATTAGGAGGTAATTTCCTTTCCATTATCAAACTTCAGTACTTTTTTTAATCAAAGCTTTTAACTATGAAGATAATGAAGCCAAACTCTTAACATTAAAAAGTTCAGCACTGCTCATCAAATTAGGGATGTTTAGAAATATACTATTTCTAGATTTTGGAAAAAAAAATATTGAAATTGCTTTCACAATTGTCTATATTCCTACCTTAAAAGTGCACAAAGAGCCATTCAATCAATTAATTATCTCACCAATCAGTCAATAAATTGGCCAAGTGGACAACCTGCCATTTGTATCAAGCAAAACAGAAATTCTGGAAAAAAGACAAAATTTTTGAGACACAAAAACCAGCAATAAAGTCTATGGGTCAGAGGGCTTTTACATGAGTTAATTATAACATATTCTGACCAAATTTTGGAAATATTTTTATATTAATAAAAGTAAGAAATCCAAAAAATCACAATTAATACCTATAAACACAGGTTTAATCTTTCAATCATTTAAAAAACAAACTCTGTACAAGGCACTGGGATATCATGTAAAAAAAAACATTACTTTAGATTTTATGATCTATTATTTTTGTTTTTTTTAATGGTTCTCTATGGAGAAATTAAATCAGTAAAAGTGATATCCTCAAAAATCAAAAATATATTATGACCCCAAAACATATTATTTTTACACATAAAATTCTTTATTACAATCTTATCAGTCTTTTTGTTAAGCAACAAATATATTGTACAAATAAGTATAATAATCAGAGGTGACTTTTGAGTTGTAAAGGTGTAACTAAAAATTTCTTCAAAGTACAATTTCAGTTGTAAGTCCTTACATGTGATTTAGAACTTAAGCTTCACATGAATAATTCAATTCTAGAAAACAAATTAAAATAGACTTTCTGATCATTAATATCAAAAGAGGGACCTCTGATGCTTCAAATATGTGGTTATCTGATAAAAATTGATCTTTAGATTTTGATCTTCCAAATATCTATTTGATTTTCATAACATTTTTTCCCAATTCAGATACCCTCATTGCTATTTTCTGAATTCTCTTTAACTGCCTAACCCTAACCTTAGTGCTCCTTTCTACTGAATTAAAAAACAATGGCTCAGGTTTAACACTGGTTTCTGAACTGCTAAATCTTGAGGATGCTTGTCTCCACGGCTGGCTTACATATGCCTCTACTGAGTCTAGCACCAGTGATAACCTCCTGCTTGTTAAAACCTTTTTTCTGCCTTAGATTCACCTTACTCTCAGGACCTTATTGTCTTTTGTTCATTTTCAAACATTTCCTGTGCTTTCACTTTCTCAACATATGCTGGAAATTCTGCTAATGTCCCAGGTCTCCATCTCTAACCTCATTCTTTCCAGTCCTGTTTTTTAATTTGGTTCTTTTTGTATATTCACTGAGTTTTGCTCATATTTACTATCAATGGCTTTTTGACCACACTGCTCACTTACAATTCTGATTCATGAACATTTCTATCAGTGGCTTCAAAATCAGCTGTGCATTTCTTTCAGAAGGTTTCTTGGTCTAACAGGCACTACTCATCACAAGAGTAACAGATTGCTGAATATACCTGAGCTTTTCCCACTCCAGTTAATTCATGCTGATTTTTCTCCCTAAATAAGGTCTAGATCTTTTGACTTCTGTCCCTTCCATATTTTGTTCCTTAAACAAACCAGCTCGGCATCTCTCCAGAATTAACAATGTCCTTTTACCACAATTTCTCTGACTCCAAGCCACCCCTCTCTAATCCTGTCACCTCACTAGGCTTTAGAGGAGCTACATGATTTTCTGTTTGGATCTGGCAATTGTTCTCCTAAAGATATTATTTCAATCAATGGTTTTGCCATGTTCTGGATACTTAAAGTGGGACCCAAGAGGTTCCCTTTGATTCTTCTCTTACCTGTACTTTTAGAACCCAATCCATGAGTAAGTGTTATTAATTCCTTCTAAAATACAAGTGCCACCCATCTGCATCTTATGACCACTATCACTTTTATCTGAGTTCATTAACTCTTGTCTGGAAAACTTTGCATATGCTAATGTTTTACTGTTTTTAAACCCCAAACCCTACATTCCATTGTCCATAAAATATCGAATTTTTATATGAAAAGTTACTGTAGCATTTAAGATTGCAGTTCAGTCATTTGTAGAACACATGGCTGGCATGAATAAGGGCCTGGGTTTGATCCTTAGCACATACAGAGAAATCATTACACAAGACTCCAAACTTATACAAAAATATTACAACATTATATGTTAAAATCAATATAATGTATTAGAATAACACTTAAGTAAATAATGTTATGAACTTACGTGACAGTTCATTAAGTTCAACAAGGTCAATCCTGTTTTATCTGTAATCTCACCTTTTCCATCCTAATATTATTTTGAATTACTTCTTCTGCAAAATTTTTATGTGTATTTCTAAAATATGACAATCCCACTTTTTATGCAGATACAGTGGTACCTAAGTTTGCAAACTTAATTTCTCCCACAATCTTGAAAAAGATGATCATGTTTGTGTTCGTGCAAGAAAGATGACCATAGTCATGTTTGTTACCTGGTATAAGAAATTGCAAGCAAAATTTTCCCAAACATTTTCATTTACAAATCAAATTATTCTCCAACAAAAGCATTTGTAAACTGAGGTGTCACTGCATGTAACATTTCAGGTGAAAAAATTTAAGCCTTAATGTCATATCCACTCTGTATATCTCTAATTAAGCATTGATTTATTTTTTAATAACACAGCAAGATCTAAACTAGTCCAAAACTTTATGACTGATTAAAATATCTCTTAAGATCTGTAAGTTCTTTCTTTAGTCCTCTGTCTTGCAATTTAACTCAAGAAACTGGATATTTGTCCTGTGGAGTTTCAGGACAAAATCAGAATCGTGCTGATTATATCCTGTAGTGTGATTTCAGCATAGTACTCTTTCTCTCTGTTTTCAGTACTGATTAACTGAGGTGGAGTTTGATACCTGGCATCTTAAAGTTAGGTTCATAAAGATAAAGTTTAGATTCAGTAACATTAAAAGGAAAATTTTCTTTGAATATTATTATAAATGCAGCATTTCAGTGATTGAAATCTTCCAGTAAGTTTTACTGCATTAAGAATAAAAGTCTAGAAATCATGCAGGCTATGTATGATCTGGTCACTGACCACTGCCCCTCTCTCATTATGGACCATTCTTTTCTACCCTGACCTCCCTCATTGTCCTGTGTCATTTCTGTTCCCAAATCAGGGGCTTCGTACTCATTCTTTCCTTTGCCTGTGAGGATCCTACATCTCTTTCAGTGCCTGATGACTTCTTATTACTGAGGTGTGAATTCAAATATCATAAATTCTGAGCAGGCTTCCTTGTTGGCGTTATGCAAATTAACTGGTACATGCATGCATACAGATGTACACCTGAGTTCATATATCCCTCTCTCTGGTCCTTAAATTCCTCCTCATTTTATGAAATCATCTGTATCATTCATTTTTTGTCTACCTTACCTCACTGGGCCATAAAGTACGTGTTTATTTACTACCACATGCTAAAATCAGTGTCTCCTATTTAACATAAATTCAATACATGTTTGCTTGAATCAAGAATTTAATGAGTCATCTGATTCTCAATTTCTAGCACTGCCCTCTACTGACTGTGGGATTCAGACTTAGTAAATGGAGGTGACTTTCTTTTCCCTCAATCCATCTTAATTTCTCTAATCTGTGTACCTCGGCACACAATAATTAGCTCGACATCCTCTTCCTGTGCCTAATTCTTGTCCCATTCATTTGAATTCATTCTTTCTGTTTTAGTTAAACACAAAGGCCATCTTTTTATATCACATCAACAGTATTCTATATAAATAAAAGATGCTATGTATACTTCAGGAAGGTTACTGTAGAACACTGGTCTTTCTATAACACATACTTAGGGTCTAATCTCTGCTCCATCACTTAGTATTTGAGTAATTCCAGAAAATCTCTTGGAATTAGTTTCCTTTCCTTGAAAAGAATGGAAATAATAGGATAACTTCATTGGATTCTGTTATGATTTGTCATCCTAAAGATCCATCAGTTAAAAGGTTTGCCCAGTCTGTGGTGCTTTTGAGAGATAGTGGAAACTTAAAGAAGTAGAGCCTAGCAGAGGATTTGGTCACTGAACACACACCCTTGAAGGGGATATTAACACTTTGGCCTGCTGTCCTCTCTTGTGCTTCTATCTGTGAGGTGGTGGTGTCTTCAGCCTGTGCTCCTCATATGATATGCTGTGTCATCACAGACCTAAAAGCAACAGACCTACTGACTATCTGCAGACATCTTCCAATTCTTAAGCCAAAATAAGCATTCCTTTTTTGTTAAAGTTGATTAGCTCTGGCACTTTGTTAGAGCAATGGAGAGTTGACACAGACTGTTTGGAGGATTACAGATATGATATTGTTTATATAAACACTTAATATATCAGACCAATAAATTGTTTCTCCTGCTAGCTAACGTATTCTTAAGGTCTCATACTGAAGTGATTGTTTTGTATTTTTTCTTAATAATGAAAGATTTTTGACGGTATGTAACACAAACATTTTCATTCTTTTATTGTACTACTCCAGGCATCTGCACAGTTCCCGACACTTCTTAGTACTCCACATATGATTCCCAAGAAATTATACATGAATCTGGCTTGCCTGGCACCTAAACACACTGAGGTAGGCTTAAGAGGAAGGTATCAATGATGAGTGAATAAAGATTAATAATAAATACCTGGATAATTCACTGACAAAAAAAAATGACTCAGAAATAACTTCTGTGTGTATATTTGCAGAAGGAGAGTATGTGGCTATCCAAGCTTGACTTCACAGATCAGCAAAAAGAAGTAATGACAGTTCAAATCCAAATCTATAAGGGCCCTTCACTTTAAATACATTTTCCATCCTTCAAAGGAAGCATTCAGTCTATCTTACCATAAAGCCAAGCACTAACATTAGGAATAGCGTCAGCTCATTCATCAGGTATAAGACCTTCTCTTGATTCACAATATTAGTAATATATTAATTTAAAAAATCAAAAAGCAGGCTAAATCCAAAAATATATATGAACCTAGAAAAATGAGTACAGATATTATCACACTGTCTTTTAAGAACTGAAAATCACACCCCAGATGAAAGGCAGCGAATATTTTCCCTTAAGGACCAAACAATACTTTGGTCTTATGGGCCATAATAATCAACATTCCTGTTGTCATGCTAAAGTAGCCATCAAAAATATACAACTGAATGGGTAGAGTGTGTTGTTGTCAAATGTTGTTTGTGGACACAGGCTTTTATAAAATATATAATTGTGAAATGTCATAAAATATAACACTTCTGATTTTTTTCCAAACATTTGAAAATTTAAAAACAATTCCTAATTTACAGTAATACACACACAGGCACCAGATTGAAACTGTCCTATAGATCACAGTGTGTCGACCTCTGTATTAAACAAATTATATCAACTCTTTCTGTAATTTTAAAGAAAACATGATTCTCGTCTTAAATTTAAAGTAATAAAAATAGATATTATCGTGCCACAAATATAATAATTACTTTTATAATTCTTATAAAGTAACTACTATAGAAAATCTTTTAGATAATGTGAAACATAAAAAATAATAATTTTAAATACCTTCATATTAAACATCTGATTGACAATTAATTTTGACTCTGGTCATCACAACTTCCCATACACTTATTGATCAATAATCTGAATAGTCCACCAGTCCTAGTTGTGACAATTTCTGAATTTATAAAATAAAAACAGGCAAAATGATCAAATTCTAGCATGTGTCCATGAAACAACGGTAATTTACTGAGCCAGTTTTGGCTTTAAAATAACACATGGCATAAAAGAAATCTCTGTTGCTTTCATTCAGCAAATATTTATCGAGCACATACTGTACTATGTGTGTGCAAAACAATGTGAAAGAAATCAAGCTCCCTGGTATTTGTGCAAGAATCATCCATCCTTTCTGTGCATTTGTAAATCAGAATAAAACTGTTAAATGAAAAAAATGTCATCATTATTTTGATAAACCTCAAAAGAAAATGTAACCACCTTCACTCCGGAATCAATAGGACCCACAGTTTTCAAGAGCTCAAGTTCTCCAGGGAGTGCTACAAATTGACAGGACGTCTCTCAGCGCTTGATTTGACAAGAGACACAGCACAAGACACGCAAACTTCGGGGTGGAGAGCCTCATCTCAGACAGCTCCATATTGGCCAGACAAGCACCAGTGGCTCAAGGAGGCTGCTACAGCGTCCACAAGTCAATTGCGAATTACTCTTTCTAAATTGGCTCCACAGCTGTGGTTTTCAGTTCCTAGAGTACCCTCCAAATAACTGATTGTGGGGGAAAAATAAAAGCCTGCCTTTTCCCAAAACACACACCTTTTGGCTACCTGCCATCTCGGCTCACAGAGAGCATGCAGATCTAAAAAGGGACACTTGTGAAACTCTATCAGAAAAATAGCATATCAAGGGCTTGGCATAGGGGTAGCTGTCAGGCACTCAAAAACATAACTTATTCCAGCTTCGGAGGCCTAGAGAGTGGATCGGGGAAATAAACTTGGCTTCAGAAGTGCCTGAAGCACTCAGCCCCAAACAAGCGAGAATCAGGGAAATGGTGCCAAACTTTTCTTTTGTTTATTTTCAAAGGACACAAAAAAAAAATCTTCAACGAAAAAAAAAAAAAATAAATAAATAAAATAGAGAAAACTAAGTCTATCGCCTACAGTACCAGCCCCTTTCTGAGAGTCTAAAGAAAACTCACAATCTGGCAATAGACATGAGTTACAAAACTGAATTTTGTTATCTTTCAGACAGCAGATATTCTGCTTTTATCTAATCAACTTCATGTAGCTAAAGCATTAGAGGATCTGGAAGTGAATGATAAATGTAGATGAAACCTGATAATTCAGGGTTACATTAAGTCCAGCGGAAACGGGGACCATAACATAGCTGTACAAGCATGATATATGTGTGTGTATAATATATATATAGCCACGTGTGTGGATGGAAAGAGAGAAGAGAATACAGAGGAGAAAAGATCATCTTACACATGCAAATGTTATACAGAAACATACACAGATACAGCAAGAAAATGAAGGATAAACCTATCAGGTCTCACAGAGAAATGATTCCCATGTTTTGAATCCTTCCAAAGCATGATTCTTTTGAGCCCGGATTAGGAGATAATTCCACATGACAATTTTCCACAGATATGCTTGTGAAATAGTGTCAGTTATTTAATCTGCAGGTTAAATTAGACACTATTATCACCTGGGAGAAGTTTAAAGCTCTGCAACTGCCTGTACAGCACTCTGGTTTCATGGCCAGTTCACCAGCTTGACATTTACTTATATGACTAAATTCTAAATTGGGATTAATAAAATGATTAATTTACTCCTCTCTCTCTCTCTCTCTCTCTCTCTCTCTCTCTCTCTCTCTCTCTCTCTCTCTCTCTCTGTTTCCCCATGAGTCATGGTTGGCTATCTACAAGAACAAAATATCTAACTGAGGAAAACTGTCTTCCAACCGTAGCATCTGTCTCTCTGGCAAGCTCTGCTGACAGTTGGGTCCTGGCGCTGGAGCTGTTCCTTCAAGAAGCTCTGTGGGGCTGAGCTATTAGTGGGCTCTCCTCCTCCTAGGTGCTGCTTCCTACCGAGTCTTCCCAATTGGAAAGATGGGTTTGTATATATTTATCCTTCTGAGAATCTGCTATTGTGTAAATATCTCCAATTGAGACCCCCATGGGAGGCCGCACATGACACAGGAATACTTGCATTCCTTTTCTTGCAAAATATCCATAAAATAGCTAGGCAGTTCCCAAGGGTCTGCTTCTGGGTATTATGTAAGCAGTCTCTCCTTCAGAAAGGAAAAGAGATGCTTCAAGACACAGAAATAAAAATGCCCACAGCTCTCTAAGGGAATTTCAAAATAGCAAGTTGCTTAAATACCAAGGAAAGCACCTGGTTCCTCTCAAAACCCACAGATAGCCTGCAAGAGTTTGAAAGGTGGAAGTCACAGTGGGGGTGGGGAGGAGCATTGGAAGAGGAGAACAGAAAGCTGGAGTGACCCAGATTTACCTTGGGGAAACTGTGAATCACACAAAATAAGCTAATATGCACAAGGAGCGTCTTCTGTCATTTAAAAAATTCTATTAAAACAAAAAGCAGTTAGCTAAAACAATGTTATGTTTTGTTATTGGAAAAGTGCTTAAGGTGGGGATATATTTTCATAGGCATGATATTCCAACAACAGCACATCTGTCCTGCTCTAATTGGAGCCTAAAATATTTCTGTCAGGCTCTTCCTTTCTTTCTTATAAATTTCTTCCCAAATCCACTTTTTTTTTTTTTTCTTTCAAACAATGACTCAACCCTTAGACCCCCCGGAGACTCCTGATTCTTACAAGAATTAGAAAAGATCTCCTGTTATTATTAGATTCCATTTTAGATTGAACAGAAAGCAGAAAGTGGGCAAGATAGGGATGCCTTTATTTTGCTTGAGATGCTTTTGAAATTTGCCTCATTCAAAAGCTGGAATGGCACAAAACACCCTCAAACTAGGAAATAAAATGTCCACTGGACCAATTATTTGTAACCTGCTCATTGGAAGTAAAAATAATTTAAACTTCCCATAAGACCTAAAGGCATTTAAGAGAATCCAAGTAGCTTGGTACATTTAATATTTTCTAAGAATAAACACAGAGAAAAAGATTAAGCCTTCAAAGATCTCACTTATGTAAGTCAGACAACACCAAAAAAATACACAGTGGAAGGATTAATGTGAAACAAAATTCAGAAAAGAGGCTTTTGCAGAAAACCATTCCTCCGGCTAGATCTCCATTGTTTACAATAAGAAGTAGAATTTGGACCCGTTATATATTCCTTTTTATGGTGTCTCTTGTGAACTGAGGTTGTTAAAGTAACATAGTAATTATCTTTTATCTACAGCATGATTTATTTATAATATGAAATCCCCCTTTACATTTTTAGAATTATAATAATTGAATGTTTTCCCTAATAGTTGGAAAAAATAACATTGGAATAGGAAACAAATATTTATGTCACCATTCCTTTTCGAGGAAACTCTGAATAATATTCCAATAAAAAACACAGTTACACATATTCTTTTAAACATTTTTTTCAATTTCAAAGGTCATATTTAAAACTGAACCAACTATGAATATGAATAAGTTGGAGGCCATGCCTAAAGCTAGTGTCTTTTCAAGTAAAAAAGACTTACTAATAGTTCCATTTGTTTTCCATTAAAAATCTACTCATTGTGTTCACAGCAATCCACATGCCAGTATGTGAGCCTGCTTGGACAAAGCATTTGCTTTGTGTGTATCAGATGCAAAATTTACTTAAATTCCAGATAATTGCAAGTGCATCTGCTAGGCTTTGTCACTGGTCTATATGAACATTTTCACAGTGTATACAAAGAGCAATTATCCAACAACTAAAGAAAAAGAAACAGTCATTTCTGCAAATTATAGCTGGCTCCTTTATCAAGGAGTAAGTTTGTGCTAAAAGAATACAACCCCAAAACATTTTTTTAAAATAAATAGTATTCACTCTCACCACATACATTATCTACACAGAACAAAAAAGGGAGCTTTTTCAACTGTTAAATTACTGGGTCTGAAACACGGATAACTGCAATTTTGAATAAAATCATCTCACAAAACATTAAAGTTTTCTTCTGGAAGACGAAGAAGAATGAAAAAACTCCACAAACACCCGATTTAAGCCAATTTGATGAACGAGTATATGTTCTTAGTGTCTATTCATGACAAAATGTTTCAACAATAGTCACTTACCCTATTTATTATCAGTTTTCAGCTCTCTAATTTGAGATACAAACTTGCAGAATCAAGAACATGCAGGCAAGTCAACACAGGGAAGGCTTGGGGGGGGCGGATAGAGATTAAAATCTCAATTAAAACGTATTCATTCTAGGAATTAAATATTCGTTTCAAAGCATCCTTAAGTTTCTCCAGTAGGGCTATTTTGGTCAATAGTTCTCTTTCTCTTTCAAACCCTTTCCTTTTCTTTGCTTCCATTCCTATTTCTTTTCTAACTTCATGCACAATCCCATTTCAACTGTCACACTCAGCACGGCCAGTCTTCCTTCAAAGCCCAATCCAATTTTCAGACTTTTACACCTCCAGCCAACTAAACAACATCAACGGCTCTCCTCTTCAAGGTCCTAATACAGAAGATCGTTCTCTCTCTCTCTCTCTCTCTTTTTTTTTTTTTTTTAACAAATTCTCAAAGCTATCTACAATGATCAGAGTGGTGTCATTACAACACAGAGAAAAATATCAGAGAGTAAAAATTTTTGTCACTTTTGACTTCTATGAAATCTATCAATTCAGTGGCCACTTCCTCTTTCACCTTCATTTAAATATCTTCATTATCATTTTGTAAAATGTATTATGCTACCGGCCAAAGCTATTAGTCAGTAAAAAACCATCTCCGTATTCACCAACTAGAGAACCATCATTATCATTAATATTTCATGGAACTGCATTAAATGAGACAATATTCAATATTTAACTATCTAATCCTACAGTAATTTATATTAGAAAATACCAACCATGTGAGAATTCAGCCAGTCGGATTATTGTATTGGATGAACCTTTGTCATTATTAATAACACTTCAGTATCTCATATTTTTCAGCATAAAATGTAACATCCAAGGACTGAAAGTGATTTTGTTTCTAATTAATTCTCAAAATCCTTTGAGACAGTGATGGAAGGATAAATATATTAATTTAGAATTGCAGAATTAATGGCTGAGACTTCAGATGCAAAAGTTTTACTAGACTTGTGGATTACTTGCATGTGTCTTACACTTCACTAAGTTTACTAATAATTTAGTAAGAGAAAAATGAATCTGTAGTTCAGGGAATCTAAATTATGGGAAAAAAGAAATGCAGTTTTATTCCTTTCAATGATTACTGTTATTACCAATTTGTAGACAGATTTATAAAATTTATCTCATATAGCATCCTGAACTCCTATTACTAATTAGTTTATAGAAAATTACTAGGCCATCCAGATGGTTTCTTTACGTACTTTGTACAAATCCCCCCTCCATCTCCTTTTAAACCATTTATAAACTTTGTACACAGACAAAAGTCAACCAACCATAGGTAAGTTATATTTAACTTTGAAATGAGAAGAGTTCAAACATGTAACATTTTAGTATGACTTTTGGTGATAACACAATAATTCTACATGTTAAAAGTGTTTGAGATTGGTGTGTGCTAAAATCAAAAACCTTCACCTTAATACTTCCGTAATCAGAAGGCCCGCCCATTCATTTTAAGTAAGTCAGAAATTCTTGTCAAAGATCATTCAGCAAAGCAGTTGTTATCCATCTGCTAAGACCCTGCAGGTCACTTTCCGTGTAAGGAACAATGCCTAACACTCATGCGGACTTTCTGTTTGTGGGTTTTATTGGGGACCCTTCTCTCTAATCTGAGGGAATCTCATTATTTATAACCTGAAGAATATCAGTCTTTGTCTTACATTGTACAGTATGAAAGCACCACACCCAGATTCCTAGACTTTATACTAAAAATAAATAAATAAATAAAAGTGTGGACAGTGCATTAAGATTGGATGAAGTCAATCAGGTAAGTACAGCAGCCCAGAACTTTGAGACACACAGGAGAAAGAGCCAGATGAGTGTCTTCCAGGTCTGGGACAGAGAGCTCCATTTCTAAGGTAGCTAACAGAAGGGCAGGAGCCAGGCTGAGAGGGGTACAGAAGGTGAGTTCTCTACGCTCAGGGAGAGCAGCAGAGAAGCCATCTTTGCTGGTCACTGTGATTCTCAGCATACTGCTAATCTGTTCCTTCTTCACATACATTACCCGGGATCACTCTCTAAAAATTAATTAAGATTGTACTTTTATTCTGTGTTGATTAATTCTATAAAATAGTGGACAACAAATGATTTTTCAATATTGCAAGTTGCAAAGAACATTCTCTTATCATAAACACCACATCCTGGAGGAACCCGGTAGCTGTGGGTAAATGATCTTCCAAATGCCTACTGGTTCACATACTGTAATGATGGATACATTGTGTCACCCTGAGAAGTTTAGTAGTTCAACTAAGCAACTTAGCAGGTGGCCAGGGTCCTCACTTTGTTAACATCCTGAGCTTGTGCAAGAGGAGGGCACAGAGATGTTGTGAGGGCTATACCACCCTGAAGGGGCCTGGCCTGCCTACAGCAAAAAAGAGGAAAGCCCCTTTTGCTCTTGTTTTTGCTGTCTTATTGTTTTTGCACTCTTCTGGAGCGTCAACCCTGTGCCATGCTCTCCTACCTTGGAGCTAGCTGATTACGAACTGAAACCTCCACAGGCTGTGCGCTAAATAAACCTTTCCTCCCTTAGCTTTGGGTGTTGGGGTTTTGTTCAGCAATGAAAGAAAAATAACTAACACACATAGCTAACAGAAAAAGAGTGAACATTCAATTTCAAATGCCACCAAAGTTGTTTCTGTCTCTCTCTCTCTCTCTCTCTCTCTCTCTCTCTCTCTCTTTGTCTATCTCTGTCTCTTTGTGTCTTTCTGTCTCTCTCTCTCTCTCTCTCTCTCTCTCTCTCTCTCGCTCTCGCTCTCGCTCTCAGTCATTTCTCTAATTCAGACTGACAAAGAAGAAAAGATGAAACAGAAATGATGATTTAACTACTATTTCCTGGAAATGAGATACCCAGATCTTGAAAATCACAGTCAAAGTGAGTATTAATCAAGAGCCTGACCAGTGATACCAAGTCAGGGCTGACTGTCAAAGTCCAGAAGCTATTACCTGGCGCTGAGAGCAGGGTCAGTGCCAGCAAGTGTCCTTTCCTTCACCATCCACTTTCAGAGCTATTCATGTAGTACTTTCAAGAATATTACCCTTTCCACAAATGACTAAAATAAGATGAATTTAAAAGCATGAACAAATTTTGAAAAGTCAATCCTAGACCACACATATCATCAATTCGTTTAGGGTCAGATGGGAAATAAAAATCCTAAAGAGAAAACATTTTATTCATGGCAATTTGAGAATGCTAGAAAATTTTGTTCCTTTCCAATTCCTATATATTTTCAAAAACTCTTTCTTAAAAAAATAGTAAATCATAAATTGACTCATTACTTGTGAAAAATGTAAATTGACAGCTTTGGGCCATGGAGTCATTTATCTATTCACTGATTAAATTTGCACAGGCAATAGGCACATCCTAAAAATGTCCAGCATCAGAATCTGTGCTTATTGGGAAGCCCAGATGTTAACAATGATCTTACTGCTCCTGGCAGGGTTACACAGCCTAGTACTGGCCCTCTGGCTTTGCCGTTTACTTAAACACATCTGTTATTAGGTATCTGAATTTAAAAAATAAATAAAAGGAAAGAAAACTGAAGAATTATATTCCTGATCTCGTCTGAAGCTTTGCTTTTCTCAGAATACGTAAATAGATTAAAGCTTCAGAGAAAGGCTATTAAAATACACACACGCGCAAATGCAAAATAAACAGGAAATCAACTTCTAAACTTCTGTAATTAAAATATTATGTTACACATGCACACAAACACATAATGGTACTTTTGCTTGTAGACTATCAGCTTCTACAGTAGAGACCAACCAAACACACATGGCGCGCATGCACGTGCACACACACACACACACACACACACACACCACACACCCTCAAGCCATGTATGATTTCATGTACACCCCATGAGGGCTTAATAAACACTTATGAATTGACTGACAAGAGAAAAACTAAGAAATGACAACCTTCGGGGTAGCCATAACACAATTTTAACTTGAAAATTGCCCAGGAATAGACTTCACAATCTATGGCAACATACACAAATCATATAAAAAGAACCGGTGCCCCTCATACACCTAGAGTGGCCTTAGGGAATAGCTTAGTGAAACATCACTTGTAGGAAAGAGAGTTCAGACTCTCTATCTATTTACTGTTTGGCTTCTGCAGTGAAGCCAGCTGCAAGCAACATTTATTCTGTAATAAAAATTATTACAGGATAACTTTTAAAATACAGTTTAGAATAAATATAAAAATTTGCTTATCTTTAATATTTTCCTGCTAAATATACAAGTTTAAAACCACATTCCCCTTTCAATTCTCAAGATTCATGTTGCCATTTTAATTTCTCTGTAGCCAAAGGTAATGAAACATACTCTACAATGTTTAAATTATTTTTTCAATAGTACCATCTCCCAATAAATGCTAATTAGCAATAGATAATTTACTCGAAGTTTTCTCTAAATCATACATTAATAGAATGCAATTATTTCTTTTAGTTATTTCTTGAAGAAAGCTTCTGAATGTGTCAAGTTCAAAAGCCATTTGTTTTCCTCCTTGAGCTTCGTACACTTTCTACCTCGGGGGTTTAAATTGGATAAAATTATAAAAATTAACTGGTCCTGCAACTGAAGAATGTCACAAGTAAGATGACAGTTCTGCGTGCAGTTTGGCCTTAGCACGGGCACTGGAAAGGGTGTTCACTTCAGTTATCATCTACTGTGAAGAGCAATTTCCCCCTTCATAAATTTCAAAAGTAAGTGATGAGAGCAAGCAGAGGAACACACAAGAAAAGTTACACAGCGCTTTAAGGTGAGAAGAGGGGAAAATCAAACAAACAAACAAACCATTTTGGGTTGCAATGGGTAATTCTTAAAATAAAAACACATAAAAACAGTGATAAAAGTTTGTGTGTAAGCACCTGCCTGGCAAGCATAAGGTCGTGAGTTTGATCCCTGGTATCACAAAAAAACAAAACAAAACAAAGTTTGTGGATGTCATCGGAGGCCAAATATGAAACCTATCTTATGCAGTTCACTGCATGCTGAGTGCTATCTCAGCGTATACTCATTTGTATTACTTGTAATGATGAATAAAAAGCTATCAAATACCTCCTCGGACATCATCTGATGCTCTATGCTCACCTTACTGAATCTCACCTATCAGCCTTTATTACACATGTGACTCCCATCCCCTGCCCAGGACTGGACTCAGCCAACTGCTTTGTTGGACATTTGAGTAAGTCTTCCTATGCACACCTATAAATATCTAAATCATTATCTGATTCAGATAATGATTACATTTCGTACAAAACCTGGTAAAGTTTTTATTTTTTTTTTTCTTTTCAAGGATTTCTAAGTCAAGTCAAACATACCTGATTTGTATATATGTATGCATGTGTACATGTGTGTGTGTGATAGCTTTTAATTTTTATTTCCTTCCCTTGTTGGCAATAAGAAAGGGTACTTTCTTTTCTTTTTTCTTTTTTCTTTTTTTTTCCTAGAAGTCTCCTCTGGACTGTGCCCAGTGATGACCAGTCATTTTCCACACTCATCCACAGCCCTCTCTATGGCCATATGAAAATTTTCCAGTGGATAATTAAGCAACACACACATCTAATAAATATAATAAATAAATTTGACTTTTTGCCTTAGTAATTGGTTTCATCTGACTGAGTCGGATTGTGTGTAGAGATACATAAACAGAATCAGAAAAGAGAAAATAGATACCAGGGTACCCAAATTGTAGAGCCATAACCAGTATGAATTGTTTTGGCAATAATCAAGATATTACTCCTAGGGTTAAAAATATAGAGAAGTATTTTGTGCCTTCTCAAGAAATTTTATTAAAATTAAAAATTAAACTGGTACCATGACCATTACTATTAAGAAAACAACAGCCAAATGTGAAATAAATTTTTCTCTCATCTGTACCATCTTCTCCTCCCCTCTAAGGCACACCGCCCTTCCCGGGCACCTTCACTGAACCCAAGCCAGCAGCTCCACATGTTGGCTGAGGTTCCCAGTTTCAGCTGTGGTACCACACTAGGCTACCTCAATAGAAATGAGTGGAGGATACTAACAGGCATAGACTGAGTACATAATTGTACACAATTACCACCTGAGCAAATCTTAAAATGAAACAAAATTAAATCACCTTTTAGATATATGCTAGACATAAAGTACAAAGCCTTATTTAAAGCACCCACATCTTTTTCTAATTGCTTTCTTAGATATCATTTTGACATCAAATTACTCATGCCATCAAAGTTCTTACCATAATACTTGTCTGGTTTGGAGAATGTAAAACTATTTATTGAAAAAAAAATACTATCCTGAGGCGAATATTCCCTGTTTCTTTTAAGCAATTTCTATTGAAATGTGTAATATATAATCATACACTCTTTTATTTAAAGTGTCTTAGAAAAATTATCAAGGTTAACAACAGAAAGTCAGTTGCAATGAATTCTCCAGTAATAAACACGATTCTGGCTATGTGATATTTACTATGAGATGTCATATTGCATGGATAAAACTATTTTCTTAATGGTTTAGTTTTATTCTTAGAAATAATTTAAGAACCTAACTTGACTCTTTTCAACACGTACACTGAAATTTTGAAGGAGCTTTTTAAAAAACATGTTTTAAAAATCAAGCAGCTTATACCATTCTCTGAAATGGTCATTTTACATTAAAGGGATATTTTAACTTCAATGAAAATAATTTCTGTTTAAGAGTATAGTTCTTTTCTCCACAATCTTTTCTTTTTATTAAAGTAAGAGAGATTTCCAAACACTGAGTATTAGCTAAGGCCTATGCAATAATAAAAATATTATTTAAAAATAAATCTTTTCCAAAATAATCCTATAGAATTGTCTTCTCTAAAGATTTAGAATCAGTACATTATCATTAAAATAGATTCCATCTTCATTGTATGAACTATATTCTTCAGGCTTATTCTTTGCCTCTTAATTAGGTAAACTAAAGATTAAGGTACATAAATGAATGAAAGAAATAGCTTGTTCTTTTAAACTAAACATATAGATAGGTTCTTATTTTATAGGGAGCAAAGCTCCCTTTTATATAACTTTAGAGTGAGTCCTTTACAAATGTCTCATTAACAGAAATGGATAACACAAAATTTCTATCACTGCAAAACTAAGCATAAACTTACATATGGTTAAATAATTTTGTCATCAGAGCAATAACATAGACTCATTTAAAACCCCAGTTCCAAAGTTTTGTAGACCTGCATCACATTCCAATAAATTACAGCAATAAGAATAAGTGAGCTGAAACACCTAAATTTATATTAATGTTCTCAAACCCCATTCCAGAACTGTATTAGAGAGCAGAGAGCAGAACGGGTCAGAATCCACAGTCATCTCAAAAGAAGCACAGAGGAGCCAAGCCTCTTCTCTGGGAATTGCAGTCAAGTTCTAAGAAATCTGAACTTCAAAGAAATTGCTTTTCTATGCCCAAACACACAGTTAAACTTCCCCAAGATGGACATGATCCCTCAGCACCCACCACAAACATAATGGTAGGAAGTCACACAGTATTGATCAGTGATGCTGTCAATTGCCCCATCAAAGGTCAATTCATATTGGCCAGGTAGCAGAACATCCTTACTATGAGAAACAACTTTCCTTTTAACATATTTGCTTCCTGTTTTTGTTTCCATTTCTCTTTACCAGACTAACAGAACTGAGACTCTTGCTGTCTTTTCAAACATAGAACAGCAGAAAGCATATAACTGGACTTTTTGCCGGTTGTAATTCTTTTTACCTGCAAGGCTTCTAAGTCTACACTCAGGAGAAGTGAACCAATGAAGTATTTCAACAAAAATGAAGAACTTCATTTGCAAACTATTACACATTGTTTGCCATTGAGAACTGTATTTTTTTAAAAGGGTGCAGTATACCAACTTCAGCACTGTAGTACTGCATATATTAAATAGAGACAGAAAGTAATGTGAATTTTAGGGAAAATATTGTATATCTCTTTAAAAATACTTTAAAAATATGAGCAGGACCACATACATCATTTCACTTTTGCACACTCTTAAACCAGGTAAAATAATTATGTTAGGTGGTGATGTGTCTTTATTAGATAGGAAAAACAACCTAAAGTAGGAAAAAATAAAAGTATGTTACTGGTAGTACATAGTACCAAACCAGGTGAGTGTTCTATTATAGGACAAAACAGAAAGAATATGTTGACCAAACTATTGTTTCTCTCATCACAAAATAATAAAAAAAAATTACTGGTAGTTTCACAAAATTTTGAATAGAGTATTATCTAGCTAGAACATATATCTCAATTAATGAAATATTGCTATGCTTCCCTTCACTGAGAACGATTTTCAAGTTTTCTCTCATCCCCCGGGAGGGGAGTAGTAGATGTCTTTTATTGTTCTCTGAAGGTTGTGAATCTGTCCTGTGTACAGAGTGGAGGGTTTTGACTTGTAAATACATCAGGGCTACTAAGAACTAGCAGTTGAAAGCATGAAACTGTTGCTTCACAGAAAGTAACAAGAGACAAAATCATATGCTTTCTACACAACCACGCTTGGAGTAAATCTGCTGCTCAACACTAAGTCTTCCCTCTCCAAATCTCACTTTAAGTTTTAGATCTCAGGTAGGGAAGGATATAAAGGCCCTTGGAAATGACCTTGACTATATTTCACCAGAAATCAGCTCTCAAAAGCAATCAGAACAAAAGAGAAAACAGTGAAATAGCTAGCAACACAGATTCTCTTTCAAAGCACAGGAGTAGTTTAAAGTTCCTTTAGTTACACAATGAAAAAAAATGTAACAGCAATTAATTTTAAGAAACACTCAGTAGCTCTAGCAAAATCAACACTTCACTCATGCACAGAAAGCTCCAATCTTATCAAAATGAATATAGGAACTCTAAAAGGATAGGCAAATGTGATTGTGAAGTTTCCTGAATCTGATCTCAGACACCTACCTTTCTACTTTGCCTTTGTGCCACACAAACAAAGTTACCTTCTCCCCAGGAGGTGAGAGAGCATGGTTTTACAAATACTGAAATTCAACAGGAAGATAAATTTGAACCAATCTACCTAGTTCACCAATAAGCCTAACAAGATGATAATATTTTGATACAATAAACTGGAATCAACATCAGGGACAAAGAAGTCAAAATAAGCTAAGATTTAATAAGATGCTTAATAATAATAATAATCCCACCAAGCTTAAAACTCACAAACACAATGTCACATACAGCCATATGAGAATAGAAATTCTGTTAAATTGAATAGTAATTTAAGTTGGCATTACATCCAGAACAGAGATATGTTTAATATTTTAACACAAATTATCAGAGCTTTTCAGAAGTTGCCAAGAAACTAGAACTGGAAAAAGGGGTGGGCAAAAAAAAAAAAAAAAAAATCAACCAACCTCAGTAGGGAAAAAAAAAATTTCTCTAAATCAGTGTATTTTTGGTCTTCACATCTAGTGAAGATACCTAAATGGAAGATAAACATTTTGATGTTTCATAAATAAATTCAGATTTTGGTATATAATGATCAGAAACCTGCCCCCAGGGCCCTGTACAGTAAGTGCTGAGCCTGGTCACTTGGTGATCTCTTGATGGCCAAGTGTGTGGAGGTGGCTGGAGGATGAATACAGCAGCTGGGCATGGGGGACTCTGCTTTCTGGATTTAGTTCTAGAATGAGAGATCCATGATGTTTCAGATGCCTTGGGTTCTTTGAGCTGGAGTTCACTTCGTTAATTACTTTTTTCTTTCTTCCCTACAGAAACAAAGATTTCACTCAAAAACAGCTCTAATATTAATGAATGGAAGTTTGGGTTCCCCTGTCCCTACCCCAACTTGATCAAAATGGCAAATTCAAGGGGTTCATGAATATATTTGAAAATGCCAATATTGCCACTCCAAGGGACTCATGAATAAGCTGAGCTTTCATTCTAATTAAATGCCTTATTTTTATCAGTAGACTACCAGAAAGAAATGAGAGTCAGATCTCAGGAATTCTGTTCATAATTTTAAGGAAGGCTTTTGTCAGTCCAGGGGACCCAGAACAGGTAAATTTGCAAGATATTTCAGGGTAGGTTTTGTTTTGCATAAAAGAAGGTCTGACTTGTTAATTTAAGGTTTATGCTTCAGTCCTGGATATGCTACTTGTCCTAGGCAGGTCTGCCAACATCAGCTAAGTTTCCATTAAAACAAAAGTTAAACAGCATTATTGCAAACCAAACTCTCCACACTGAGGACAACTTGCTACCCTGGGATGTGGCTACCACAAGCAGAAGTAGGCTTCTTCCCAGAACAGTATTTGCCCTCTGTTAAACACATGTGCTTCAGAGTATTCCTGAACTGGATACCCTCACCTGAGTTCAGAGCTCTGAGCTCCTCCCGATGACAATAACCGAACTGAGACTGCCACCTGCTCTGCCAGTCCCTCTCCTGACATTTAAATTGCCATATATTAGCTCATTTTTCCACGGCTTAGTAGAGATTTTTAAACTATGAGCTGATTTCTTTCCAAATTGCTGATTTACCTTTACCTGCTGGCCCTTTGGTTTTTCCACTGAACTGGAACTACTCTCAGGAGGAGGGGTGGGGTGAATAATGAAACCTGGCAAACCCTCCGAGCCCTCCAAAGAACTTAAATGATACGGATGCCTTAAATCTTAAAGAACTGCTGTATATTAATTTTCAAATAATATTTAAAACATCATGGCAGGAATTATAGAGTATGCTCGGTTTTTAAGAAAAGAGTTAGAGTCCAATTTGCATGCATTATGCTGGCTGTATTAAATAATTTCATTCTATGTGTAGGGCAGAAACAGCCTTCCCCCTTCCCAACTGACAACATCCACTTCAAGAAAGGTATGAGAGAGGGCTGGTTTGAGGTTAGAAATCGCTGTACATCTCGCCAATTAGAGTATAACAATACCAGCAGTCTCCCTCTTTCTTCATAGCCCTAAATTTATTATTAAGTAAATTTAGCAATAGCTCAATCACAGGAGAACAGGATAGTAGATTACGCACTAAACCACTTATATGTTTATTAGCTTTGCAAGCAATATGAATAGTAGTGCCTATTATTTCTTCCTGCAAATCTGCAGCAATGTGTTGCAAAACAGCATTTTTAAGAAATTCTCTTTTGGAATGCAAATGATCCTTCCTGCAATTTTGAATATTTTAGCCAGCTTGTGCCATACAGTAGCTCTGGAATCACTGGTATCTGTCATGCTGTCAAAACTGTGTAAGAATGCATTGTAATCCTGGAAAACGATAACCTTAAACATCAATGCAATGTTAAAATGCAACCTAAAAAAAAATCCCTATAATTGCGATGAACGTTAGAGAGAAACCGGCAGTCCTTCTGCAGGGAAATACCAGTCTGCTCTACCGATCTTTCCCCTCCCCCCTGAAACTCATGCAACTAATGATGACCTCCCGAAGTGCCGAATTTAAATGTACCAGCATTCATCTGAGGATGAAGGAAGGAAGGAAAAAAAAAAATACACAGAAAATCATGAAACAACTTGCAAACTGCACAAACGCAAGGAGAGGCAGAAGGAACTGCAGTTGATTCGGGAGCGATTGCGGAATGAAGAGCAACAGAAAGGAAACGAGGAGGAAAGAAAAGGAGAAAAAAAAGCCTTAAGCATAAAGAGTAAGAAGTGAAAAACATTTACCAGCAGCTCGGTCAGTAGCTTCGCTCCCTGACACCATCTACATAGAGAGATAACTTAGCCTAGAGTCTTCGGTCCCAGCTCGCTTTGGAGCAAAATTCCTTCACTTCGAGGGGGCAACACACACCCTCAAGAAAGAGAGAGAGGGAAAGAAGGGAAAAAAATAATCCCAAAGACCAAGTCAGGGTTTCCTCCTCCTCCCTCTAACCCGCCCCCCGGACTCCCCAAACGGTGCTCGCTTCTGCACAGTTCTGCTGGCTGTGCCGCTGAGCTGCCGCTGCCGCTGCCGCTGCTGCCGCAGCTGCTTCTGCTCCTGCTCCTGCTGCTACTTCGGAAACGATTAGGAGGAGGACGCCCAAGCACGACCTGAGCCTGCGAGCCACCCAGGACCAATGTGCAACCTGCTCTGGAATCAAACCCATAACACACGCACGCACACCCAGCGGCTCCCGCACGAGAGCCTTCGCGCGCACACACGCGCCCGCCCGCGCGCCGCACCGACACACACGCGCGCACACACATATGCACACACGCACGCGCGCGCACACATACAAACACACACACACACACACATACAAACAACGAGCGCTGCGCGCTGCCTGCCCGCCCGCCAGCGCTATCCCTGAATGGGGAGTGTGAGCCAATCCCAGGCCCCCAGCGCGCGCACAGGCCTGGCCGCTGGGGCTGGGTGGTGGCGCTGGGACTGCAGCTGCTGAGGCTGCGGGGTACTGAGCCAGGGAGGGGCTCGCGGCTGTGAAAGAGGGGTGCTAGGGGCACGTGCGCCCCTTTGTCTGCAGAGAAAACCCCAGCCGGGCGTTTCCAAGAGCAGACCCTGAACGCGCAAACCCTGTGCTGCGCAGAGTTCAGTTCTGCTCTGGGGTTGTCCCGGGGAGGCTCAGCTCCCTGACTGCACGCACCGAGGGTTCAGCTCTGCAAAACCAGATGCACCAAGGCTGCACCCGACTCTCTGTGAACTGGGGAGCACAAACAGCCGCTGCGTCCTGCGGACGACCCAAGCCTGCCCTGGCTTGCGAGCATGCCCAGTGCACAGCAGTACCTAGACTGCTCCTTCAGGGTTAGGAAGGCAGAGCAAGGCAGAGGCAATCAGCGCCAAGGGGAGGCAGAGGTTCCAGAACATTCAGCAGCTTAAGCCTTGCCTCACCTTGACTTCCTGGTGCCTGCACCTCAAGGCTCTGTAACAGGGAAGGAGGCTTGCAGACCTCGGAGAGGAGTTGCTTTCCTTCCTTTCACAAAGGAAATCTCAAAAGGAAAGCAATTCCCAGTCCAGGAAAGGCTAGTGCCTTTTTAGGAGAACTGACAAAACACCCAGCAGGGCCTGGTGGTTGTAATAGTAACAGCTACACATAACTTGCTTGCTTACCATGTGCAGGCTCTGTGGTATGTGATGATCATGAATTCCATGATTTATACGCTATCCAAGAAGTACAATTAACCCTAGAAGGAAAATGAGGTCCCAGAATACCATACCAACTGGGAACTGATTACACCCAATGCCCCCTAACCCTAAAGCAACTAAACCCAGTGCTGACTCTTAGCCAGTGGAGACAGTATGCAGTATGGACAGGCACCGCGCAATTACTCAGTAGAAAGGCTGGGTGTCTAGGGACATCCTCTGGCCTGCAAGCTGTACCTGACAGGCCTTCCACAACCTAGAGACCTTGGAAAACCTGCATGCCTCAAATTTGCTAGTGTCACAATAATAGCACTAATGATACTTTTGATTGCACTCTGAGTCCTTTGTCTCATTCTGCACATAGAAGGTGCCGAGATGTGAGATGCGGTTGTTCCTCCAGAGCACAGGGACTGGATGAGGGCTTGGTTTGTCCCAGGGTAAAGCTTGTGGGTTTTTTTTTTTTTTTTTTTTTTTTTTTTTTTTTGCTTGTTTTTTAATGTGTGACTCTCCTAACTGCATGGAAAGAAAGCTGTGAGGACATAGCTGTTACTCTTAATTTCATTCAACAAAGGCATTGATTTTCCACCAGCACTTGC
Source organism: Cavia porcellus (assembly GCF_034190915.1). Taxonomy (NCBI): domain Eukaryota; kingdom Metazoa; phylum Chordata; class Mammalia; order Rodentia; family Caviidae; genus Cavia; species Cavia porcellus. Next base: position 21,375,264 of record NW_026947502.1, on the reverse strand, counting down.
TTCCTTCAAGCACTGTCTTAGAGGTGACAGAAGATGACAGATACCACCCTTGTATTTCTTGAGCTTACAGCCTAGCAAGGAGGTGATCATATGCTTATGATGCTAATGAGGAACACTACAGAGCGCTGGTGAGGAATGCATTTTCCACCTAGATTCATTTAGTAAACTCCTGTTTATCCTTCACTCCCTGCTTCAGACTCACTTCTTCAGGGAAGCCAGCTGTGATCTCTGCAGCTGGGTCAAATCGTCTTATTATTGACTTTGAGAACATCACGAACTTTGCTTTTTAAAATCTGCCATTGAACCATTTTCCATCTATGCTGTAATTAAGCTAGTGCATGTCTCTCAAATGCACATAAACCACACTGTAAATTCCTTGTCCCCTAGTATTTACCAGATGGCAAATTCACTCTTACTCTGTGTTTTTCTTATGTATGCACACATGCATACACATGTACACACATGCGTGCCTATCAACACAACCTACTCTTAGAATGGGAATAATAATTCTTATAGTTGAAGCTGCTATGCTGCCTTTTAACTCATGAGTAAGATGAGGCTGAGAGTCGTGGAGTAGCTTGCTAGAAGTCAAAGCTAGGCAAGTGGCAGGGAAGGACTTCAGCTCAGGTCTGGTGCCGAAGCCCACATGACTAACCTCAGGGAACAGCTACCCTCTCGTGCTACCATCAAAATATATGACAAGGGCTCACGGAAAGTGATGGACAAATTCTGGGGTGGCATTATGGGAAAATTAAGAATTAAAAAGGCACATGATAGAATTATTTGTAGCTTACTTTTAATACCCACCATATCCCACTTTAACTTGAAAACAATTCTTTATCTCAGATGAGTAGAATGTTAACTATAGGAGGACTATGACCTGTAAACTTTTATATCCCATTTCATCTCAAAGAATTTAGCAGACATTAAACTGTCTCCCTGTCCCATCTCTCCATCAGCTTCTCTATACACACACACACACACTCACACACACACTTTGCCCCAATGTTTTACAACTAATAAAAATCAGAGACAGAATTAGAATTCATACTTGTATAATTTCAGTTTCAGAGCAGATTAAGACTGGGAAAAGGGGGCAAAAAGTGATTTGTTAAACCACACCGTTGAGCCTGAGGATACATGGGTGTCCACCCAGAAGAAGAGTATTTTCCTCTCTCATTAACTCTTAAAAGGACCCAAGAGTCAGAGGCTTATGGTTGCTTCACCAAGGTCACAGCCTATGTCCTAGCTCATAGCACTGGTCCTTTTCACTGCAGAGAGGGTGTCACCAGTGACAGAGGGTATATCTAAATCTTTTCTGAGGCCCCAACCTGGAGTGTGGCACCAGAAGAGTCTTCAATCAGAGAGGAAGTGCTACACCAGGAACCAATCAAACCTTCTGTGCCATCCTTCCCATCTGTTATCTCTCTTTAATGGCCCACAATTGCTCATTGGGCACTGTTCCTCTGCCTTTTCAAGCCTGACCTTGAATCCAGTGCTCCCTGCCTCATCAGTCTTATGGCAACAGCAATGTCTCCAACTCACAAGAAAGTAAAAACTGCATTTTGTACCACTTTGCTTCTAGCAGACTGCTGGGTATGCTCAGTGACAAGAGGAAGTTTTGATTACAAATAGGGTGCTTTCGTTAAATACCTTTCCATTTTAGGTTATTGCTTTGCAATGGCATGGGCTTGTAGCCCTTTGCAAAGATTTCTAGCTTACCCAAATCAGGTATGTAAGAGTGAGATGCTTAGATATGGAAAAAAAAAATATCTCCATCTCTTGCATTCTTTACCCTACGTGAAATTTTCATCTATGTGTTCTGCCCTTCCTGTAGGTACACACACAAAACATCTGCAAATTGTATTCATTCTATTTACATACCTCACAGCTATAGACATATGCACCCAGCTATAAATAATATCCCAGCCCTTAACTGTGGATTTGTCTCTTGCAACTGTCTGGCTATTAACTTGCTCTACACTGAAATATTCTGAATAATGTGGGGTTGCTAAGAAAACATTAAACATGAACCCCTCTTTCCTTCTTACTCAGAATAAATCTATTTTCTACAGAATACTTCAGAAAGCAGAAATGTCCCTGGGATTCTCGATAACCTCTTCTTGTGTATATGTTAGGCTGATTTCTGTCACAGGGCAATAGAATCTTTTATTCGTGATGAGAATAAACAGTTAAAAAAGCCATGAAGGGCAACCTTCAAGGAAAACTTTGATGAAAACTTCAAGTGTTAGTCAATATTCTACTGTGACACTAGGATGCAGACTTTTAAGCTTTTTGAGGACTTGCCTAACACTTTCTAAGGCTGAGCAGTTCAATATAGACTGTCACAGTTATTCCTCAATCCTCTAAGGTAAGATAGTCATAATCCCCATTTCATAGATGAAGAAACAGAGGCTTCAATGGAGCAAACCATTATGAGCAAGTCATACAAGTAATAAGCAGTCAAGCTTATGATTCTTGTTCTGTCTGATGCCAAAATCGATGTGAATTCTGTGTCCTGCAGCCTACATACACCCTCTGACATCTCTCTGCACATGCAGGCAGATAGGAAAGAGTTGGAGGAATAGAGAGGACTTGTTCGTACTTTGCACAGTATGGACATCCATATCATGATAATCCGAAGAACACTTAAACTCTGAATAGCCTATGAAAGGAACCATTATCTTGTTTATTTAGCAAATTAGAAAACTGATACACTTGGAGCTTGGTGGACTGGAGACATCAAAACCAATCAAAGTGTCATTGGAGCAAAAGTTTCTGAATTCCCATTGATGAGCCTTTATTCCCTTTGCTATAAAATATCCTTGCAGAGTAGGAGTTAGCCATAGCCAAGGTTATTCACTGTTGATGGACATGCCCTACAGTTTCCTAGAGTCCTTTAGAGGATACATGCATATCCTTGAAGATTTCACTTTCATTACTATGAGAAATGTAAGAGTAGAAACAATTCATGCATTTAAAAAAATCACTGTGCTTCTCTAGGTTTGTTTTTTAATGTCTTAATCATGCTTTTGAAAATTTAGCAGATGCCATGATTTACTGCTTTTAAAAGAGGTCAGAGACAACCCTTTGGAATGTGGTCCTTGTTCTGAACTAGCTGTAAAAGCTGATGCCATGTGCTCTACCCAGGCACCAGCATTTGCATTTTTTTTTTTTTTTTTTTGCATAGGATACCTTGTCTAGATAAAGGTGAGTCTTGCATGCTCTCTTATATGATAATGATTTATCACTGCAGAAATTAATCGGGTAAAAAATATGATGCCTATGCAATTCACACAAACATAGTATTATCTTAATTTAAATTCTTAAAAACTCTGAAACAGTTGCTTAGAACCTACGTACTTTAATTTTATGCAATATTCTAAAAAGTCTAAATGTACAAGCTCTTAGGGAATTGAAAAACAGGAGGCAAACTATCAGAAAATTAATAATAGCAAGAAACATACTGATGAAGAATGAAAGCGTTATTTAAATTTTCCATAAAATACTTTAAAAGATTTAATGCATAGAAACGCCTTCCAATAACACATCTCAGTCGATCTTCTGGATATCTTTTAATTGCAATATTGAATATTCGAAAATGTTAATAACGTTGACTTTGAATCAGTGCTTCAATTGCTATGTAATAGCAGGAAAATAAAAACTGAACTTCTTCAACCATTACTTAGGGCTGTTTGTGCTGTGGCCCAGGATGGCATGGGCTTCTCCCTTTGTGAGCTCATGTATGTTGAAGCATTTATGACTGCACGGAAAGGGGATTGTGGACTTTGCTACACAACAAGACTGATGTTATTGTGAGTGATAAAAACGAGTTAGAATGGATGCTGTGGAGGAGGGTGGGTACGGTAGTACTGCAAATGCCATGCATTTTCCAAACACAGGTCAGTCAAGTCACATTTCCTAAACTCCCCTCTGTACCATTCTTCCACACAGACCCTGGTCAAAGTCAATAATGCCCATTCAACCAAATTTTCCTTGGCCCAAGTCCCCCCCCGCCTTTTATTTGGCCTTGATCAGGAGCAAAACCCTGTCTCTGTCATTTCCATAATCCATTTCCTCTCTGAATGCCTCAGGTGTGTGCCATGCACTCTACAAAGCCCCTCCCTGAATGCCCCAGCTCCTTCTACTCTCCCCCTCGTATGAAAGCTCTTCCTTGCACATGATCATCCTGCCCTCCACTCTATTAACAGTTCTTTGTTTTTTTGCCCACTTTTCCCTGCGGGGCAGTAGGCTCCTTGAAAAGTTTACTGCTAACTAGATCATCTTTGACTCTATCGCTGTTATTCACATAAATACTTAGACCAAATAAAATATGAGTTACAGGAATATATAATAGAATGGCAGCTGCTATTTTTTAATTAATGAACATAATATTATTATCACTACTCCTCTTTGTCACAAAGAGATTTAGCTACATTTTGTAGGCTAGTGGACAGGGATGATATTTTGGAGCCCCTTGGAGTAGCTAGACCGTAGGGAGACAGCAATAAAGTATGAACTATGGACTTGACTTACTCATTGGCAAAGCAGACAACAAAGAAAAGTAGGTAGATGTGAGAGGTGACACTGATACTTGAGAATCAGCAGCAATTTTTTTCTTGCATCTGACAGCAGGTCAATAATAAACTGATAAGCATAAGATTAAAGAATCGTAAATAACATTTGAATGCATTGCTACCAACAGGCACAATGATAAGAGAATATTTTGTGTTTGTTCTTGTATGTATTCACACACTCAGGCTTGTTGAGATACACAAAGTGGAAAGGGTGTGCAGAAATTCCATGAGATGTGAAAAGTCTCCCCAAAACAGAAACTGATGATTCCTTTAAGGTGAAAAAGAAAACACTGCAGAATAAATAGTACCTTTCAAGAGGCTTAATACATTGTAAAGAGCATTTTCACTGATTGGTAGAAATTCTTTTTGATTAATTAATTAGTTAATGTTTTCAAAGCACTTTCAAGATGGAAAACATTTCATAAGGGCTCCACAATTTTTATTTTTCCTGTGTACCTCAGTTTTCCGGCTTACTGAGTTTGTTTTTCTCTCAGGTTGCTCGCCAAGCTATGCACCCTCACAGAGGCTTGGTGCAGAAAATGCTCAGAGAATATAAACAGAGGGTTTGCCGCTGAATTGGGAAGTAAGAGAAAAGAGCTCTGTAAAGATGTTTAAAAGTTACATTTGGCGTATCATCACACAAGGAAGTGGAGAGGAACATAGTGATGAAAATTTCCCTTCTAACGGGGAAATTCCAATTGCTCCCTAGTAATGCATCTTGTGAATGTTGCACAAAGCCAGGATTAATACTGACTTGCCTGAGAAAAAATGGTGGCTAAACTTTATTAAGTGCTTACAGTATTCTGGGCCTTGTTCGAGGAGTTTTTATATGTTAATGAAATCTGTCCTCAACATGGCTTCAAAAGGTCCCGTTGCTATTATAAACATTTCACAGATAAAGAAAAGGAGGATCAGACAGGCAAAGTCACTCACTCTAAGTCATGCAGCTTGTAAATGACACACTCCAATGACTTGACTGAGGCCTTGAAAAGAAGGAAAGAGGAAAATGAGAATGAAAGGTGCTAGGAAAGGGCAAATAATGTTCCCCAAACCCCTCACGTGCTCTGGGCTCTCGGGAGGTGGCTGAATTATGGGGTGCCAAAGCTGACTTGGGGGACTTGAAAGAGGAAACAGGTCAGCGGGGGCATGGTATGAAACAGCGCAGATTCCTCTGGTCTCTGCTTCTTGGAAGTTAGGATGTGGGCAGTTTTCCTGCACCAATCTTCCTACTGTACTGTCCTGCCTTGGAACTGGCTAACCATGCAAGGACTGAGCCTCCACAAAATGTGAACCAAAATAAGGCTCACCTCCTTTAAATTGTGGCTGCTGATATTTTGTCCTGAAGGTCAGGAAAGTGACTAAAAACAAAGTGGGGGGCTTGGAACAAGGAAGAGAGAGAGAAACAATGGAAGGAGAAGAAAGGCACAGGAAAAATAAAAAATTTTCATTCTTATTATGTACAAGAAATTCTGACTATATCCTACTTACATGATGGCTGATGACACACATGCACTAGAAGATGAATACATAAAAAATAAATGAGACCAATGTGTCCCACTGGTGAAACTAATTCATAAGGCAAGGATGAGTGAGCTCCATTTCCAAAGTGAAGATCTATATTTAATATTCAAGGCATAACCTGAGTTTCTGCTCACAGACCAGGCCCCTCAAATCCTCATTACCATCCAGTGACCTGATATGACTGTGAAAGTGGATCTTAGGCTTCTGATTTCCTTTTGGTTACACCGATGGTCTGTGGTGCCTTAGAAAACCTTCATGACAGCGGGAAAAGAACAAACCCTTTGGACAACAGCTTCAAACCATCTTGGTCTCTGATTCCATGTGACCTTAGTCCTTGTTACTAACATCTCTGAACCTAAATCATCCCTCGAGAAAATGGAGAGGTGAAAAAACTTTCTCTCCCAGATTTGCTGTGTAGTTATTTGTAAAAATACATGAAAAACGCTGGGGCTCAGAAAATGAGACCCCTAAATATGGCGCGTTGTCATGCTGTGAACTTTGAACAAAGGAACATTGGTTTCAGAAGTTGTCTCAGAACCAAGGTTTCTCTTACAATCTCTCAGCCTCCAGGAACTGGTTACTTGGGAATTTGAATTTCTCATTTTTTTCCTTAAAGTAAAGCTAGAATTTCTCTTCTTCAAGGTGGGTCACGTAAATTGAACCATTTCCTCTGAAGTAAGCTATACATTAAAACATATCTACAATCTTCAACCATGGCCCACCTTCTCTGTAAGAGCTGGCCATTAAATGATCTGGTCTACTCATCTGTGGGACCATGAGACCCTCATTTCAGAGCAGCCTGTCTCATTCCCAGGAGGAAGTAGTCTGAAGAAGAGGCCCAGGAGAGTCTGGAGAGGCCGGCCACACTAGGTTTTCCCACTCGGTCAATTTGTATTCAATCATATGCTTTTTGTTCAATCACATTTTTACACAGCTGTCGCTGCTTCATCAAATTTAAGGCCAGAAATGGACTTTTTCCCCTGTGACTTTCAAGCTCTCAAGTCACATAAAACTATGATTATATGCATTTGTCATGCTTCCTGTCTTGTTCACCTGTGTTTTGTCAAGGAGGTGTCAGTCATGGCACCCATGATGGGAGAAGAAAGGAATCACAGTTCCCTTCTCTATGAAATCAATACCCAGACTACACGAGGAGCACTCTATGAGAAACAAAAATTCTAAATCCTTTCTCCCACCTTTTATTTTCATCTTAATGCATATGTCCTGGCCTGTTAAAGTTCATGTCAACAAATTCCTAAGCAACAGGTTCCAAAGTGCCAAAAGCTTGGACTAAGTAAAACAATAGGATCAAATCTCAGATTGGTTCACCAGTGTTTCCCAGGCATGAAAACCTCAGTGAAAGAACAAAGATATTTGGTCTTTGAAGAAAGTGAACTTAGGGAGAAAATTAAAATACTGGGGACAAACATCTGCTCCAAGGACACAGTGGAAAAGTCAAAGGAGGACATAACATGTTAGCCTTTCTGGCTCTGGGGTTCTCATTAAAGAGAATGTAAACACCAAAGCTCTTTTCAGACATAAGACACAAAGACGCAAAAGCCATAGAATCAAAGAAGAGAGGCACCAGAGCGCATCCACCGGCTCCATTAACCTGGAGATCTCAGGAAAGCTTATGAGCTCTTAGCCTCGGTATTGCATTTAGAGAAATTTTTACTGGCCAATCACAAGGCTCATGTCTATAATCTCAACACTCAAGGAGACTGAGGGAGGAGGATCACAAATTCAAGATCCACTTGAAAAAATGAGGAGAACTTGTCTGGAAAAAAAAAAAAAAAGGCAGAGGCAGGTAGCTCAGTGGTAGGGTGCCAGTGGGTTATATTCGGATCCTATGTGCACACACACACACACACACACACACACACACACACACACAGAGAAAAAGAAAAGGAATGGTTAGTAACACTGAATCAGAGCTGTTGGGGAATGAAAATATCCTCACAAGAAGGAAACACTTAGGGCAGAGCAGAAGCTGTAGCTATGGTGTTAGAAATCTGAAGGTCCCCGGAGTAAAGAAGGTGCTCAAGAGAACTCCTGGTGAGGAGGGCTGGGCACAGGGAATGAAAGGGCAGAGGAAGGACGGCAGGATCAAGAATGATCTTCCTTACAGTGCATAGTTCTGCTAAGGAGCAGCGAAAGTGTTGAGGAGCTGCTCTCATCCGTCTGTGTTCTCAAGAGGCTTTGAAATGTACATAGCCATCAATAAGCACCCTCAGAGAAATAACAAGTTAAGGGCAAATTATTTCTTAGCCAGAAAACTTGTGAGAAGGTAAACTGAATTCCTCAAAGGTTTAGCACATTGTATCTGCTTGACCTGCTATCTCTGGTAAAAGAGACAGTCTCCACCACAAGGCTCCTGCTGCAAGTCCGGAAGTGTCCTGCCATTATGTCATAGAGACTTGGAAAGCAGAAACCTTTCCACAGTGATGTGATGTTTGAGAAAGACGGATTTGGTTCTGAGATTAAAAGACCTGTGTTCTTTCCAGTCCATCCAGATTTACCCCACCCCCAACTAGGAACCTTTCAAAGATACTCCAAGAAGAAAGGTTGCCAGATAATTGTCAGAGAGGATTAGCATTATCAGTGAGCAAACTGTGAGCCTTTGTCTTCTGGCAAACGTAATGCAAAGCAAAGCCAGGTCCAAAAGCAATTTCTATGGAACACAGAGAAGTAGCCCTTTATCCCAGGGTACCTGGACTTAGGCAGCATTTAGCACTCTGTATGAGCAGACTTATTCTCAGCACAGGCCAGAGATAGGGCACATTGCCCTCTCTTTTATCCTACAATAAAGACTAGACATGCAAGGTAAAGGCATGAACAATAATATAGCACCAATTAAGGGATTTACATTTGGATGTGTAATTACCCTATTCTTACCCCCCACCACATTGCCAATAGGTTCAAACCTTTACAGGGATTCAACAGGCCAGTGCACAGCTGTGGTCACTGGAGAAAAAAAGGAGAGAGAAGGGAATGCGGGCCAATAGCGTATCTCAATTTACATTTCAATTAGATGACAGACACTGAGCATGAAATGAGACAGTGGTTCCAGCAAAGAACCCTTGCCTTCATTAACATGTGTTTGAGTCTCTTCATCTCATAGATTCTATCATGCTATCTTTTTCATAAATATATTTGATGCTTCCCTCTTGTGTTCAACTGGAGGTTCAAATCCACTGTATGGTGTGCCTCGAACTGGATTATCTGTTTTAAATCTATAGCTTACAAGTACTACACTGTCTTCCTCTGTCCTTACTCACAGGAATGTTTTATTTTGTTCCACATTTTGGCTCATATTTTTACTGCCTTTTAATGACTATATTCCCTCCTGTATCATAACCTGTCTTGCTTTTTCCTTTTCCAATGGTCTCTCTCCTCCATTTTTGGTGAAATATTTTTCTTTAAAACATTTACTTACTAGCATAACCTCACATTTTTTCCCAGAAGAACTCAGAAAGTTTCTGGACATCTTTTTCTCCTTTTATACCAGGTTGACCAATCCTACTCTATAGTCTAATATCACAATAACCATTATTTCTTTAATATCTTATGTAAGTATTGAATTATTTGAGAGCTTGGGTATATTTATTTACATGTCATCCTCCTACAGAATGCAACCCGTTATTGCTACTTTTCCCACATAGAGAAAGGACTTAGGCATTCATGTGTGACTATCAGTTTACCTCAGTCTTTTTTCATAACTGTTATAGTGACTAAGATCACATGATTACCACTAAAGCAGGCACATCACCATCTAGTGGCAACACCAACAAATTGCAGTGCCAAATTTTAAAACATGGATAAATTTGAAAGTGCGTGTTTGTAAGCTTAAGAACGGTAACTACCTGGTGAGTTATCAGTTTATGATCCTGCGGTAACATATTCTTACAGTGGTGATTAGTAGATGACTTCAGAGCTATTTCTAGTATATTTGATTATTCAGTTTCTGCCATTTTTGGTTTCAGAATTTATTCATTTACTTTAGGTGTAGTTCATTTTAAGAGGTTTTATTTTTTAAAAATGCAGCATCTTTTCATGTAGTGTCCTGGTGCTTTTTCCTTAAGAAAGGACTATAGTATGCAAAACCATGTATTAGACACTGCATAAGGAAGAGCATTCTCTAACATTAAAGAATGGTTTCAGGTCAGTGCATATGCCCATCACTTGACCAAAATAAAATTTCCATACTCTAGTAAATTTCTAAGCTTGAAATGCATATCATCTTTTATTACAATGACACTTAGTAACCTAGGTTTCAGATATATCTGAAAGTTTCATCAAATAAAAAATTATATTCTAAATAGATTTCAGGTGAAAAACATTCAATTCATATTATGATATCATTTCCCCAGAATGAACAGTGACACTTCTCAAGCATAATATGTATTAAATATAATACCCTAGTTAATGAGCACATGGAAAATTCATAGTATAATAATTACAGTGTTGCCAGATCTTAAATGTCATTGTGCCACCATTAGAATTCACTTCTTGCCCCTATATAATGGCTTCCAGTTCTCCAGAGAAAGTATCTTATGGAAGAAATAACAAAGCTGCTCCAAAGACACTGAATGCCACTCAGAGTAACATGCAGCCTGTATCTCTATTCAGATACACAGTGTAAGTACAAAGTGAGGCTGCTGGGGGAGATAAGAATTCCTGAAAATAAAACAATACACTTTGAAGATAAGGACTTGCTGAGTGCATTGGACCCTGGTGTGTGTTTCATTCTTTTTCAATCTGTGAAGTGAGGATTCTCATGGACTTTTCAAGAACTGCCATGTTTAGCTTGCCTCTTGCCAAATCTGTTTGTCCATCATATTATTATCTGAACTATATGGGCACACATCACTTATCTCCATAAGTTTTTAGGCTTCCAATACTCTCCAGAAGAAAATTCAAAATTCACCTTGGTCACTGTAATAATCCAAGTCCTTGATGAGCCAGGCTGTCCTTATAGGATCTGTCTCATACTTGTCTTATGCTCTTTATCCATCCTTCCTATTGGTAGTTGGCATCACTGATCAACTCAAAATATACTCTCTGGTTACTTACTGTGGATATTGTTTTTCTTTTATGCTAGTGCTTCTCAGACTATGACATATAAGCAATCACTTCAGAATGCAGATTTTAATTGAATAGGTCTAAGTTCCAACATCTTAAGGACTCTGTGGTAATGTCAATGCCATTGGTTCCAGGATCTCAGCTTGGATAGCAAGGACCCATCCAAAAATCAACATGCTCTTCACCCTTATTTGGGAATTTAGAAATACTTACCTGTTCTTGAAAAAAATGAATTGTGAGCCTCTCCTTGTCTCAGTATTTTCTTAGTCTTTAGGTTCAGTGGCTTTCAACTTGGCTGAATACTAGATTACCTGTGGCAACTTCTAAAAATTCCAGTTGCAGAAGTGCTTGCCAGGTGAATTAAGTCAGAAAATGTGGGTTGGGATAAAGGCACCATAGTAACTACTTATTTGTTTTAAAATCTTCAGTTAATCAAAATTTGAAGCCAAATTTGAGAGCCACTGACTTTGAATGAAACTGAGGTGCCTTTCTTTTTTTCTTCAAAACCTGTCCTTCCCTGTGTTTGAACTATTTGAATGTAGTATAAAATATTTTTGCCATCATATGTGACTTATTTCTCTAAATAGCCTGCACACATGTGGAGGAGAAGTTTTTTGCTATCTCTAGGTTGGCTAAACACCTAAACATCTGATCTCAGAGCTCCTGAGATCTCAAATTTTCCATTTACAACTTTTCGCATATACCTTGGTGTGCTTGGTCTTATTTTTAAAGCTCTCTATGACTCAGTTTTCTTCTTTGCACTGGAGATAATAATGGCAGCTGTGTCTTAAGGCAAGTTTATGATGATGAATATGATTGAAAGAAAGTATATCCAGCTCTCAGTGCTGGCTTACAGTGTCTACTCAACAAATGCTAGTCATTATTGTTATTAATTGGTCTTCTTTGTCTGTCTTACATTGTATAACATAGCAGTAAGCAGTCAATAATCATTTGCTGGATGAATAAGTCAATAAATGATGGGGAATAAATCATATTTAATTGCTCTAAAATAAACCCAGAGCAGGCAGCGTTTTACTTGCAAAATTCAAGTTAATGAATGTTAACTATTTACAACTGCTTGTTGGTATCGTTAGGGCCATTGCTCTAGCGAGTTCAACTCTGTGAAAAGGTACATGTTCTCCTCATAATGGAAAGCTCTCACAAAAGACACTGTCTCTCCAGCCATGTTTTTAAAAACATTTTCATTAGCATGTGCCTACTAAAATTCACCAAGTGTATTAATACAAAATTGAAAAGATTGCATTGGTCATACTTTTTGCTAGAGAACACCTGTAAAACTCAACCCAAACCTCAGCAAGCACTAAATTTTACTATTCTGAAAATTATGAATATCTGAGCTTTAGTGAATTATGTCTTACCCTCTGTGGGAGGCACAGTGTCAGGAACATCCGAAGCACAAACATCCTAGGTGCATAAGGATTCTTATGCCAACAGAGCATTTAATCACCCCGGGACTGCAAAGAAGGTGGGTGACAGAGAGTGGTTCACATAATGCATAATGTGATGGAATGGATGAAGTCTGACTATTATCAGTGTGAATAGAGGCCTTTGTTGGAATCCATCCTGGTGGAATGAATAGCCTCTGGTATGTTTATTGATTATACCCTAAGTACCTAGGGAGAGGTGGCGGGAGCTGCCCAGAAAAACACTCAGACGCCATTGTACGCCTTTTATTTTGGCAAGGCCAGATAATCAGTCAGAAATTCTCTTTTAAACTGCAAATAAAATGTTCGATATTCTTACATCCCACAAGAATAAAATCAGACAGAAAAAAAGAAGAGAGCGGAATGTCTTAAGTCACTTGTATCTGAGAACTTTTCAGTAGTGCTCAGGCGGTCATCCTGGTTCATAGCATCATCGACCTTCGCCTGAGGAGCTGCCACTGGGCCTCCTCCCCTCTCTCCATACACTTTCTTCCTTGACAATCAACAGAACTTTAAGAATTCTATCTGGTCCTGGCACTGTCCCACCTAAATCCATCCAATAACTTCCTGTGCTACTTAAAATAAAATCCGGACTCCTCAATGGTCTTTCTTGAACTCAGACGATAGGCTCCCCCTTAATCCCTTGCCTGCCTCCATTCTGCATGGGCTCTGGATCAGCACACTGAAGGCCTGCAGGCCCTGCTCCTGCCCTGACTCTGCATCAAGTTCCTTTCTCCTCACCTTCTGGATTTTCCCTTTTGCAGCTACCCAGAATTCGCTTTTCTTATATTTTACAAATTTTCCCCTCATTCAAATCCTGTCTAGATGCTCAGGATCCCATTATTCTTCACTTTCTCCTTAGCAGGCAGCACCATTTTAAGAATTATTCAATTCCTTACCTGATTGACCTTTGTTTCCATGAGACCTGGTTGAGGGTTTAGAGACCTAGGACCCAAGGCGAACTAAACACATTGAAGTGCAACAGTTTTGTTTAAATAAATGAATGCATTTAGCAACTTGTTTATTTTTATTTCTAAAGAAAGATAACTGTATGCAACATGCAGTATTTTCAGTTTTTTTTATCCAAATCATTGTCCTTTACCCTCTGTTGAAAATAAAATTTTCAGAGAAATTTACTGTACCTAAGTATGAATGATTTTTCCTTTGATAACACTATTAAATATCACATAATTCAACTGTATATATTCAAACGTGCTAAGAATTGTTGACAAAATAATGAAAGTTTGTGCTGGTTATTACGAATTATTACATATTAATGATATATCAAAATAGAATCATAAAAACATGATATTTTGTGAAGTACTTTTTTAAAAATGTAGCATGATGCTTTCAAGGCTAGACTATGCTATTAGTATTTCACCTCTTTTGATAACATAGTACTATCCCTTGGGATGGGTGTACTCCATCTGATTTACCTGTTCATGGGTTCATTAGTGGCTGGGCGTTTGGATGGCCCACATTCTGTGGATATGAGGAATACAGCTGCCGTGAGCACTCAGGTGCAAGTGTTTGTGTGTTTTTGTTTGCCTTGAACATGAACCTATTAGTAGAACTGCGAGGGTCCTTGGCAAGCTTCTGTTTAAAGTTTTGAGGAACTGGCAAACCATTTTCTAAAATGATTACTACTTTAGATGTTTTACCAACAATGTATGGTGGTTAGTTTCTTCACATTGTCAGAAACATTTATTGTTGTCTGTCTGTTTTACGTTCATCTGGTTAGTGTGAGGTGATATCTCAATCTCTGTGTGGTTTTGATTCACATCTTTCTAATGAATAATGATGCTGAAGCAAAGTGTTGCTTGGTCATTTGTCCATGTTCCTTGCAGAAACATTTCTTCTGATATTTTTTTTCATTCCTTTTTAAAATTTTTATTTTAATTAGTATGCATATTAATTTTTATATTCCCTTCCTTTTTTCTCCCTTTTACCTGCCTTTATCTCTTAGTCCCACCCCATTTGCAAATTATGTATTTGTTTCTTATTACCATTTATTTTGCACTTTAATTTATTGAATTTATTTTTACCGAGTGCTTGTTTTTCTTTTTTCAAATTATCCTGGATACAAGTTATCAGATGTATGCCTTGTAAATATTTCTTCCTTTTTTTTCACTTTCTTGGGATGATATTTGAATCCGACACATTCAAACATTATACATTTTGATGGTGTCTAATTTATTTGTTGCTTTTGTTCGTCATAGCTAAGAAAATAAAACCAACAAGAAAATCATGGTTTTTCTTTTCTTTCTTTTTGTCTTTTTGAGACAGGGTCTTGCTATGCAGTTCAGGCTGGCCTTGAGCTCACTGGGTAGGTCTCAAACTTGTAACTATTCTCTGTCTCTGTCTCCCAAGTGCTGGGATTATAGGTGTACACCACCATGCCTGGTGGTTTATCCCTATTTTTTAAGAATTTTTATAGTTAATTTTACTTACATAGTTTTACTTAGGTTAATTACATTTACATTCACATTGGGTTGATTATTTTATATAGTATGAGGTAGAAATCCAAATCTGTTGTTTTGTATGGTGGTTTCTGGTTGTTCTAGAACTTAGGTTCTCAGGCTTTAAATCTGCTAAGGAATCCTGGCTCATAAAACTCATAATACTCTGTCTCAGCCTCAGCCTGAGTGCTAGGATTGCAGACGTGCACCACCATGCTGGATTATAATACTATTTTATCAAACATATCATTCATTTCTTATTAAATTGCTTTACCATTTATGTAAAAAATCAACTGATCATAAATACAAGGTTTTATTAATGGAATTACAAATATATTCATCTATAGGTCTGTTCTTATGTCCCTACTATGTTATTTTGGATATTAGAGAGTGGTACTTAGATTTTTAAATGAGAACATATGAGTTCTTCAAATTTATTCTTTTAAAAAATAATTTTGGATATTCTGAGTCTCTTGTATTTCTACAGGGAGTCTTAGACCTGATTATCAATATCTGAAGAAAAAAAATGCCAGCTTTGATTTCGTTAGGAATTGTGTAGAATCTGTGTATCCACTTGAGAAACACATTTAACTATATATATATATATATATATATATATATATATGCTTAGGCGGCTGAGTTAAATCCCCAGCCATTTAATAATATTATATATTCCTATTTATACACATTATGAGTCTCCATTTACTTTGTACTTTTTTTACTCTTTTGATATAATCTTTTTAATGTTTTCAGCATATATATATTATATTTTCACTAGTATATGTATTTATAGTTTATATATTGATGATATTGGAAAGGTGATACTTTTCTTCAGGATTATTTTTGTAAGAATATGTGTGGTAGCCAACTTTCTGTTACAGTAACAAGAAACTGAGATAATAAACTTAAGAAAAGATTGTTTGAGCTCACTGTGCTGCAGACTTCAGCCCATGATCAGACCCAGGGATGGGACAGAGTAAGCAGCATGCAACTCATGGTCGCCAGAAAGCAAAGACAGAGGAAGGGGAGTGGCTGGACTCCCACAGTCCCTTTGCAGCGTGACCCCAGTGACCGGCTGCCTCCCACCCATCCTACCTCTTAGAAGGTAAACCACCTCCTGATGGCACGAAGGGCTGGGAACCAAGCTTTAGAGCGGGGATGCAGAAAGAGGGGATATGTGCTATGTACATGTATCAACTCAACATGAAGACTGTAGGTGCTGTGTTCTGCATATGTATACTCATAAAATTACACATTTTAAAATTTCCCCTAACAATAAAAAAGATCAAAGATAAAGCCATATTAGAGACTAATGCATTAAATGCAAATTAAATTTATCTTGTAAGAAAATATGAAACAGCTGCTTCTGTGCAAATATAAACAGCATATATTCTGAGCCTCTTTTATTATACACTGTTGCCATATCAGAAAATTAAGCAACACCATCTAAAGAAAGAGTTAAATTAGGAACATTTTTACAATAGGCAGTGAAATTCCAGATGATGTTAAAAATGATGGGGCTCATTTTTTTTTTTTTCTTGTAGGTGTTACACATCGCTAGAAACATGCTCTCGTGTTAGGTTTGGACACACATAATCTTCTTTACAGGATTTCTGAACTGGAAAAGGAGGCAGGTATTTAAAATTGGGGCAAATTTTATTTTAAAAAGTTTAAAATTAAATTCAGTTTTTAAAGTAGAAATGACAAGTCTATGGACAGAATACTATGGTTCTTATTAAACACATAGAGTTCGATTTAGTGGTACTATTCATTATAAGAGCTATACTTAATAATATTGTTGTTGCATTGATATATTTTCTGTATTCTATTGACTGAACAATTGTTCCCCCTTTAGACTGGAGGTAATGGAGCTATCAACTCCACATTCTTGTTTTTAATTTTAATTGGTAATATTTTTCTCGCTGCTTTTTAAATATGTAAATAAAAATATTGCTGCAAACAAGGCTTCTAGAAATGGCCTGTCCTCTGGTCATTATATTATCCCTTTTCTTTAAAATTATGGAAGCTAAGGCAGGTGTTTTAGGGAGATGCAGCTGTGTTATTTCTTGAAACAGCTGGTGCCAACTTGTCAAAAGAAAAGCTGTTCTTTCCAAATATTGCAAGTCCTGTGTAAGTAGACATAATGTAAGCTATGTACCCACAGTTATTGATTCCGTTCATTGACAGCTGAGGTGTTTAATATATCCATCCTCTTTGTAATGCCATTTTAAAACTCTTTGAGGATTAGGAAGGAGATTTTCTCAAAGGGATTCTACCCAGAGCAAAGGCCAACTAGTCCTGTAGTTGTGAGGTCTCTGGCAGAAATGCTAGTGAGGAAAATGGAGCAGAGAAGCTAGCAGATATTTTCTAAACTACCACAATAATGATTTTTAAAGAGCCCCAGAAGAACACGCTTTGCTACTTTACATAATGCTATAATACATTAACTCATGTAATATGACTGGCAAAAGTTTATTTATTCATTTATTTCTGCTGCAGGCAAATACCTGATAAATGCTTACAATAGCAGGTTAGCAGGTGTTTCAACTGCATCCATTAGTCAGTAGCTCCTCGATGTACATTTACTATTTAACTGCTTGCCTAGTTCCAGCTCATGTGGAAATTGTCAAGGCCTCCAGTGATTTTCTGGAAAAAGCGTAAAAGGCTAAGTTTTTATAAGATAGCACTGAGATCAATAGAGGATTTGGTACATTCATGCTTGGGTAATCAGCTCGCAACGGACTGTGCCATGTGTACAATATTTACAATCCATACATCAAGAAATTGCTACTCATTTTCACGATCCACTCATTTTTAAAAATTATTTATTTGTTTGGAAAAATATTCCAGGATGGTGTTCAACTGTCAGACTAACCATACCCTGTGCTGAGAAATGTTAGATACTTCTTCAGTCGTTTGCTTTTAATATTTTTTCATTAACAGACCTTCAGGCTGCTGAGTGTATCTATAGGTCTCCTTCCCTCCATGATCCACCGTCCTGTGTGCCTAGCTGCTCACTGAACTGGACTCATGTAAATGAGGCTTGAAATGTTAAACACAACTTGTAATATCAAAGGTTTTCATATCAAATAATTTTGTTCCGAGGGAATCCTAGGGAGATTAAGGATGCATATAGTATCTAAAATGTCCACCAGTAACATGAAATATCCCAGCAGTCGATGGATAATTAGCAGCTCACACCAGGAATACAAAGAAAACACAGTCAATGTATCCTGACTGTGTAAACAGACTGGGGGAGATTTTCTGGGAATTAGGTCCATATAAAACTTACTGAATACAGATCCAAAAATAACTGGAGACATCTGTCTGATAGAAGCTTTTATGATGGGGCCTTGAGGTAGTATTTTCCTTACAACTAGAGTTGCCACAATTTTCTAAGCCCAGCTGAGAAGCAAGATGTGTAAGGCTGAGCTTTCAAACTAGCCTCTGTCAAGTTATCTCAAAACCCCGAGAAATAAGTTTTTCATAAGTATAAGGCTAAACTGATTTTGAGGGAGCATTTATACTGCTGTTTTGTGCTCAGTATGGAAGATTCCTTACTCTACTATTGATGGCGGTGGTGAAGCAATGTGTCATCTAAATTGACTTGAAATGAAAGGTTCCTAAACCGAGTCATTGGGGTTTCCTCTTTTGTGAAAGTCAGACTGCAATAAAATCCCTAACTTCCCTGCCAAAGGAGGCGCCGCTGAGACAAATACAGGCTGTCAGAATAAGCCTACCCAGCCGCCAGGGGAGCACCCAGCCCTGGTTCAAGGGGAAATGCAGGTGGAGCTTGCTCCACAGAGAATGCTGGCCAAGTCTGAAAACATTTATGCTTTTCACTGAGGCATGCGGTAGGTGAGGCATCTGGCACCTAATACACAGAAGTCAAGGTTGCTGCTAAATATCCCACTAAATTTCTTATTACCAAGGCTTTTCCAGGCCGCAAACATCAATACTGCTTTGATTGCAAAAACTAGGTATAGAACATTGAAATAACCCCTCTGGTGACTCAGAATAAGTGAAAATTTGAACCTGAATTGTCCAGATAATTATCTCCAACTCTCCACTTGGCTCTGCCCATGGAGAGCTGGTCTGAGACCGCAAATAAAGATGCTGCTGCTTGAGTTAATCAGTATAAACATCCAAAGGCTAAGGAGGTTCCTTCTGAGTGCAGCCAGAGATCAGCCAATCAATTTTATCTGCTTTTAATCCATCATGAGGGGCAACCTATCCCACAGGAGCTGACACCAGGAGGTGGCATTTCCTAGGACTAACATTACAACAAGGGACACGCTGATTCATTGGTGTTATAACCTCATTCTTGCAAGTACCATTATTTAGTTAAGGTTTATAAAGCATTCTGAAGATAGAAAATGCTATATAAATGCTAAGTATCGTTATTATTGTTATCATCTTTCTGAGAAACTGCTTCGGTGAGTGATGTTACAGTGCGAAAACACAGAGACACATCACTTCCTATCCATTTGTACTTTTGAGGGAAGCTTACTGTAATGAGTAATTCACATTGTGCTGTCTCCTATGTACTCTGAGTTAAAACAAATTAAATAAAGCTTAATTAGACAGTGTTTTATGCACTCTGAAAATGCCGCTGATTGATATTCTAAGTAAATACAGGTTAGTTACTGGGGAAAAAAACACTGAAAATGTTCCAGAATTATAAACTCAATACTGAATTTCCATGGTATTAAATATATAGGGGAAGCAAATGAAAATTCTCACAGATATTTTATTTTTTGCCATGGTCTCTTTTTTGTATTATATTTAAAGTATAATATAGCATTTTCCTACTTTAACTTTTTCCTTTGTGACATAGCCACATTACTAAAATTTCTTTTTAATTTTAGTTATGCAGATGAGGGTCTCCTAGCACACTGCAGGGAAAAACAAGAACAATAAATAAGCAAATAAAAACCTTTTTAACAAGGCCTAGTAAAATGCTCATTGTAGGATGATTGCCTAAAATATAAAAGCTGATGTGTTTGTAAATTATTTTTGGCTTAATTTTGTGATGGCAGTTACTTTCTAGGATGGCAAACCTTTTCTTAGGGTTTTGATTCAGGTAGAAACTGTCAATCTGTCAGTGGATACAGTAGTCACAGTTTTACTGTCATGCCTAAGGCAGTGTGAAAGATATGGATTCAATACGGCAGCACTAATGATTCAGTCATTATGAGAACACAGGTAGACATAGTTTATGCTTGCTTGTGTATGCTGATTTTGTTTTGTATTAGTCATTTCATTTTTGTAGAAACAGGGAATACCAATTTTATCAGCTTTGCAAATTTTGTCAATTTTTTTTTTTTTTTTTTTTTTGCCTTACCTAGTTGAACTCATTGGCCTTGTGCTTCAAGACTTCTTCAAATATTTTACACTGTCAGAGACAAGGAGTTATAAATTGGGGGTTTAGGACAGAAGCATATTAATGTCTAAAAGACAGAGAAACAAAATGCTTTAGAAGTAAATGTTGTATTTTTGCAATTACATACTACATTATTTTTACCAGAGCCAATCTCAGATATGCCCCAATATTCAACAGATGCCTGTTCCAATTTTCTATTTTAGGTTACTCAGCAGGCGCTGGTATCATGGCAGAGTACAATATCAAGCAAAAAGAAAGAAAAGAAAAGGGGATAAGAGTTCTGATGAGCCTATCTAGAGTTTTGCAATCCAAACAAATATTTTAATTTCAACTCCAATTAAAGTTTTGTGTCTAGGTTTCATTTTTCTCATTTTGAATTATGTGTAGACCTTGCAACACAGCTCTTTGTTGATTAGAACCAATAAGGTGTTAATCTGTCTCTGTCCTCATCCTTAAACTTTTAAACATGACCAAGGAAAAGTAGAAAACCAATGACAAACTGACAAGATCAAGGCAGAAGAACTGAAAATGGAAAAACAAACAAACAAACAAACAAAAAACCTAAAATTCCTCAACGTTCACATTGCCCACTATTTCCATTTGGTATTTAACCAGTTTACTCTTTGCAGAAGTTCTTGCAGTGGGACTTCACTTTCCCAAACAGAGAATTCACAAAGAAATGTTTGCTGGGAAAAACTGACATGTATACCATAGACCGGTGGTGGTGAGCCTAGTATGACTTACGTGCCTTGATGGATGGGTTGTTTGCACCAATGAAAGATCTAAAAGGCTTAGTTGAAATCATCTTATGTCTGTGTGTATTTATTGAGTTACACTTAAGAGTATAGTTTGGTTTTAGTATATTCACAGGTGTTCGAGAAGAATCCTACACACTTTGGATATATCACCTCTTTGTACTCACTTACCTTCCCAAGTCCAAGAAACACTAATCCTCTGCCTGTCTCTGTAGACTTTCCTGTTTGGAGTATTTCATACAAATGAAATTTTATAAAATATCATCCTTGTGACTGACTTCTTTAACCTAGCACGATGATTTAAAGTTCTTAGATGTCCTAGAACATATTAGTATTCTATCCCTTTGTATGACCAAGTAATATTCCATGTTATGACCTTCTATTGTATTTAGGAAGCATTCGATATTTGGTGAATGTATGAAATAATTGCTGGACAAATTAGCCACCTTCTCAAAAACAAGGTAATGGAAAGTTCTCCATGATGTGCGAGCCTTTATAATTAATTATGTTGATTATCCTTTTGATAGTGAGTAACTCGGTAAAATAATACCCTCTTTATAAATTGAGATGTATTTTTACTGTTTAACTTTTTGTTTTTGTAAAATTTTGACTTGTAGAGATCAAATTAACAATGTAGAGCTCTGTGAAGGATCAAAAAGTGAGCACCCACATAACAACCCTGCTGCCACAGAACTGAAACCCGGCCAACACCTTTGAAGACCATTTTGCTAGTTTGGCATATAGCATGCATTAGCTATGATGAATTTGACTGTTTTAATTTTTAAGTTAATCACACAATGAAACACATTCTTTTATGTCTGTCTCATTGAACACAGCCATTTACCTATTTCCATTAGAATACTGTGTTACATATGGTGATTTGACCGCAACTTAATTATTCACTCTATTGTTGATTAACATGCATGTTACTCTTCATCTATGTGTTTTATCTTAGTCCACTTTATATGACATATAAATTTACTGATTTACATATATAAAAATATTCTTGTACCTCTGGGATGAAACCTACTAGATCTTATGTTTGATCATTTTGATAATGTGCTGCATTCTATTTGCTAATACCTTGATGAGGGTTTTTGCATGTATGCATATTAAGGAGACTGGCCTATAGTTCTCTTTTTTTCAGTTGGGTCTTTATCCGTATTTGGAATCAGGGTGATATTGGATTCTGTAAAAGAATTTGAGAGCACTCCATCCTTTTCAGTTTCTTTGAGGAGCTTGAAGAATATTGCAACATCTTGTGATATTGTGTAGAATTCAGTGGTGAATCCATCAGGTCCTGGGCTATTTTTAGAGGTGGAGTCTTTATTACTATGTCAATTGTATTGCTAATATTGGGTTGCTAAGCATATTTATGCCTTGGGTTATTTGGTAGTTTATATGTGTTTAGGAATCTGCCAATTTCTTCAAAATTTGCTAATTTAAATGATCTCCAGAGAGAAAACTATAGTACACTGAAGAAGGAGATTGAAATGGACATCAGAAAATGTAAAGATGTCCCCTATTCCTGAATAGACAGATCCAATATTGTCAAAATGGCTATCCCTCCAAAACAGCTTTACAGATGCAATGCAGTCCAAATCAGTGCACTTTACAGATCTAGAGAAAATAATCCTTAAATTCATATGGAGCCAGAAGAGACTCATAACAGCAAAAGCAATTTCAGCAATAAGAACGAAGGAGGAGGCACGTCTGACTTCAAGCTATACTGCAAAGCAATCGTGATATAAAATGGCGTGATAATGGAATAAAAGCAGATATTCAGATCAATGGAATAGAGTTGCAAAAACAGAATCCTCCCTAAACATATTTAATTTTTTTTTTTTTTTACAAAGTTGCCAAAAGCAAATCCTGGAGCAAAGTTAGCCCATTCAACAGGTGGTGTTGGGATAACTTGTTATCTGTATACAGAAGATGAAACTGGATCTTTATCTCTCAGCAGACACTAAGTTAAAATCAAAATGAATCAAGGATCTGAACATTGAAACAGATACAGTAAATCTTCTAGTAGATCAAATAAGCAAAACATTTGAACACAGAGCTGTAGGAAAAGATTTTCTAAACAGAACCTCTATTGCAACAAGAAACAGCAGCAAGAATCAACAAATGGGACCATTCAGAATAAAAGCCGAAAGAATCAATCAGTAGAGTGAAGAGATAACCCACAGAATGCAAAAAAAATTTGGTCAGCTCCTCCTCAGATGACTAATATCTAGAATATATAAAGAACTAAAACAATTAAACCACCTAAAATTAAGGATCTAGTCAATAAATGGATAAATGCACAGACACTGACAGAGGAAGAAATACAGTCCACAGATAGAATAAAAAATGTTCAACATCCCTGACCATTAGAAAACTGCAAATTAAAACAATGCTATGGTCCTATCTTAGGAAAGAATAGCAATCATTAATAAATCAACAAGAACAAATGTTGATGTGCCTATGATGAAAAAGGATCACTCCTTCATTGTTTGTGGGAATGCAAGCTAATACATCCATTACTAAAATCAATGGGAAGATGTCTCAAAGAACTGAAATTAGAAATTCCATATGAACCAGCTATCCCCCTGCTAGGTATCATCCCAAGGAGCTTAAATCATCATACCATAGAAATACAGGTATACCGATATTTTTAACAACATAATTTGTCGGAGCTGAATCCTGGAAGCTCACTGTATACCCACTGACAGATGATTGGACAAAGAAAATGTGGTATCTATATATAAGGGAATACTACTGAGTTATAAAGACAAATTTGAGGCATCTGTAGGAAAATGGAGGCACCTAGAAAATATAATATTGAGTGAAATAAACGAGACACACAGACTTAAGTATCAAGTAGTATTTCTCATCTGAGTGAAGTGAAATACAATCAAAGAAAATGGCAAAGGACGGATGGAAAAGGACAAGGGGATGGATCTCCTGCAACGTAGAAGTAGTCCAAGAGAACAAGGGTGAGGAGCGAGGAGAAAGGGAAAGAGAAATAAGGAGAATAAAGGTGTGCTGTGTACAGAAACCCCATGAGCTCAATGAACATAAACATTATATGCTGGAGTATGAGCTGAGACAAATCATACCAACAAAATATAAAAACGAGTAGGTGGAGGAGGAAGGAGGGAAAGAGAAAGGAAAGGGTATTTATGAAAGAAAGAAACAAGCTGCAATATGGACACATAACCATTCCCCAAAATGACTGTGAGCTACAAGAACTGCAAACTGGTATAAATAATTGTTTTTAAAAATTAAATATTAATTTTTGCATGTGACAAAAGCTGGAATCATCATTTTGTTTATACATGATTTTTATTGCCCTTTTGAGTTTGCTGTGTTTATCTTTACATAGTACTGTACAGTCATAATTTTATAATTTTATAATCATATCTTAATAGAGGGTAAAACACCTTTCCTGACTTTGTTTTTGTTTGTTTGTTTGCTTACATTTAAGATTTTTATTTAGCCATTCGAATTTCCAGAAGTGGTTACTATCAGTTTGTTGAGTTACATCGAGGAAAAGAAACTTAAACAAACAAACAAAGCTCTCCTCAATCTATCAGGTCATTTTTATCTTCTCAGTATTGTTGCATAGTTTCATTTGCAGAGCAATACACAATTTTCATAATATTCTCATGTGTTTTGTCTTTTTTGTGTTTCTCTAAATGGTATTCATTTTCTAATAATTCCTTTAAACAGACCAATTCACTTTATATAAAATCCTTATTCATCCCAACATTTTATGAAGACTTGGATTTTTAAAATATAATCTGTTGTCTGGAAATAAAGTCTTATTTCTTTACTCTGAATCATTCAATCATTACATCAAGTTTCTTTTTTTCTCACATTATACTAGCTACATTTCTTAGGACATTACTGAACAAAAATTATATTATTAGGCACACTTATTCTAATCTAAGGCAAAGTTTGCAGCAGTTTATATTAAATAATATGTGGCCTGTGTTATTTATGTATTATTTATTTTCTGAATAACTTTCTTAAATCCAGGTAACTTATTTCTTAGTGTGCTAACCTGTGCATCAATAAAAGTTATTACTTTGTATTTTTTGTATTTATTATCATTCTGTTTTTTTCTGTTAGTTTATTGCACATTCAATTTAGAATGTTCAATAAACTTTGTATTGATGTATTGATGACATAAGCTCTATTATGTTTTAAAAATTGCTGTATTTGGTTTGCTTATAATTCTTTAAGATATTTTCATCTATGTTTATGGGTAATAGGGACCATTAGTTTCCTCTTCTTTTAATGATGTCTTCAATTTCTAAGCATGGCGATTACACTGAACTGGAGAAATGCAAACAGAAGTAGCAGCTCCTTTTTCTAAGTTCTGAAAGAGTTTCTGTTGAACTGCCGTCATTTATGCCCGAAATGTTTACTACCATTTCCTAGGCCTAGCATTTTATTTTCAAGAAGGCTTTCATTCATGATTGAATGTCTTTAGTAATTGCATAAATCTTTAGATTTCCTTTTCTTTAGTGATTCTTTTGTAGATTTGTCTAACATAAATACTTATGTTTATTGGCATGAATTGTCATAATCTTTAATTATCTTTTAGTAACCATAGATATGTGCTATTGATCCTTTTTCCATTTCTGACATTCCTCATTTTTTCCTCTTGTCTGATTAATCTCAACACTTATTTATCAATGCTATGAATCGCTTTGGGTATTGTTAATATGAATATTTTTATGTTTATTTTTTAGTTCATTTGATTCTGATAGCTTTTTTTCCATTTTACATTTGATATTCAATTTTAAATTATTCCACACATTTTGGGAAAACTAATATTCAAGATGTCTTTCTAATAAAATTTTTAATGGCATAACTTAACACCCAAGAGTGGGTTTTGCAATAGTCCACACTTTGTATGTAATACTTTTATCGTTCATTTCAAAATAATTTTAAGATCTTTACTGATTTATTTTTTGACCCACTGGATCCTCTAGAAGATTTGTTCTTTATTTTCACCTGCTGAAATCTGAATATTCTAAGCTCATGTGTTAGAAACTTAATCCAAATGTAGCAATATTCATTGAGGCCTAATAACTGGTGACTGATTGGGTGACTGGTGACTGAGTCTGCCTGCCTGGATGGATTGGTTATCTGTGGTTCTTATAGGAAAGTGAGCTTGTCTAAAAGTATATCTATCTTCTCTCTCTCTCTCTCTCTCTCTCTCTCTCTCTCTCTCTCCCTCCCTCCCTCCCTCTCTCTCTCTCTCTCTCTTTCTTCCTCTCTCTCTCTTTCTTTTGCCTTCTTGTTTCCCATCCCCCCATGATGCAGTAAAAAGACCTTCACCAGTTCTAAATGTCAGCTAATCATAATTATAGTTTATAATTCTGAAATTGGCAGTGTTCCACTTTCACAGCTCTAAACAGACTAAGACATCATCCTATGTGAACATTACCTAGTTATCATTTTGTGATGTGTATGTATCAAAACTAAAACTTGCGTGTGCATAGTAGATAGATGAGCACTTTACCACTAAGCTACCCCTCAATTGCTATAGTATTTCACAGCTGATTTTTTTCGAGGAGAAACAACATCTTCTGCGTTGCTTTTTTCTTGAGACTTGATCAATGACCTGGCTAATGCTCCATTTGTAAATGTGCGCAGTGAATGTGCATTTTACAGTCTTACTGGGAGTGGCACACAGTGTACAAGACTTTCAGATCAAGTTTGCTCAGCATATCATTCGAATTTCTTTTCTTTTAGGTTTTTACCTTATTTAGTCTTGAAAGAGAGGCGCAAAAAATAGTATGACTCAATTTTTTCTCCTGACTACTCAATCTGTTCTGTATTTATATATCTTGAAAATTAGTTTCAGTTCATGCAAATTTTGAGCTGCCCTATCTCCCTCATAAATTCCGTATAGCATCATTGTAAGTGTCCCCTTCATCTGCAGTAATTTTATTCATCTTGACACTTACTGAAACTGATGGTAAAATAACTACATCTGCAAGATATTTAGGTATTCCTTTTAAAATTTCAACCATTTACAAAGCTAGAATATTTCTAAGATTATATATATATATATATATATATATATATATATATATATATGCAGGCATGATAATTTTCTACTTTGGGCATTTATCTTTTCACACTTAGTATTTGGACTTACATGCAGATCAGTGATACGTATTTTATTCTAATATTTTCTTTTATATTTTTTCTTAAACCTTCTTCAAATTATTGATTTTTCTATAACTTCAAATTTTATGTTAAAATGTTATTTTTTTACTATGCAATGGGCAAATAAAGCAGCATGTTACTTTAAATAGTAGTTCTATATTCTATGTACAATTTATTAAAATATACACTTATTTTTAAAATGAGTATTTAGCAGTCTTATCTGAATGGCTTTAAAAGTTATAGCACAACATCATTGTACTAAAGACTGAGGAAATGTGATTTCATTTAAAGCAACCCTAATACCTTATATACATGTGTCTTCTGGGCTTATTTTCAATAATTTAATTTTCAATATACTATATTAATACAGTAATTTATAAATGATACTTATCTATTTTATCTGATATAAAATAGCAGTACAATTTTTCCTCAAAATATAACCTTCCATAGATAAAAACAACTTGTCAATATTAGTTTTAATCTGTGGAAGTTTATATTTTTTCTCTTTAAGTGTTGGGGAATTGCAAAGCTTTTTACCACTCTTCTAGGGGTTGGCTGAAAAAATATAAATAACATCTTTGTTTTATAACAATGCAATGGTAACTGGTGGGTGATCTGTTTTTTTTAAATTCATTTACTATTAACCTCATTTTGTGGTTTATTTAAACCTGATGGTACATGTCACACTACTCTGCTTTACATATAGCAACTTAATAATTACTGGTAGCTCTAGTAGTGTTGCTATTATTGAGTAAATATGTGTTTACATTGACTCAGATTGTACCACTGCCTTGACTTCACTCTGTTCTGCATCTCTGATCTAAAGTCTGAAATCATTACTAATAGACCTCAGAATAACATCTAAAATTTCCTTTAGTAATAAATTTTATTTAATAGTAAATAAATTAGCTAGTAAATAAGTTAGTAGTAACTAGTAATAAATTTTGCTTTTGTCTAAAAATCTTCATTTCTGCTTTTGTCTGAAAACCTCAATTTCTGCCTCTTAATTTGAGGAGCATTTCTTTCTGCTTATGCAGTTTTAGTTGTTACTTATTCTGGCACTTTGTAGTTTGTTGTCTGGCTATGTTATGAAATGGAGAACTCAGATGTGAGTCTTTGCTTTTAGAAGATAATCTGTTCTTTCCCTGTGGCTGTGTTACTTTTTTCTCTTTGTCTTCTCTTTGCAAGAGTATAACATCTGCCAAGACATGATTTATTTTTATACATTTTACTTTCTGTTCACAGAGTTTTAAACCTGAAACTTGGTATCTTTTATTTGTTTTGGAAAGTCTTCAGTTATATTAACGTTCACACATTATAATTATCATATCTATCTCAGTGCCCATTTTGGTTTGTTTTTTTGTGGTACTGGGTATCAAACTCAATGCTTGCAAGGCAGGCCCTTATGCTGCAGAGCTAAATCCCCGGCCCTCTTCAGTTCCTTTTTTTTTTTTTTTTTTTTTTTCCCATTATTTTTTAACTCAGCTGCATGCAGTCAACATCTCAGACCTGTTCACTGCATCTTCTACATCTTCTGCATTTGTGTTTCTCTATGATTTATTTTGAGATTTTCTTTTTAACCCTCTTCCAGATCACTAAGTGTTTCCCCATCGGTGTTTAACCTCCCAATCAAGTGATCCACTGGGTACTTAATTTTAGTAGCATCATTTTCAGTTCTCAAATCTCTATATTTTCCTTCTTTTATTCCTAGTTTTTTCTGTAATGTTTCTTTTATCCATGACTCACACAAGTAAGTTTAAAATAAAATCCTGTAAGTTCAGCATCTGAAGAGTCAGTGAGTCTGTTTTTATTACTCTTATTGAAATTGATTTCTTTTCAAGAAGCATATTTTTTGTGCTGGTTTTATTTGTATTACAACTCTGAATGATTTTCTTGGTTTTCTTTTTAATATGCACTAAACATGAATTTTTTAAAAATGTATAAATAACTTGAAGACTAGAGTGAGTTATTTTTCTGAGAAAAGTTATTATTTTTCAACATCCAGAGATAGTCATTCGATACTTATTTAGTCTAGTTTCAGATTTGCCTTAGTCTGCAACTGATCAGACATCCCTGTGAAAATTTATGTAGTTTCCAGTATTCTAAACAGACATTGCCTTAGAATCATAAACTTCAGTGATTAAATTCAACACCTTCCCACTTCCTTTTCTTTTGCATGGTTAAAAATTTGCATATGGGCTATCAAAAGAAGAATTTATCTTTCAGTCTATCAGGTAATCTGGGTGATCAGAAAAAACCTTAAAAGAAAACAACACAAAAAATATAGTTTCTCTTGGCAACCAAAATCTTACAGATTGTGGCCTGGTCATACTGGTTCTCCAAAGGTTCACATAGGCATTTATTAGATTTTACCTAGACTTTTCAGTTTACTTCTTTAAAAAGGCTAAAATAAATTACTTGCTCTTTTACTGTTAGAGGCTGAATACGTAAGTCAGTTTTCCACTGCTGTGATACAATGCCTAAGAATAACAACTCAAAGCAGAAAAACTGATTTTGTTTATGGTTTCAGAGGTCTTAGTTCATGGTCAGTTGTCTTCATTGCTTTTTAGGACTGTTGCAAAGTAGAAGTACCATCGTGGAAAAGCATACGAGAAGCTGCTCACCTCATAGCAGCCATGAAGTCCAGAACATACGTGAAGGAAGGTAAGATATAACTTTCTAGGTCACCTCTCCCCTGCCACTTGCTCTAATTCTACCTCATGACAGTCCATTCAGTCAAGAAGTCCTTAGTGGGTTAGTTCATTGATGTGGTTCATGTCCTTATGATCCAATCATCTTTCAAAATCCTCACATGAATGTTTTAGGGGATATTCTTGACTGAAACCATAAATCCTAATAATATTTAAAGTAAAAGAAATGCGTATTTTTCACAATCATAGGAATGTTGTAACATGTAAGACATGAACTATTCAAAATTAATTTCTTCAATTTTTAATTTTTTTAGCATACTTTTGCAGTATATAATGACTTTATTCATTATGAGAAATTGACACAAGTAACATATCAGGTTTTTTTTTTTCATTTCTTTCTCCACTTCCTCTCTTCTCTCCTCTCCTCTCCTCTCCTCTCCTCTCCTCTCCTCTCCTCTCCTCTCCTCTCCTCTCCTCTCCTCTCCTCTCCTCTCCTCTCTCTCCTCTCCTCTCCTCTCTCTCCTCTCCTCTCCTCTCCTCTCCTCTCCTCTCCTCTCCTCTCCTCTCCTCTCCTCTCCTCTCCTCTCCTCTCTCTGCCTCTTGGACCCTTCCCTTTTGCAAAAGATCTATCTCCCTGGGCCTTTTGTCTACCCTTTGTTTTGCTGTTTAATTTTTAAGTTGGATTTCTCCATACAGAAATTATGTAGTGTTTAATCTTATGTGTCTGATTTATTTCACATAATGGTCTCTAGTTTTGTACAAAATGCCCTGGTGTATCTTTATTTATTGCACTTTATTTTTAAAAAGCATTGATAAAAATAATGTTCACGATCCTAAATGATCAAGGTACAAAAATGGGGAAAGAAACTTTTAATAATTATAGCATTAATATTGTTTTATGTGATGTGAGATGTAAAATTAATAGTCACACACAAAAACTAATATTTATTAACATATATGGGCCACTTGGTATGAATATTTATGTGTGTGTGTGTGTATATATATATATATATATATATATATATATATATTTTTTTTTTTTTTTATGTGTATGTGGTACTGAGAATTGAACTTCAGGCTTTCATAGAGAACCACATCCCTGGTCTTCCCATTTTTTTCCAAGTTCTATTTTGAAACAAGTTCTTATTAAGTTCCTAATCTGCCCAGGCTAGACTAGATATTGTGATTCTCCTGCATCAGTCTTCTAGAGTGCTAAAATCACATATGTACATCATGATCCTCAGCTTATATCCAGCTTTCAGATATATGAGGCTGAGAAAAATTAGTGTATATTTAAAGCATAAAGTTTTCCTCTGTATGATTTATTACATGTGTAATCTTTTAAAAATTGTTTACCATTTGAGTCTGCAAGTTGAAGATAACTACAATTGTACAACACAGAACTGATATAAGGATTGACTCAGTACAAAAATTTAGAATAACAAAGGAAGCATATTATGCTGCAAGACAATAATATTATCATCATGATAATCATCACTATAAATTAGATCACTTTGATGATTTCATTTTAGCTTCAGATATTCTAAGAAATTCATACATTTCCAAGTATGCTATTTTATGTCAATATCAAACAAATTATTATATATTATTGCAAATTAAGCCTTTCCTTCTATCAAGACTTTCTTTGTGACCTCAATTAGCCTAGGTGAAATATGCTCCATGTCACACTGTGGATGCTCCATGGAATGTGATGGCTTCATAGGACAGAATGCTATGAATAGGATTTGTCTTAATCTTTTGTAGGTAACTTAAAGACACAGGATTTCATGGACGGTGGAGGAAAAGTGTTCATTGTCTGTTTCATGAAACAATTTCTCTTATATTGTACGACAGAAGTCTTACATTATAAATTAATGAATATGGTGAGATGAGGGACTTCAAAATAAATTCTGGATCACAATTGGTTCAAAAATCGCATACTCCCTCTGCAAATAAAAAACCTTCCTCTTATCTAAATGAGAGTAGTTTGACCTTTTTCGAGGATTTGATATGCCACCTTCAGCACAGAAAGGGGCTGGGAAGTATTTCTGCAAAGGGTCAAACAGAACTTTTAGTGATAAAAGGTTTTGTTGTAGCTACCCATACCTGCTACAGAAGCTTAGAAGTGGACCTAAAAACAAAATTTACAGAGATGAGGATGGAGGCAGTGTCATAAAACTTCATATACAAAGCTGGGTTGGGTGTGGCTATGGTTAGAGGTCCATAATTTCCCGAGTTCTGAAAAGCAGTGTAAGGTTGAAACTTCTCACACAGCAAAGACTTTTTCTTTCTACATTATGACTGCTTTGATTTACAGCTATGACTTGGAAAAATGGGCACTTATTTAGCATGTATAAAGTGATGCCTCTATTTCAGTCAGTTCTGCAAAAGGAATACATTCATCTCAGTTAACCATACTTTGAAACCTTCATGTGGCTTTTCTTGAAGGCTAGCACTGTGAGGTATTTATTATTTATTTAAAGAATACAATGCTGTTACAAAAAGAATGCATGCATTATTCAAACTTATAATAATTTTTTTTTTGTGAGTCTCAGGTATATAAAGATACCTGAGTGTAAGTGTATTTGAAAAGAATTCTTTTTCTCACATTGTTATGCAGACATTCTTGAGTCCTAACAAATAGTTTGCCTATCTGATTCTTTGCAGTATTTTCTCACCAACACTTGCATGAAGAATACCATTATTTTAAAGATTATTTGAAAACTACCGTGCTTCATACTGTAGGAATCAAAATTGACATTGTCAAGACTATCACACTTTTTTCATCCAAATATAAAGAGGGAAACTACTATTCTTTTTCCTTAGTTTCTTTTTTAAGGAATACATGGAAGAACCCCTAAAATTAAAATTACTTGGCCAAGGAATTAGCTCAGCAGCATAAATGTCTGTCATGCAAGTGTGTGGTCATAAGTTCGATCCCATGTACTAAATAAATAAATAAATGTCATTATTTTCTAACATTTGCTTCCTTCCTTCTTTTATCTCTGTTTTCCTTTCTACTTTCTTCCCTTCCTTCCTCCTTCCCTTCTTTCTTTCCTTTCTTCTTTCTCTTCTTTCTTTATGAAGGACATGGTTTCCTAGTGTTTCACAATATTAAGATAGGCATTTTTTCATTTAATGACCAGGGTTAAGGACTGAAGCCAAAACCCTAAGCATAATTTAAAATTTAACATTGACTTCTCATCTGCTCTGAAAAAACTTAACTCCCTCCTTTAACTTGTATTTATCTCTCTTATTGCAATAAAATCAAAATTAATTAATTGGTATTAGTGAAACACTTGGAAGACGAAAATGCCTTATAAGAGCTGGATATCATTAGATAAAGATGTCCCTATTGGAATGAATGATTCCTGCCAAAATACTTTTAGAAAGAATATTGCCTTGCATTTAAAACCCTAATTTAATTTTTAGCAAAACGTTATTGCTTTTTGTTAAATAGAACAAGTAACCTTAAAGTACTTGATCAAATAAATGCTACTATGGATAGATTATTGTCACATTTTGGTTGGAACACACATTAGATACTGATTTCAGTGATGCTTTATTCATTTTAGAAGTGATGTCAATTTCAGGCATTTGGACAGATGGAAAGTCATAGGCTTTACTACTAGATTTAATTACCTGATCTTGTTTCCTTAATTTTCCCAAGAATTAATTAGCTTGGTGCTTGGTGATATCACCAGGCATTCAGTGCCACTTGCTATGACACCTATAGAGTAGCCTTCAGGGTACACCAATTTATGTTTCCTCTTTTTCTCCAAATCTTTACATGAAACCTTCTTTGACACTATTAAATAGCAGGCTGGAGTTTAATGATTTTTAAATAAAATGCTGCTAGTATATAAAATTGCCTGAAATTTGTAAATAGTGCAAACCCAAACATTAATATAATTAATGGGAAATAGTTTGCTACCTTCCTTTCAGATAAATCTTTCCTCAGATTTGTTTAAAATAAAGATGCTTTAATTGGTATGCTGTATTTTTTGCTTCTTTTAATGGACCAAATGATAAAAATATTCTCTCTGAACTTATTTTTAGTTTGGGTATTGTGTTTGTTCAGTCACACACACACACACACACACACACACACACACACACAAATCAGTATCTAAAACTGAGAATACTCCCCTTACCCATCAGTAGAGAATGGAGCCCACGTTTGGATCTGGGTAGTGTTTTGTGTTCCACTGGGTTTCATAATGCTTTCTTGACCTAGTTTGGAGGCCCTAAGAAGAAGTAGGTCAGTTACCTCCTGAGCTGCCAGTGAAGTCCCCATATCCAGATATCTCCACTATGGGCCACCATACACACACTGGGATCACCTCAAGTCAGGTAATGGGCAACCAGAGGCCTCAGATACACTACACCTGTACCCATCCAGTCTCTCTGTTCCTTCCCTGGTAACCACAGTAAAGACTCCTATCTATATTCCCCTCCTGTCTCTGCCTTGAGGTAGACAACATCATTCCCATGTGGCCCTGTGCATTCAAGTGTGACTTGTGTACTCTTCCATGGGAAAAGATCACACTGTTGTAAATAGAAAGAAAAAAAAAAACTCCTTGAGAATAGAATAAACTGTCCTTTTTAATGGTGGTCATGTCCTGATCTATTAATCTTATCATATCTAAATAATAACAAAACCTATTAAACATGATGGAATTATTTTCACTTTCCAGACTCACTGCTTCCCTTCACTTCCCTTCCCCTCCACTCCCTTCCCCTCCCTTCCCGTCCCCTTCCCTCCCTTCGCTTCCCTTCCCTTCCCTTCCCTTCCCTTCGCTTCCCTTCCCTTCCCTTCCCTTCCCTTCCCTTCCCTTCCCTTCCCTTCCCTTCCCTCCCTTCCTTTCCCTTCCCCACCCCTCCCTTGACTTCCTTTCATTGTCCTTTCTTCTCTCCCTTCTTTCCTCCACTTATTTCTTATTTCTCCCCATCTAAATATAAGTACCTTTTCATGATGTCTCCTTGTTATTTGTAATTTATGATGTTGCTACTTTTTAAAGAGAACTAAGGCCAGTGTATTAAGAGAAAATTAAATATCACAAAGATGCACAAAGCACCAAGGGACATTTGGTGCAGCTGGGCAATGAGGTGTTGCCCAGCTCAGTGAAATCACTGCCCAGACGCAATCAGGTTCCTGGCATCATGGTGGACCTTCCTTCTGTTTGAGGTGCTTCCTGAAACCTTCCCCAACACCATACCCCAGCTTCTGACAACTATCCTGAGATGTGACTGCATCACTGTGGAAAGCAGGTCACATCCATGCAAAATGGAAAAAACTGTTCAGATGCTACTATTTTAAAGGGGATCTAACTCATAAAAAGGCACCCATCATTTGGTACTCAAGTGAGGCTTTCCCCAGTTTCCTCAATCAGATTTTTCTTATTTTTATTCCACAAAAATGCTATGATGCCCATCCTTCTTTCCTATACTTCTGTTCATAATGTTTAAGAGTATTCAGTTCATGCTACTCATCTATGTTGAAAAGTTATTTGGAATAAAAACTATTGTTGTGATTAGAGGTATAGATTCTCACACACACACACTGGTTTGTCATTGTTCATGGATAATCTTAAGCAAGCCACTCCCAGTCTCTGAGACACAGAATCCTCTTTGATTAAACAGACATGAACATTGACCGTGGACCTATGACGACAAGAAAACATTGTTGATTGTTCACTCCACAGCAGTTCCTTACTTTTTCCTTCTTTATTTTGTTCACTCTTTTCCAAATTGTCCAGTTTTTCAGGAACTTCTCCAGTTTCAAGAAGACAGCAGAGGTGCAGAACATTGTTGGTTTGTCTAATTAAATTATGTCTCCTTCCTTATGGCAAGCGATTACTGATTAGATATCCTCATGCAATGCATTTCTGCCCATAAATTATGAAGGGAAATCAGCCAGGGCTACTATAGTTTTGACACATTTTTTCCTTATTCTTAAAAATAGAAATAAGATATTTATGTGACTTTTTTCTTCCTTCTCTTTATTTCTGAGAGTTCCATAGTTGTCTTGTGCAAAAGAAGGGCAAGTCTTGCTGAGAATATCAGAACCTCGACATGAATAAGCAGGTGGATTATTCCTGTGACCATCTTCCCTCTGGGCTTCTTGCAGGAGATAATAGCTTCTCCTTGTTGCTTAAGCCAGATTTAATTGAGTTTCCTATTACTTGCAGCCAGATGCAAGAGATAATAAAGATAATATAAAAGAATGTGTGCAAAACGTCTCAGGAACAGAGTGGAGTTCAATAAACTATAGTGAAAATCAACCTGAAATTTATGCAGGGGTGAATTCAAGTAAGCAATAAAGATATGCCTAAAATGTACCTTTCAAAATAAAATGAGGTGTTCCTTATCCAGGACTAAACACATGATAATATTTAGTGTTGCAAGTAGTATATGAAAGTTGGGGCTTTCGTGTACTGCTGTGATTATGCACAATTTTCATAGAGAATCTTTTCACACATATGTTTTTTAAATTAACAATCAATAACTTCATGCACACAAAGATATAGAATAGAGCTTCAACATAGCACCATTAACAAATACAAAACTCAAAATCAATTGTCTTTGTAACATTGTTTCAATATACTTTTTATGCAGAGCATGAATACCGGTGTTCAGATAAACTTTTGGTCTTTGATTTACTAGAAATTGGTGAAGACAGATTGGTTCCAAATACCCACAGCCAGTTTCTCATATCATTAGTGTATTGCATGAGCATGGTACGTTTGTTAAAATTAATAAACCAATACTGGTAAAATATTATTGACTAATACCTGTGTATTATTTAGATTTCCTTAATTTTTCCTGATTTTATTGTTTTTCATGATTCCATCCAGGATACCACACTTACTTATCATATCATCTCATGACTGTCACCTTGCTGTGACTCTTAGAGTTTCCTTATTTTTGATAGTCTGACAGTTTTGAGGAGGGGTGGTCAAGCATTTTGAAAATCATCCTTTGATTTGAATTTCCTAAGTAGACTGATTTTACACATTTTGGGAAGGATCCATAAAGTGTCCTGTGTATCAGATCACTATGTGACATTCATACTCAAGGAATGCAGAATGATGTAACAACTCCTTGAGAGTAGAGTAACCTTTATAAATTGTTCAACATTCTTCTGTATGAAACAATGACTTTTTTTCCATTTATTTGTCTGCTGGATAATTTATTTCTATCACTACAAAGTCACAGACACACAATTTATACTGACAACATAATTTCACTTATGCCTATTTTGTTTACATTGTTTCCAATAGAATCATTTGGTGTGCTTTTATTTTACTAGTATGTCCCTTTAACATAGCAATCTCTGTTGGTGTGTTTCAGTGCTAACCTTATTTCTTGGCATTACAAGATGCTCAACTCACCTGGTACAGTGACTTCCCTAGTCCTGGACTCAGTTCTTCCTCCAAAGAGTTACAGTTTCCTTCAATGAAGGAGAAGAGTGAAACCAAATCCTAGGGATGAGGTGTGCCCAAAACTACTAAGAAGTCATTGCTTCTGGACCTGAGAGAAAAATATTTTATATGTGAGCATTATAACTAGCTACACCTATTAGTACATTTTAAACTACGTGACGATTTGTAACCATACTAAGGTAAATGTGAGTTCATCGTGACTGACTCCATTCCATCTCTATATGAATCATTCTAGACCTCGCCCCTTCTGGTTGTATGTAAACTCTGTTTGAGAGTGAAAACCTAGTTTCCGTCATCTGCCATTCATTTACTAGTTGTTACATTCCAGCACTCATATGCAGAGGTTCAAAATGTTTACCTGTACTTTTGTGGAAGCTGACTTCATCAACCGAAGTATGGTGCTTAGGAGCACTTCGTTTGGACTTCAGCCTTACAGGCAGAACTCAGCTTCAAAGCTCTTTATGTCAGCATTTTTCATTCCAATCTTTCAATGAGGCTGTTTCATAGATTCACTCGGGTTTCTTAAGCTCATTTGGATTTCAGTATTTTAAAATCCTCAAACTCGTAACAATTTTTTTTAAAAAATTAAATATATGAATGTTCATTCTTTATACTGTAAAGTTCTATATAATATTCTTATCATTTTATTATGAAATATTTCAAACAGATTGAGGAAAAGAGTAAATATCTACATCTCCTACTTTGGAGTAACCATTGTCCTCATACATATTTTTCTACTCCCTAAACAAACTTTACATTTTTTAGTTGAAATACATGTATATAAAGTTTATGAGTGATAAAAATTGTGAAAATGTTATTTATTCTATGTATTTTCCTGAACCTTGCATACTCAAGTTGAAGATAAATATAACTTATGACCCAACAATTTCTCCTTTACATAAATGCCCTTAGAGATATTCCTCCATGTATGCATAATAAAAATGTTTTATAGTAGGTCTTTTTGTTTTCTATTTTTTTGTCAAAGCAAAACAAACAAACAAAGAACCCTACAAGTTACAGAATGGGAAATAAATTGGTGTATTTATACAAAGTCATCCTATAGAAAAATTTTAATAAATCATGAATAGATCCACACTTTATCAGCATAGATACTTCTCAAATAATATAAGGAAAAATAATCACTAAAATTTAGATAAAAGTAATACTCTTTACCTTTTTTCTTAATAGCAATGTTCTCTTGTTAATAATTTAATAAATATCCTGGAAACTTTCCATTTTATGATTGCTATCATCTGCTGTTATATCTCTCCTGTTTTTGTTTTTTGAGACAGGATCTTTCTTAGTAGTTTGGGCTGGTCTAAACTCATACAGTTCAAGCTGGTCTTGAACTCCCAGTGATCCTCCTGCCTCAGCCACCCAGTTGCTGTGATGACAGGCGTGTGCTGCTTCTATCAACCATGACTAGTCCACATCTTAAGGATCATTTTTTTACTCTACCCCTTTGCTAAGCATTTCTTGATTTTTTCTTGAACAAAGAGTAATATGGGAGTTGATGGTTTGGAATGAGCATCAAATGGAGACAGGAGACAGTGTGGTCCAGATCAAGGATGTCAATCGCCATCACTGTAGAGTAACAGTGTTCTTTTTCTTTCATATTTACCATTTTCTAGTCTTGCTAAAAACTTATCCTTTTCTGTTCATGATGAATTCAACTTTCTGTGTTTCCTTTTTTTTTTTTTTTTTAACTATTTCCTTATTCCATGAGTTTTCGGAGGATTTCGTGTGCCTGTTTCTACAGGCTTGACTTCAAATTTAACTATTTAACCTATGGTGTTGCTAATACTATATATTTACTGCTTCTCATTTCATTTTCTTTTACAGTTGTGTTGATTTCTTTCAACCTTGAATAAACTGCTCTATTCACTTTCAAAATTCCTTGGAGGTTTCTAAGCTTTTTTGGTCTATTCAAATACCACATCTCTTAATCATCTTCCTGTATGGAAATAGTCTTGATATCTCATTGTCTTCAGATTCACCAGGAAAAGTAAGTTTGATTTTTTTTTAGCATGATCTCACTAATTTGCCCTGTTACCTTTGAACTATAGATATTCCTGCCTCAGCTTCCCTACTAGCTGGGATTATAGGCATGCATCAACCTACCCTTCTTTTCTGTGTCCTGAATGCAATGGTGTATCCTCAGCCACTATTTCTTTTCTCTCTCCTTGTAGAAGTGACTTTTGTCAAAACTGACAGCTCCCTGTGGGCCTGTGTTTTGCCACCCTACACACGTCATGTAGATTTACTCTATTACTCTTTCCTTATATTGTGTTTCTCCCTGTTTAAAGCCACTGCTTTCCTGCTTCCAAACAGACTTAGATCTCACCTCTTCAAACAGAATTTTATATGGCACCAAAATGTTAGTTTAAAATGTTTTAATTTTTAAAATTTGGCCTTATATTATGCAAAATAATATGAAAGATTTCTGCAACTGAAATTAAATAAATACTGACAATTATCATAATTATTTCTAAAGTATTTTAACAGGTACCAATAAATCACTGGACAAAATCCCTGTTTCCCAAGACTCCTTCTTCCCTTCCAAATGTCATCACTTCCTGAAGTAGGTGTTGGCATGCCATACATTGTTTACATTTTCATACAGACGTGAGGCCATAGAAAACAAAATCATTATTTTTCTGTGTCTTTAAAGAATTCAAACAGGGTTGCATATTTACATATCCTTCAGTTTTTGTTCTTTTGTTTTTAAAATTCACACTAATATATGCAGTTCTGGCTTAAATTTAACACCTGCATAAAATGGCATTGTATGAATAAACCATAATTTGTTTAT
This sequence comes from Cavia porcellus, assembly GCF_034190915.1. NCBI lineage: Eukaryota > Metazoa > Chordata > Mammalia > Rodentia > Caviidae > Cavia > Cavia porcellus. The sequence goes on along the minus strand of NW_026947502.1, from coordinate 21,334,963 downwards.
ATCTTTCCTATTGAAAGATATAATTCTTCACAGCACTCCCCCCACTCCAGCCTTTACCGTTACATGCAATGCCACCAGCTTTCCTTCCCCAGACAGAAGAGGGTGTTTGGGGAAAGCATCTAGAATTGAGGTTTTGGGTTGGAGGGCCCAGATAATTTTATCCAGTATTACTAAAGTGAACGCCAAACTATTTGCTCAATTATATTCAAACCAAAAGATCTGTCACAGTTTTCTCCTACAAACCCTTAACAACACTTAATGTTGCCAGATTTAATTTGCTTTGCCAGCCAGATGAGAATAAATGCTATCTTGATTTAGTTTTTATTTTATTGACTATTAGCTTTTTCTATGTTTATTTTTATTTGGATGTTTTGTTCAGTGAAGTGTTCCTTTTTATCTCTTGCTTAGGTATGGCTTTTTTGTTTTCATATTGATTTTATTCTCCACATATTTATTATTAACTCACTATTTCCAGGTGCCTTTCTGATGCTCAGAAAGTACCATTGCACAGTGACAAAATGCCTGCCCTAATCGAGCTTATATTCTGCAGAAGGGCAGACAAATAGCAAACATAAAAATAAATAAGGTATATGCTGTGTTTCAAGGTGACGTAAAATTAAAGGGAAAAGATCACAGTAAATACAATGGTTCAAGTGGTGACATGAAACGCTGCAATCAGGAAAATCTTCATTGAGGCAAGATTGAGTGAGACTTAGAAATTCTAAAGAGAGCTGGCTAAACAGTACCAATATTTCAGAAAAAGGAGGCAGAGCCACATCTGACAGGTGGGAAGTTGTCTATTACTTGCTCAGAATTGCAAGGAGGATAGCAGGAGACTGAACCAAACTAAGCAAAGGAGAAAAGAGAAACTTGGAATACAAAGAGAAACTTCATATATCATTGTTTGTTGGGAGCAGGAGCCAGGGGTCCGGCAGTGAACGGGTGTGGGAAACCACACACTGAAGCTGGACCTCAATCAGTTCCTCATCCTACAGTGACCTCAGCCTTCTAGACAAAGCATCGCGCTGATATTAACCTGGGAAAAGCTTCATAACATAAACAATAGAAGTTTCTCATGGGCCCAAGAACATGTTTACCTCCTGGGCTGCACAACATAGAAGTTTCTCACGGGCCCAGGAGCATGTTTACCTTTGCTGTGTGCACAAGAAAGTGTCCTGAAGTGACTTGTACTGCTCTTTGTTTTGAAACATTATAAAAACTCTGTAGTCCTTCAATAAATCGCCTTTTGCCTCCTGAGCAACTGGTCTCCCTGTGTCTTCAGTCTCTCGCCTGACTCCTTCCCCGCGCCGGCCGCGGCACCTGGCACTTGGCGCCCGAACGTGGGGCTTGGCGCCCGAACTTGGGGCTTGGAATATAAGCATTCGGAGCGTTTTTCCAGTGGAAGGAGAATCGGGAGTTCCGAGAAGACCGCTGCTACAGAGGACCCGGGTAAGTGAAAAGTGAAAGTAGCAGGGAGTGGCATATACGCAGGGATTGAGAATGGGTAACTCCCCGTCATCAGAACGGGAACTTTTTGAACAAGTTATTTCCTCTTTGTTAAAGAGTAGGGGCATTCCTGTGGCTAAGCTTCAAATTCATCTGTTTGTTGCCTCCTTATACCCCCCACCCCCGCCCTCTGCTCTGCCAACGCTCTCTGAGCCACCCTGTTACAAGCAGCCCGGTTAGCTCAGTCGGTAAAGCATGAGACTCTTAATCTCAGGCACTTTTTGTGTTTGTCTGTGTCTTCCCTGTTTGTTGTTATTATTCTCTTTTTCTCCAGGATAAGATGGGACAGACAACTTCATCTCCTCTCTCCCTTACCTTAGACCATTGGCCCGAGGTTTGAGAGTGAGCTCACAATCTTTCTCTCCAGGTTAAAAAGGACATGATTAATGATGGTACAGCTGAGAAAAAAAAATGCCCTCTCCTTGGTTGCCTGTTTAAACTTGTTACTAACTTAGGGGCTTGTTGCCCATTTCTGTTGCAGGATCCATATGGCTTATTAGATCCAAGGTTCATAATAAGAAAAATTATTTCCTTTAGCTCACCAAACTGTGCAAGAAACAATCTTTGTTTGTTTGTGTCTTTAATGTTGTGGCGCCTTGTTTAATATGTAAGTCTTCAACTGATTGCTTGCAACCTTGGCATGCCTTTTAAAAAGAGTATTTTTCTTTCTAGTTAAAATGTAAACATGTGCACATATATGTGTATATGTATGGTTTTTAAGAATCATATCAACTTTACTAAGTGAAAACCAGGTCATGCTGTAATTGAGCCAGTAAAAAGGTTATAGTTTTTTTTTTTTTTAAAAAAACAAAACAAAACAAAACAAAACAGCATTTTAATATGGTAAAAAGACATAAAATAATTAAATATGATTTAGACTACTAGAAGGTGACTTCAAGGGTTTTGTTGTGAGTTTTAATGTTGTCTGAGAAGCGAAAAAAAAGGTAATTGACTGGTGATAGTAAAAAGGAGGGACAAAGAAAGTGATTCGTCTTCAAGTAAAATGTCTGGCTGTGCCAGAATATGAAAGAAGATAAAACTTGGAGGTATATTGTAAGTTATAGAAAGCTCGAGATGATGTAAATTTTATTTGTCTTGGTTATAGTACTGAAAACAGCAGGTTTGATAACAGTACCGCATTTTGCTCATTATCCTTTTTTTGGGTCATTAAAATACCTACACGTTACCATAGACACCTTTTCTCATTACATGCTTGTCTCACCTATGACTGGAGAAACTGCCGCCCATGTAATACAACACCTACTATATTGTTTCTCTGTCCTGGGCATTCCTCGAGCCATTAAAACTGATAATGGCCCAGCATATGTTAGTAAACCCTTTGCCAAATTCTGTCAGACTTTCCATATTAAACATGTTACTGGACTGCCTTATAATCCTCAAGGACAAGGAATTGTTGAACGTGCTAATCTCTCACTAAAAAACACATTAAAGAAATTAAAAAGGGGGAGATGGTATAAGTATTCTCCCAAAACCCTTCTTAACCATGCTCTTTACATTCTTAATTTTTTAACTTTTGATGCTTCCAATAGATCGGCAGCTGAGAGACATTGGTCTCCTGATTTGCCCTCCAAGCCAATGGTTTATTGGAAAGACCCGTTAACTAATCTATTACATGGCCCTGACCCAGTATTGATATGGGGAAGAGGGTATGTTTGTGTTTTTCCCACAGATGCTGATACACCCAGGTGGATCCCAGAACGCTGTGTACGACATGCCCAAGAGCAAGATAGAAAAATTGCGCAGGACGATGCTTCGACTAACCATGACACAGAGGATGAGAACAACGACCAGAAGGCCTCCTGCGACAAGAGATGAAGCTCTTCTGTTTTTGGCTCAACTGTTAAGCATTATTTGGGTTTTGCATACATTTTGTATGCCTGTGTGGGCAGATAATTATTGGGCATTTGTACCTAATCCTCCTTTGTTGCACCCTATGTCATGGGGTGACAACGATGATGTTACTGTTTATGTAAATAATACTCGTGTCTTAAGTTTTCCTTCTTCCACTCATATACAACCTATCTCTATTGTATATAATTATACTGGAATGTCTGCTTCATTACCCCTATGTTTTTCTAAAACAAATAAGAAGTCTACATTAATAGAAAGATACTCTGATTGGGATGGAAACTTTACGAATGGAATGCACTGGGGAGTAGATATGATGTATGTATTTTGCAACAGCAGTGAAACTAGAGTGGGAAAACGTAATCCCCCTGAGCATATTCCAGAATGTAGACAAAAATACCCAAGCAAAAGTGTATATGGACTCTCACGGCATTTGTGCCATCATAATTATACTATATGTTACAAAGATCTGTGTGATTGGAGCTCTAGCATGTTATCACCATGATAACAGTTTTTCCATATTTTGTGAGAACTGTTGTTGGGCAAATGAGAAATGTGCGTTTGGACTTGAAACGTTTTAAGTTAGAATCAACTGCTAATGAAATTCCCATGCGACGCTTTGTCTAAGAAATAAGGGGGATATGTTGGGAGCAGGAGCCAGGGGTCCGGCAGTGAACGGGTGTGGGAAACCACACACTAAAGCTGGACCTCAATCAGTTCCTCATCCTACAGTGACCTCAGCCTTCTAGACAAAGCATCGCGCTGATATTAACCTGGGAAAAGCTTCATAACATAAACAATAGAAGTTTCTCATGGGCCCAAGAACATGTTTACCTCCTGGGCTGCACAACATAGAAGTTTCTCACGGGCCCAGGAGCATGTTTACCTTTGCTGTGTGCACAAGAAAGTGTCCTGAAGTGACTTGTACTGCTCTTTGTTTTGAAACATTATAAAAACTCTGTAGTCTTTCAATAAATCGCCTTTTGCCTCCTGAGCAACTGGTCTCCCTGTGTCTTCAGTCTCTCGCCTGACTCCTTCCCCGCGCTGGCCGCGGCACCTGGCAATTGTTCATTCATTGTTCTTACAGGGAGCAATTTGAATCTCAAGATGAACACTGTGGTTTCCCTATAAGGATAATCGATCCTATGGTCTGAATGTGAATAATATTCTTCCAAATTCTGTATGTTCATAGCTTGGTCCCAAGTAGTGGGTTGGGAGACACTGTGGATCTTTGGGATGCAGTTCCTGTCTGAACTCGTTAGGTTTTTGGGGATGTGTCAGCAAAAGAGGATGGTCGGACCCCAGTTCTTCATCTTTCTCTTTGCCCTCTGGCTCATAATGATCATGACCTGCAGCCTACTCTACTCTCCCTGTTATGGCTTAGATAAGTGTCTACTAAAATTCTCATCTATTCAGATGCTGGATTTCTGGGAGGTGATTGGATCATGGCAGCAATATAGTCTTGGTTAATCCATTAATGAATTTAAAATTAAACATGTTAGGAGGTAGCTCACTGGAGTTACAGTTCCTCCAAATGCCTTACACCATGCCACTTGTGCCCTCAGCCAGCTTACCATGGACTGAATCCTCTGAAATCATGTGCTAAAATGAACCTCTTCTGCTTTAAATTGTGTGTGTCACAGATTTTGTTCCAGTGAGAGGAGAATGACTGATACAGCCATGACATCCCATCCCCTCCAGAGGTCCAAAGTCATAGGGCCACCTAAACTTGGATTTGATACTCCAAACTGTGAGCTAACTAAATCGTTTGTCTTTATAACTTAATCACCTGATGTATTTTTGTAATAATGTGAAGCTAATATAAAAAAGAACAATAGACATTTAATTTGTTTTTTTGTCTTAGTTCTTGAAGTAATACAGTGAAGAACATGGGAACACCGGTTTCCCTTCAGATTCTACTTTCAATTTTTTTAGCTATGTATGTAAAAACTTGAACTTCTGGATCATGTGATAATTCTGATGTTAGGCTTTTGGGAAATGTCTGTAGTGTTTTCTATAATGGCTTTATAAATTCTCTTCCCCACTGACCATGTTCAAGCATTCCCTTTGCTCTGTATCCTCAACACCATTTATTTTTTGATAATAGCTATCCTAATAGGTGTGAGGTAATATTACTTGGTGGTTTGGATCTGAATTTCACTGACAATTAGTGAAGCTGTGTGAAACTGTGGCACATTCATGAAATGAGAAATTATACAAACTAAAGAAAGAAGGCAGTCTTACCACTGGTCATAATATAGATGAACCTAGAAGTCACTAAGCTAAATGAGATGATCCAGACACAAAAAAGACAGTACTACATAATACTACTTGTACAGTAATCTGAGTTACATAAGCTTAGAAACAGATCATGATATGCTGTTTGGCAGGAAGTGAAGGGAAGGAAACCAGAGAAGAATTAGTCCAATCGCATAAAGGCTTAACTATATGAAATAAGTAGGTCCTACGGCTCTGTTGAATACCACATCAAATTTCATCAGCAATACTTCATCGTGTGCATGTACTTTGTTCAGATGACAGATACTATGCTAGTTGTTTTTACTACCAAAAAGCCAGTAATAACAAAATAAGGAAATAGGAGAGAACTTTTATAGGTGATGGATAGCTTCATCATGTAGATTACAGCATTGGTTTCATGAATACATGCTCTCTCCAAACTCACCAAAGTGTACACATTGGCTTTGTAGAGATGTTTGTGTTTCAAAAAATTATTTTACAAAAAAATTACAAGCAAGGAGACCAAATAGGAGGGGATTATTTTTCCAACAGTGGCAAGAGTTTTCAGTGGCTTAAAACGCGTGTTGTAACATACAAACACAAAGCAGTCAGATTCTGGATTTATCTTGAAATGCGAGATGATTAGAAGTTTCATGTGAAAGAAAAGAACACAGTACTTGGGAGCATGAAGCAGAAGAATCAGTCACTCTTAGTTTGAGATGAAAGCCAAGGCGACATAGCAAGCTTGAGGTCAACCTAAACTATAAAAAAAGATCCTGTCTTAGAGAGAAACAGAGAGGCAGAGCTAGAGACAGACGGAGATAGAGATAGACAGAGAGACAGAGAAACAGAGATAGAGACAGAGATAGAGGCCGAGACAGAACTGAATGAGTGAGTCAAGGAATGCTCTAGGCTGGGGTTTTCTCTGAGCCCCTGGAAGCTCGGGATGTTATCAATTTCTAGGAAGGTCAGGAGGGACCAGTTTCATCATGAGTATAGTTGGCAAGAGCTGGCTGAGGTCAGCAAGCAGATAACTTAAAGAAGAGGACCCAGGCCTGGTCTCTGTGCTAATTCATTGTAAATATTGTAAGAGGTCTCAATATATCAGGAATGAGGTCTCAATATATCAGATTACTGTACAAGTAGTATTATAGCTTTAAGAATTACATGGTTAGCACAGATATGTTTATGACTTCCTTTTTACCTTGATTTTGGTATAACACCTAAGTTTAAATAAGTAAATATGAATAAAGTTCTGTTCATTATATCTTCTGAATTCAAGATATTTTATAATTTTCTGCACATTTTTGGTACATTTATTCTGAGGGACTTTGTAGGCTTCTACATAAAATTCATGTTACATTTATTCTTAGCTACTTCATAGATTTAAGTGGAATCTAATAAAAAAACACATTTTAAATTGTTTATTGTGGTTATATAGGAATGTAATTAGGTTGATATATAGCTCTGTTAGGTTCTAATCATTTGTTGTTAGAGTCTCATGCAAATAACGAATATATCACTTTCTCCATTTCCTATATACATTTATTTTTCTTATGTTCTTTGTCCTGGTTAGGAACTTTTTATCAGTACATGTTTGCAGTACATAATGATTGCCTTCACTGTAGAGAACTGGTGAATGTAATAAAACATTTCAGTTCTTTACCCTCTCACTCCCTTTTATTTTGCTAACATCAGATTAGAAATCTTATAGAATGTGGTATGTACCAAAAAGAGCAATGCTGATTTTTCCTTGACTTTAATAATGAAATTTTTTCTTTCTTTTTCTTTTCATTCCTTCTACCCTTTCATCCTGTTCCTTCCATCTTTCTAGCCTTCTGCTCTCCCTCTCTCTCTCTTACCCTTTCCCCTTCCTTTCTGGCTTCCTTTTTATTCATTGTGATGCTGGGGATAAAACCCTCCTGTATGTTTCCCACAGCTATCACTGAGCTACACCTACCATCCTAAAATGAATGATTTCTTATATTATTATAATATTTGCTTTAATTCCTTGGTAAGTATTCTCATTATGTTAATCACGTCTTTGAAGATTTGCTGGATTTTTTCTTGTTTAAAATAAAAAATAAATAGATATTTATTTTTATCAAATTATTTTATTTTATATTATTTGGGCAGTTTCGTATTATAGTTTGAGTTAATACCTTATGCCCTTCAAATAATTAATTATGTTAATAATTGTTAATGCTAAATAATCCATGAATTCTTGAGAAAAAAAACTTGTTTTGTTACACAGGTTCTCTTTGCTTTGTTTATCCTTATAACATTTTATTGAGGATTTTTACATATAAAATTTCAATTGAGATAAGCTAAAATTCACTTTCTTTCTCTGGGTTAGATACCGCAGTTACATTGTTTATTAGTAATATTGCTAGATATTTGACTTCCTATCTCTTCTTAAGTAGTGTCTAAAAAACAAATATTTTTATGTCTGTGCAAGATTTTTGTTAAATTCACATTTAAAGTTATTAGGACCCCATAGGGTCCAGGCTCTTCAGCCATCTATTATATTTCTGTAGTGTGTGCTGACCGCTGCAGTGCAGTAACCTCTAATTGCTCTCTGACCATCCTCTACTGCCAGAATGAACTTTGTAAACTTTAAATTAGATCATGTCACTCTCTAACAGTTTCTCATGACTTGTGAGGCCTTGAGTGAGCTGGCCCTGCCTGCCTTTTTGACCTCATCCAGCACCATTCCCTGCCGTACCCAATTTGTTTCAAGAACAGAGTGACCACACTGTCCAGCTCACCACCTTCATCCCTGTGTCAGGCCACTACACTTGGCAATGGCCTCTGCCTGGAATGCTCTTTCTTTCTAACTGAGCCTAGCTGGCTGTTATAGTCAACTTGAGAAGTCTGTAAGTTTAATTAAGCAGCTCAGCAGGGGGCTGGGTTCCACTTTGTAAACATAGTGAACCTGCAAGAGGAGACCATGGCAATGGTGTGAAGGCTACACTCACCTTATATTGCTTACAATATACGGGAGAAGAGGTTTGCTCTTCCTCCTCTTTTGCTGTTGCTACGTCTTCTATCCTCTGCCACCTTGAAGTATTGCCCCTGTGCCACACCATCCTGCCTTGGAGCCAGATGAGTATAGCGTGAAACATCAACAAACTGTAAGCTAAATAAGTATTTTTTCCTTAATTTTGGGTGTCAGATATTTTGTCCCAGCAATGAGAGAAAAGTAATTAAGATATTGGCTTAATATCATTTACACCACTGTTCAAACATCAATTTTAGAAAATTTGACCCTAATCTTCATGTCAAAGTCCCTTTCTATATGTAATCATGATGTCAATTTTGCATTCTACTAACAATTAGCAGTATCTGAAATTACAGGGTTTATCAGTGTTTGTGTTAGTTGAGTGTTTTTTTTTTTCTTCACTATCAAAATATAAGCTCCATTTATGTAAGGAACATTTCTTGCAATTTGGTTAGAATGTTTACATTCTAGTACAGTGTAATTACTTTTAGCACATGGATTCTCACAAATACCTACTGAACGGTTAAATTAGTGAATGAACGAAAGGACTAACCTATTCCTTCAAAAATATTAAAGATTATAAACCCTAATTCATTATATTTTCATCAATCATTCACTCACCATATTTTATTAATAAAGTATCAGACACTATTCAGGACAGTAGACAGCGATAAACAAAACAAATTCCCCTGCTGTTATTGAGTTTACACATGAGTATTAGCAACAATGAATATTTAAACAAGAAAATATGTATTGTGCCTTGTGGTGTTCTGGTAAACCAACTCTTCAAAAACTAACTAAATAAATAAAGAACTGATTAGTTACATTTTGCCAATTTCTATACTGTACATTTTCCAACATGGTGAATTTCAAGTTTTTGATTTTAACAATTGCCTGACAAAATCCTTGGACATTATTAAGTGGCTCTGAGGAACAGGTCTGACCATGTTCGATAACATTAACTGGAATGGAAACCTGCAAAGCAGGAAGACAAGGAGGAAATGCTGGGGAGAGCCATGTCAGTTCACACCAAGGGTCCAAGTAACATGTGAGTGGAGAGGGCTGGGGATTAGCTCAGCGGCTTCTTTGGTAGTTTGGTGAGTGCAGGATCATGAGATAGATCCCTGGTCCCAAAGCCAAACAAACAAACAAATCAAACGAAAACGACATGTGAGTGGAAACTTGGAGAAACTGTGGGCCTCACTGAATGAATATCTGGAAGAACAGAATGAAAGGCACAGGGAAAAAGGGCACACACAAGCTGGAGGCAGGAGCACAGCAAAAACAAGAAATATGGTGGCGTTTGTTGCAGCCAGAACAAGTAGGTAGGGGTGAGGTTAAATATAATCAAGGAATCCTGAAGCCCATTTCAAGGACTTTCACTTTAACTCTGAATGACATGGGACAATTTTAGGTTGGAGCAAAGGAATAACAAGATGAATAATGCATACTCACTCTAAAATATTAATAACTATTATCATGTTCTTCCTGGAAAATAAATAATACACCCAACATATAGGAATACTACTTAATTCATTATGAATTTAAGCACAAAGCCTTTTTATGAACCTGCAGTGCAATTTTTCTTTTATGAATGTCTGTTACAGATGTGTGAGCAGCAAATGGTTTTGTGGATAATTTAAAATACTTGTTTGCAGTTCCACCAATGACTTGTATATCTGCAAACACAATTGTTTGTCTGGCAATTGCTGGTCTGTATTTACAGTAAACATTAATCCATGAGGACATACTACAAATTTTCCTATGTGATTATTTTATAAGACTCATTTTGATTTTTAAGGCAACATCCCCACATGCATTTAGTGACAGCATAAATGATATTCATAAACATTTGTAGAAGACCCAATATTAGGGTTAGTGTTAATATAGTGAGTTTGTGCTAATAGCTTTTCAGATTGCCACTGAGCTGCATATTACAGCTAAGGAGGAGTGTGGATACCTTTGTGAGACATGTTTTTGAATTCTGTAACTATACAACTGCATTATTCTAGTGAGATCTATATATGAGACACTTAATATCCACTTGGCCTTCTTCCAAATGCATATCCTGACGAGAAGAGGGCTTTGTAAAAGAATATGGGTAATTCCACGCAGATGTCTGTGAAGGACTGGACAAAAAGTTAAAGTGGTCTCATTGAGTGAGCTCTTCATATCTACCCAGCACAAAACTAAGCCCTTTGTTTAGATTATCGCCATCATTTCCATTGAGCCAAGTGATACTTACAGGTCAAGTTCAAAGAACTGAAGAGTCATGCAAAGTCACAGAGGCTGTGCGTGCCAGTGTCAGTGCTCACAACTTACAAGTCGGTGTTCTAACCTGCCACGTTTTAATGCCTACACTTAGAGACCAGAAGTAGCTGTGCTACATATAAAAATAGTACAGTAGGGCCAGGGAGTTTAGCTCAGTGGCATAAGTGCCTGCCTGGCAAGTGCGAGGTCATGAGTTTGATCCCCAGTACAAAAAGTCAACACAGAAGAATTTTACTTTTTTATCTATCATAAACAAATTAACATTCTTAACAATATTTCCCAAAAGAGATTCCGTGAAGTGCTGATTCCATGGATTGTTAGGATTTCTTGTGGCCAAATCAGTATGGGTCATAAGAAACAGTTTTACAAACTGTTGTGACTGTCATTTATTTATTTGTTTTTTAGGATCTCTTAGATTCCTTAAGAATGTTCTCTGTGAACCACTAACAGGGGTGATAATTTGCTTTATTTCCTGTATGTATTTTATGGAAGAATATTTTCTTACAACTCAGTAACTCTCTGAATAGGTCCCTTGCAAGAGCTGTTTTGGAAACACCTTTTGCAATGTATATTTAAGCTAAGGTTTATAATGCAACTGGAAGCATCATCTTTGCAGGAAAGCGTCCATCCAAGAGTTCAGTGTGATTGCTATAAAAGACGAATCAGAACCACGCGCTTGCTGTTTCTGTTTTAAAAACTCTGGCACTCATTCAGCTTCTGACAGAGATGTGTAGATCTTGCTAAAATCAAAGACCAAAATTGTATTCCTTGAAGATAACTCTTATCACATTCTTAGACACCACAGGAGCATTTTCTTTGTAACTTGTACGATATTGAACACTACCCCAAAACAAGTGTGCTTGGTTGCAGACATTGGCTGGAGGCAAGAACTATATTCTCTTTGGCTCTGTGTGGCATTTGCCCATTTAGAGCAAACGCATGTGCATCTGAGCATGTGTTTCTTACAAACACGTTTGGGTTATTTTGGTCTTATCAAAGTAACATTATTATCAGACTTTAGTTATCTAATCAGCCTGATTTCCCCAGGAGACCCAGCAAATTGTTCCCCAGAAGCAGAAACAAAGATGGGGGGGGGGATCCTCTCCATAACGGAACACACTGCCTCACCAAGTGGGATCCTATTCTCTGAATAAATTATCTGTTAAGATGTGGAGCAGAAAATCACAACTCACTCTGCAGTAAAGGAAGAAAGCATCAGTATGTATAGTGGTGAAGGCTTCAAAGTTGATAAGGGCTGACTTCAATCATAGTTCCACCTATTCACCTGCAGACTGAATGGTCATTCTAATTAATGAACTAATTAATTTTTAGCAATTATGCATTTACCTAGCAGATTGCTATTGAGTACTTTTTACACTTCTAGACCTTGTTCTCCTCACAGGTCCACAATATAGAATAAGTAAGACAAATCCTTTGGCTTCAAATTCTTTGTTTACAAATTGGTTATTTATAGGATTGGTGGTAAGAATCAAATGAAATTAGATATCTACAGCACTGAGTATAGGGCCTGGCACACAGGACGGGGTTAATAAATCCCAGTCATCATAAAACCAAAGATGAGAGGCTTAGACTGTAGCTCAGTGTTGAAGCCCTCGCCTAGAATGAAGGAAACTTGGTTTCCTCCCCAGCCCTTAGAAATGCATATACACAAGCATGCACACAGCTGAACAGCAGTAAAAGCCCAAGAATGACACTAATCCTTACTGGCTTTAAGCTAGCTTACTGAAGAGTTAAAAAAAAAAAAAAATCAAGGACATTTCTTTGTAGAAAGAAAGAAAAGCAGCTGCTCAAAACTGTTCTTTTTTTTAATTGCTATAGTTTTTAAAGTACTCCTTGAAGTCTACATAATACCAGCTGCTTTAAACAAAAGATGCCATCTTAGAGGGTATCATTTTAAGTCACATTAACCGCGAATGCTCTAATTCATTTTGATTTATCAGATTCATTTACAAATTACCTGGCAGGTATCCGAGAGAGTGAGAACCTGGAAGGTAAATTTCATGAGAAAAGATAAGAAAAGACCACAGGCCAATGGGCTGCTGGGAGAGTCACAGAAGCAGAATATTCTCAAAAACAAAGGAGAAAGAAAACAGACACTGCAATTCTGAAATTCATTCCAACCACATTGAAAATACAGTCTTTATCACAGTGCCCTACCTGGGAGCAGACAGTCCTATCCTGCTGTTTTACCTTGCTATGAACTGCTCTCCATTTTGCCTTACACTCCAGGCATACAGATCTTTGAGGCCGTCTAACACCAAGCAGGCCACTGGTCCCAGGTCAAGGCCTTGCAGTGTTTGCATCAGACAGGAACCTTCACGGGTGCTCCTGCTCCTCTCATTGCTTCACAGTGGCTCCGTAGATGAGTACTCCCTGACCAACAGACTTACAACACCCCAGATATTCTCTAACATGATGCTGTATTTTTTTACAGCTCCTGCACTGACTGATTCTCAAGTGTTTTTCATGACTTTACCCAGTTGTCATATTGTCTGATTCCTCTCCAGTTGCCAGAACTTCCATACACAAGGTGTTTGGTGGTCTTTTTTTGTAACACTGATTTTTATATCTGATATCTAGTAGACTCTCAAAAAAATGGGGGAACAAATACATGACTGAATGACAGCATACACAAAATTCTTCACAGGGATGTAGAGAAATGTCAAAAAATAACTTCACAAAATTAGCAATTTTTCCCCGGGCTAAAGATGAGTGTAACATTCATCATGTCCGTTGATATTCTCTGGATTAATTTTATCATGTCTAATGAAAGAATTGTTCCATTATGAGTGCAATTCTGGGAAATCAGTTGCTCTTCTAATCAATGTCTTGCTAATTTGGGTGGTGGTTATTTTAAAGCACCACAAAGGTGTGTTTGTACATGTTTCATAAGAAGAATTTTCTATCTTTACAGTTCTATATATAAAGGAGAAGTGAATTTCTAATTTACATACGGTTAATTAATAATTACATACATATTGTATATCACAAACCATCAGAAACATCATTGAAAGCCTTTCTTTTTATGGATGCTCAGCAAAATATCCTTATTTTTATTCTTCCCTCAAAATAAAGATCCAAATAATTACTTACCTTGTTTCATTTTCTTAGTGACAAATTTCATTAGTTTAAGGCTTTATTTAGACCTCACGATTTCCATATTTGTTATTATACTATTTCTAAGAACGTCAAACTCCTGCTAACCCACAAATAAAACACTCAATGCCAGCGTGTCAAACATAAGTTTTCATCAAGAGCTCAGAAATACCTTGCGCTACAAACAGAATGGCAATTACTGATGCAAAAAACGTGTGGCTCCCTCAAGGCTTTTCAGAAATCTTGATTATTTAATCAATGTTCTTGATTTGTAAGACTAGGTAGTTGATGACTCCCAAAATGTGTCACGTTGGACATTATCCAGATGGAGTGCCAGTTTTCATTTGAGATTAAAGAGAGAAAATCCAACCAGAAAGGTTTTCTACCATCTCAGACTATGGCTCAACTTATATTAGGTGACAAACACAACTTGGCAGCCTGCTTTCCCCCTGATTTTAAAACAGAAACTTCATTCAACTGTCAGTTACCAAATGAGGTGATTAACTCTGGTGTTGATTAAAGTTTTATTCTATGTGTATTACTAAGAAGTTTCTATTTTCTCTTTTCTTTAGGGGATGGTCTAGTTCTTTTAATATAATTCTCCCCTCCTGTCTGAGACTTGATCACATCATTTAGGTTTTGATATATATACTTACTTGTTCTATTTTCAAGTGTTTTCCACTGTATGCTCCCCAAATTAATGTATAACATGCATTACATTCAAAGAACCTAATTTCCACACATTCCTTCTATAGCTACATAGTGGACTAAGATAGTGACATTCAACTTCACTCCTACTAGAATCATTTCCGCTTTTGCCTTTGCATTATTAATTTATTAAATTTGCTTCCATTCTGTTTTATGTGGCCATAATTTTAGTTTTTAAAAATTTGGGTTATTTATCAGCTTTAAAATTGACAGCTATACTAAAGAGCAGATGATGGCTACAAGGAAAATCAGATAGGATTGTGACAACAGAAGTTGTCAGACAAAATGTGCTCATTAGTAATAACACTAAGAAGCCAAAGCATATAGGCTGAGTATGTAGTCTTCTAAGACGTCCAGTTACAAAGGAATCATTACCAGAGGCCATCATGTGTATTAAAGGCAGGGTACTGGCAATCGCGCCATCAGCATGTTCAAAGTAACCTTTTTAACAATACTTCTCCTTTCTTAGTATCATTTGTACAAAATCTTCTTTCAATTTCTTTTAACAGGTCTTTCCCTCTCTCATTCTGCTGTTTTTATAGTAATTGTCCTTCTGGCTAGAACATGCTTTGCTTTTGCTCTTCCCTACCCCTATACTCCTGTGGCTATCAGCTTGATTTCCTCTTAATTATCTTTTAGATATCACCCCTAGCAGCAAGACATTGCTGATTCTGAATATCCTGTACTCCAGGTATGATGCACCTTGAATGCAGGGACCACACTGATCCTCACACATCTCTGTATGTCCTCACAGGTATCCAGCATGGCACATTCCAACTGCCCAATAAATATTTGTTGAAGGAGTAAAACATTGCTTATGGGTATGGATGGCTATGGACACTTGGGTCCAAGAAGTCAACAGATTGCAGCTTGTTGAAGAGTGAACATTATAACAGTAGAAAAACTGATATACACAAGGTACAGTTCATCATGACAATGATATAGGATGAGGGTCCAACTCCAGAGCACTCCATTCAGCAGTCCCTGGCAGACTGGTTTAGATATTAAAAAAGCAGCTAATAGTAATAATGCTTTCCAATCTCACTGCACTTCATACCCAAAGGATTTATTGAGCTTTATAAACACTGATTAATCATCTTTGCCCCAGTGAGGTGGGCAAGAGTTATTAGGCTCGTATTAGGGAGAGGAAATCCAAGGCAGAGAGAGATTAAGTGGTTAACCCAAGGTCAGGCAGTGAGTCATAGAGAGCTGGCACTCGGACAAGGGAGTTTTAGAGTCACAGCTCTAGCTTAGTCTGTTAAGGGCGGAAGTGAAAGTTGGATGTCTCGCCTGCTCCCCCAGGGAAGAACAAACAGTTCCTCTTCCATGCCATGTCCTTCCATGCACCAACACCACATCATCTTACTGTATATAAAAGACTCTGTCTAGCATTTTCCAAATAGCAAGTCACTGAATCCTAAGGGGAAAAAAATCATGAAGTTTTATTTGTCCCATTTAAAAGATGATAAAACTGAGTCTCAAATATTAACTGCAATGCAGGAGACATGGGATTCAGACCAGGGATACTCAGAAGTGAAAGACAGTTCCACATTCTTTCCCTTAATCATTTGTGGCCAGGTCAGGGAGCAGTGGGGTCAGGGGTGAGAGGTGTGGGGGTGGCACAAACCACAGAGTAGATCAGGTAACTAAGGTGTAATTGATTGCTAAATAACTGGAGAAAAATTTTAAAACAACTAAAATTTATCTCAGTATCGTTAAAAGCTGGAGCTAGAGTGTAGCATTTGAAGAGCTACAGTCGCATGGGATAAAATGCCATGAAGTGCATTGACACCACTCCTGGATGTTGATGCCATGCTGTGAGTCTGGACGTCCTCCCATAGGGCACACTGCGAGGGACACTTCAGCCCCTCCTGCATATCTCATCTGTCCCAGCAAGACACACAGATCTAGCTTTCTTTCTTCTTGTATGTATATAAAAACCAAGAAAGTCGCTACAATCCTGCTTTGTTGAAGGAATGTCTAAAATCTACCTAGGTAGCCAGAAAGTGAGTACTACTTCAAACAATTGATATTCTACAGTTCTAAGCCATTATACATACCACATTAGGGTTTCAATGGGTCAGTAGCTCCAGTGCATGGACAAATGTAGAAAATGAATTATATAGTCACAAGTAGGCAAGTGTTATTTTGGAAAATATAATACATGTACCAACACACACGGAAAAAGGCATCTGTCACCAGACAGGAATGCTGGCCTTCTGGAGAAAGTAGTGTTATGGGCATTGTTGTTTTCCCGATCCTTGTTTTCCAGATCTTCCAAAATGATCATGTATTTTTCTCATAATGAGAGCAACAAAACTTATTTTTAGTTTTGCAAAAAAAAAAATAAATAAATAAATAAATAAAAAAAATAAAAATAAAAATAAATAAATAAATAAAACAGATGCCTCTTGGAAAAGAATCGGTTTTGAACCACTGGATTCAAACACCAGGCACCAGCTGCCACTTGAGAATCTCAGCTTTAGAATAAGTCCCACACTCCGAAACATACCTAAGCATGCGTTCTCTCACCCGTCAGGATAAAAAAATAAATAAATAAATAAATAAAATGATTCATTCTGCTCCCCTCTACCTTATCCTGACAGAGCAAAGATGGAATGTGCACTACTTCCAAATCAAAATAGGCATAGTTCAGCAAAAAGCACTCTCAAATGATGAAATTAGATTAGAAGTTAAGACAAAATACATTTAACTGGCTTTTAAAGAAATTTGGTGGAACACATTACTATAAACAGTACATTTGGGCAGCCAAACAAACTTTACCCAGAGAAAATCAATTTTACTCCCCAAACAATGAGAAAAATTACTTTAGATTCGACATTAAATATTGTCATATTTTAAAGAAGCATTTCTATAACTCTGTGTAGAAATAGGAGTCAAAGGATGCCTTTGTTACCATGGTAACTGTCTCCCTCAGAACAGCCAAGGATGAAGTAGCATATATTTCTCTTGCATATATTTGGCCAATCAATAAACAAAAGGCTTAATCTTCATGCATCACATTAGGAAAGTGGTCAAGGTGTCCATGATTAGTAGAAGGGTAGGAGGTGGTGTTTGAGAATTTTGGGTTCAGGTCTGGGTTCAATGTTCCAGACTAATTTTCAACTAGTGCTATTAACATTTTCTTCTTTAGAAATCCATTACGAAGACAAATTGTTGCTTATGATACTTAAAAAATAGAAAAAAAATTACAAAATTTAACATGTTAGTATATACGGAGATGATAAACTCTTATAAAGAGCATAAAGACAATCCAGAAGACTCATAGGTGGAAATCTCAGAAGGAAAGATACCAGCAACTACTATTTCCTCAACATTTACTCTGGGCCAAATAAGAGCCAAGTGTTTTATGTGGATGATGTAATGAATTTCTCAAACAAACCCAAGACTTACTACTTCAAACTTTTATTCTCATTTTATAAATGATGTGACAGCTATTACTATCCCCATTTTGCTGTGTGAGCAAACTCACACTTAGAGATACCTGTAAGTGGCCTGAAGCCTTCTGGTTTTGGAATGCTAGTGCTGAGTCAGAGTGTAGGTGCATGCTCCATCTACCCACTCACTTAACCAGTTTCTCCAGTACCAACAAGAGCACTTGGTGAGCAATTTCACATCACTGAGGCCCAGATTCTTCGTGTGCACATCAAACTCTTGGGAGGTTACAGTTAGATAATGCATGCTAAGAGAAAATACGCAATAGACCCTCAATAAATGTTCCCTCCTTTCCTTAAAAGCCTTTAACTCCTGAGAGCCAACTTAAGTTACTTGAAGATATTAATAGCTCCTGACTGTTTCAGCATGAGAGAAGATTATGAATTATTAGAATACAATACAGTAATTTCCTTTTGGATATCTGAAGGTCCCCAATGGATATTTGAAATCTTGGAAAGTTTGGAACAATGTGCTAACTATGTTTTAAACACATGAAACGAAAAAAAATAAACAAACAAACAAAAAACAACTTTTTTTTAATCCATTCCTTAGTTGATGAGCATTTGGGTTGTTTCCAAGATTTAGCTAAACAAATTGTGCTGCTATAAATATGGGTGCCTTTTCAAAAGAAAAGACAAACTGTGATGGGGATGGAGGAAAGGATGAAAGAGAAAAAGAAAAAAAAATGAACACACACATATATATTGTATGTATATATTCATATATATACACAAGATAGTTAAGACAGTTATATGGTGGCTAGTTTTTCTTAGCTCATTGAAAAGAAGGGTTCGTGCTAATATTGTTTGGACAAGATATCATGCTTACATCTTGTACTCTGAATGACTACTAAAAAGACAATACCCAATGTATTAATTACTGTAACTCTCCTGCTAACCTGTTTTGAAACTGTTTCAGTGTTATTTTTATCTTTTTTCCTCTTTAAAATAAAAAAATGCATAAGCATGGCAAGGTTTAATTGATTAATTAGGCATACCGAAAGGTTAACCATGATAATAAAAATATAATAGTCATGACAACATGTAATATTTGGGACAAA
This sequence comes from Cavia porcellus, assembly GCF_034190915.1. Lineage (NCBI taxonomy): Eukaryota > Metazoa > Chordata > Mammalia > Rodentia > Caviidae > Cavia > Cavia porcellus. The sequence goes on along the minus strand of NW_026947502.1, from coordinate 21,315,737 downwards.
CTGTAGTGCCACAACACTGTGATAACCGATATGGCTACATGACTGATGATGTGCAGGGAGCAGATAGAGCGCGATCGAGTGAGACAGGAGTCATTTACATGCTGGGGAAGACGGAGCAGGAGGGTAGCTGATTTCTTCACGCTGCTCAGAATGTCACACAACTTAAGACTTCCAAGTTTTGCATTTTTGAAATTTTCTACTTAATATTTTTTAATCGTGGTCAGTGACAAGTAACATGGAAAGCAAAACTAGTGGCTTACTGCACTAAACCTTATTTTACTTCTTGGATACAATTTCTTTCCCCATGCAATAGTGCACCTGATTATCAACAAATAACATATACGCATGTGAACTCAGACACACACATCCAACCCCGGGGGTTTCTTCTCACATTTTTCTATTCTTGCCCTTTGAAATGAAGGCAAGATAAATGCCAGCAGGAATGGCTGCAGAGAGGTAAATAAAGTGCCTCAGGCAGTCACCAGGAAGGTAGCTCCATGACTCTAGGAATTTCTATAACATCATCTTTCTGAGACTCAGTGTGCTCAGCTGTAGCAGGAAAGAGTTACGGTAATTTCTTCTGCAGAGTTGTTCAGGAGAACCTGCGGTCTGTGGTGTAACTGTTGCTGGGAAGTCAGTGGCTCTGCTCCTCTGAGCCCTGTGTATGGGCTTTATACTGCTTTGTTTTTCCACGCCTAACTATCCAGAATGAATCACTTTACACCTGCCCCTTTGCCTCCCTTCCAGTTGGCTTACCTGTCTCTCACAAGGTGATTTACAGAACAGAACTTTCTATAATTTGGCCTGCTATCAAAAAATGAATAACATTTTTTCAGTGTTTTTGTTGAAATCTGTTCTTCAGTTCTATTACTATATAAATCAGTACTGTGGGATACAAACCTTAAAACTGATGATAAAGCAACAAGTATTTCTTTTGTCATGCAAAGCACCCCAATATTAAAAAAAGTTGATTGAAAGATCGAGAAAATGTAAAAAAATTGAAAAAGGGAGGCATTTATCAGTTATTTGCACAAAATTGTGGTGTCATTACACATTTCTAGACCTTAAGTAAAGTATTTCTGTCATCTTTTGCTGGTTTCCTTTCAAATTACTTCATACAGCATTTTCATTAGTACCCTCTCAGAAACAAACTCAGAAAGTATTTAGAATTTGTTTTTGTATGTGATGCATATAAAATCATGAATATAGTCCTTGAATGTCATACCTACATGAACATAAACCTCATATTTATGCCCACTATAGGGAATATTTCCCTACGATTTCCACAAAAGAATATGCAAGCTCTCTATGGTCACGTGGCGATAATGTGATTCATGTCATAAAAGACACAACTCAAAGTGCCAGTTCTATGATTTGGTAAGCGTGAGACCAATTGTTGTCTCAAAAACCTGCTACAGTTTGAATCCACCTGGACAGGTGTCTCCAAAAAATTCTTTTTTAGCACATGGTGGAAGAGCCTGACCTCACAAAGGAAGTCTTCTAATATATACCTCAAAAACTACTGCCCCACAGCTATCCTCAGAGGGATTCTATAGGTTGCAGTGGTGGTTGAATAGTATTTTAATTTGAATTAGTTGACAATATATAAAAGTCATTAGATTTTACTTCTTCTCTGGAGAAATCTGGCAACTCAATCTATTTCCTCGCATGGTGACTCCTGGGCTGAATAAGGGCTATTCTTAATCGCAGACATATGCACTATCCAGTGACCCCATTGTCCCCTATCAGTCCCAAGTACTTACTGTTCAACAGAGTTCAACATCATCACCCCTGCAGCATCTTACAACTGGGCCATGTCATCCATCCACTCTATCTGAACTGATAAATATTTAAGCATAGGTATGGCCTGGTCATAGCCAATCCAAATTATTTCTGGCACTGATTTGACAGTCTTGGGTCAGGGTTCCTGAGTGCCTGGCTATGTTGTAAGTGAGCCCTTTCATTGCACTACTATATGCATAATGGTGAAATGGATCCTGGGCAAAAGCTCTGGAGAGGTCAATGATTGCTTGGAGGAGATTAGAGTTGGAGGCAAGCAGCTACACACCCCTGCCTTTATTCAGAAGCTCCTCCCCCACAAATCATCCTATGCTCACGGGTGAGGCTTTTCTGAGGTGGCTGCATCTAGACTGTGATATTGGGATCAAGGCTGGGTGATTACTAAGTCAGCCTACTGATTGGTTTAGCACAGTTCTGCACATGAGTGCTACATGCCTTGAGACCATGTTGCCTAGCTAACATACAAAGGGACAGAGAGAGGCTGTCATTGGCTCTTGGGGCCTGTTGCTTATTGCTACTGCTGTTTGTCCTTAGCTGCCTTCTCCCTTCTCTGAGATGCCCCTCTGCCATACACCTGCTGTGGAGCCAGCTGATTATGGACTGAAAACTCTTCAAACTGTAAGGCAAAATAAACTTTTCCTCCTTTAACTTTAGGTGTCAGGTGTTTTGTCTCAGCTACGAGATAAGTAAGTTAAACCATACATGATATTGAACATAAGCCTTTTATTATGCATTTGAGGTTCTGACCCTAGTTTTAAAGCTAGGTTTTCTTTCCTGATATAAGCAGACCAAGCTACCTGCTCAGGAAAGAAAACTACTTCTCAGCCAAAAATGATTCCAAACCTTCCTGCATTCAGTATTTGCCAGCATTACAACTTCACCTTGGATTTTTAAAAAAGCAATTTCCCAGAGAAAATGCTAAGTGGCATATGAATGACTTCAAATAGAATTGCTTCTGTGCACAGGGAAAAACATGCCTATTGATGGAGAATATGAAGCAACTAGACTTTGTATTTCCATCTTCCATTTGAGTGTGTCAGAGCACTTAATTCATGAATCGCCACACTTGATTATGTTTTAATTTAAAATATTAGACTTCTCTCTACACATTATGACAGCAAATCTGAGACACTTCTGAGAAGCTTCATACATGATCTGTATCAGGATTTCTCAAACTCAGCACTACTGATGTTTTAAACAAGAGAGTTTTTTTTTTTTTTTTGGTGGTGGTGGGAAGAAACTGTGCTGCGCATGGTAACAGGTTTGCAGAGATCCCTGGTCTCTACCTCAGACATGGCAGCCACCAACTGGACCCTGGAAATCATAAATTGCCAAATGTCTCCTGAAAAATAGTCTTAATATTGAGCCACTGGCTTATATTTTTCACAAGAATCAGGTGGCCAATCATTGTACTGTTTACAACTCAAAATGTAATATCACGATGCATTAGGAACAAAATGATGGCTTGTTTTTTATATTACTGCTACAATAGAGATTTAATAATTTGTGTCTTTGCTTGACCTGACCCTTTAATTACCTTTTTCACTGTTGAACATTTGAACAAGGATACATTTAGGTGGTTAATTTTGTATCCCTATTCTATTTTTTTTTATTTTAGGTTGAGGAAAAAAAAAACATATAGCTTTATGTTCCCAAATCTCATTAAAATCATAACTAGCTTTTATATCTTTTTGAAGTATTTGGGATGATTTCAAGGTCTTTCCTGCAGAAAATTTACTGTGAATGATTTTCATCACATACATGTGCTTAATTACTAACTTGCCTCTAAATACTAAACTATGAAGAATTTAGATTAGAGGAGTATTTTCTCTCCAGTCAAAGATTGTTGATAGGCTTGATCCTTACAATTGTCTTTGATTTCTTCTGAGTTAACTATCTTCTAAACTATTTGCAGAAACAGTTTATAAAGTACTTACTCCCGGTTCAGGGTATTATCCACACAGTATTGCAAAAACTGTCGCTCAACAAATTGACAGAAAACATTACTGAATCAGTAAACCCTTTGGAAGTAGCAAAAAAATCATGTTTTTTGTCTTTTTCATTTTTATTGGTACCAGGGATCGAACTCATGACTGCCTGCTTGCAAGGCAGGTGCTTATGCCACTGAGCTAAATCCCCAGCCCCCAAAATAATTAAATTAAACCCTGAGTACTTTCACTATATTCTAATACCGACTTGCACCTGCTTAAAGCTTTCGGCCGGGAGTTAATGTCCTCTGTCCAGTCACTGCCCTTAAACAGCCTGATAGAGCCTGCCTTGGTTTGGAAGTCCTTTCCTACTGCCACCTGTCCTCCAGAGTTTGCCATGGGCCTTCAAGTTCTCTGCTGTCACTGCTCCTGTTGGCTCTAATTAGTGTTGTTTTTTTCAAGTTACTCACCATATTCATGGATCAATATAGTGTGTAAATGCAAATCAGAGTTCACAACTTTACCTGAAAAAACGTTGATGATTTCTTGCTGCTAACACATAAAGGTCAAAATCCCAATGATTTTAAATATATATATATATATATATATATATATATATATATATAATCTTCTGCCCTCTTGATTCTTAAAATTCCCAATAGGTACTAATTCACAGGCTACTTAGGAAAAAGCCCATTATGTTGTCAGCTGATACTGTGTCCCCTGGCTAGAGACAATCTCTGCTTTGCTATGTAGAAACATTCTACTACTTCCTATAACCCATTTGGAGAACCTCCTTTCCTGTATTTTTTACTGTTCTTTGGAAAATATTGTCCTTTTACCTCACTGACTTACTGTATATTTGGTAAATAACTTATAGAAAGATAGCTTAAATTTTTCAATATTTATTTAATTCTCTGTGAGAAAGATCTACCACATGAAAACAGCTTTTCATCAAGTAAATGCCTTATTTGAAACTGCATAATTTACTTAAATAATTTCATCAAAAATATTTGACTGATTTTTTTGTGTGTGTTCTAGATTCTGTTCTAGTACATTTAAATACCAACATACATTCACAGATAATAGTCAATAAAGACATCTACAAAGCCCCTAGAGCTTGTAAGAGGGGAGAGATTTTTGGAGAATAAGAAAACTGCTTTTCACTTACTTTATTATAAACACATCCAAGTTACATTCTGTTACATAAAATATGAGACACAGTTATCAAAGTGCTTCAGATTTATGGTTGATTATGTAACTAAGTTTAATTATAAGTAAATACAATTTGCTGGACACTATTATTATCCTAAATTGAAAAATTCAGATGATGTGAGAAAACAAACAAGCTATTAACATCAAAATCTATAATCTCTGTATAATCCCATAAACATATGTTGAATCCAGTTAACCAGAAGAAAGGTTCAGTGCCTTGGCTAGAGAGAAGGAAGGAAGGAGCACCGAATGCTTATGGTTATGGTGCTCAGTGAAGAGCCTCTGCTTCTTCTGCACTGGGGTCTCCTTCTTTTGTGCCACACAGTAATAAATGGGGTCACTTAATGGTGGTTATTCCTTTTCTAATGCATCATGCTTAGCTGGTAAATTCTTTTTCTTATGGACAATGTACATTGATGCTTAAAGTAGCTTTCCTGGATTTAAAATCCTGAATTAATTTGTTTAAAAATCAGTCAAAACTGAAAAATATTAAAGAGATACACTTGCAATTACTTTTTAACATGGAAATTGTGCTTTCCAAAAAGGGAAATAACAGCTACTTGTGACTTTTGATCACTTGAAATATGGCTATTCTGTGCCCTAAGATTGCAAAGGCAATGCTAACAACAATATAATATGGACTGTACATAAAACAAATTATATAACTACATTTTGGAATGACAGATATTTTGTTAAATAAAATATTAATTCCATTTCTTTTTTTAAAATTTGACTATTGGAAAATATTAGGGTGCATAGATAGATCACTTTATGTACTTTTCTTAGCACTGATTTAGCTATTTTGTTTCTAGAACAATTCATGTATTTATTTCTCTTTTTACTGTAGTAAATATTACTGAAAAAGCATTAAGGGGCCCACTGTGCTAGTAATCAAGTCTTATTCCTGAGATGCAGAGATATTCTTCCTCAGGGTCAGAAGGCCAGCTAAAGTGAGAGAGACACATGTAAGCATGAACCCATAGACTTTTGGTCCTGAGCTAAGTAGCAGATAGCTATGGCCATTAAATGGAAGAACAAACGAATAGATTCTGTGTGGAGTGGGAGAAAAGGAAAGTAAAAATAATAGTAATAATAATAATGATTATAATGATAAAGTCAGCTTTATTTAAAAGCCTTGAGTAGATTCCCATACAAAGTTTTACCTGGTAAGATACATGACTGATGAAATGCACCTATTAAAGGTCACCGCCCACTTCTACACATTTTAGTGACTCTGTCTACAAAGTCGGAAGAATGAGACTGTGTTGATGAATGAAAAATAAAACGTACATTTCTTGGGAAGGAGGCATCAGTCTTTTTCCTATTTGTAAATGCTGAGGAGCAGAGTTTAAGGAGGGCTAATGTCAGCCATTCATCTTAATTAAAGAGTTAATTGCTCGTGTATCCTGATTTAGTTAGTGGAGGCTGGTAGCATGGGAAACCCTTGCTTCTATGTATTTTAGTGACCAGTGTAATGACATCATCAGTAAGTCTCAGGATTTATTCATGCTTCAGCCTCTGCTCATAACATTAATAGCCTTGTACATGATAAAACTTTCAAGAGGGAAGGCGTCCTTGCGACTGACGTAGAATGATAAAAGGACAGTGGCAGAGCTGTGAAACGCCTCCCTTCTGCGGTCCCTTCAAAATCTGGAATTACAAAAATAATAAGTCATTTGTAAATGCTAGGTTTTAGAACACATCTGTGCATGGCATTAGGTAAGGGATTTTTAGAACTGTGCTTTCAATATTTGAAAATTAGCCATGTCCATTTACTACTACCAAAGTATAGTAAGCATAGGGAGGGTAAGAATTAAATTTTAGCATTTTTAAGGCAATAGCTTTTGCTGTTTTGCAAACAGAGTTTGCTAAGGAGAATATCTTTAAAATACATGTACACACACAGAAAAAAAAAAAAAACTTGCAACCAAATAATTTAGTCGAGAATCGGATATAGGGATTCGTAAAACCAAGGTATTTCAATCCTTAAAATACAATATTTCTCACAGCTCTACTATTTTGCACGAAATGATGTGTCTGGATGAATTAATAGGCTACAGTGGACGCATGGCAAATTTTTGACTAGCATCCTTCCTTAATACATTTTAAAAAATGAAAAAAAGGCAAAAATCAAAGAACAGCAGGGAAAAAGTACTATCTCGAGGGCATACAGAGTAAAAACATGGAAATGATGTTCAGAGTTAATGGGCCTTTTTGTGTCTTTTCTTACATGCAGCTACAAGCAATCCTGGTTAAAGTTAATTAAAGTTAGTAACCTGCTTCTGCAAACGAAACTGGCTCCAGAATCATTTCCCATTTTGTTTTCTGAGCTACTGATTACCCATTACTGGCCAGAGTAAGTACATTACAGGTAAGGTAAGGAAACAGTTATGACCAAAAGAAAGTTAGCAGCAGAAGATAAGCATCTCAGAGTTCTGGAAGGATGACAGCTCTCCGTTGCAAAGCGGGGGTACCCTAATGGTCTTGGGACCTTGGGAAAATCACTTCACCTGACTGCACTTCAGTTTGCTCATCTGTAAAATGGTAACAATTACAATATTGTTCTCATGGAGTGACTGTAAATCCTAGTGAGTGAGAGCAAGCATGATCTTTGGAAATCTGCTGGGACACTGTATAGGTGAGAACCGTAATTGTTTTGTTCATAAGGACCTTTTGAACCTACTCGTTTAAAATTATCATTCTCTAGTGTGTTTTTAAAGTAAAATTTGACATTCATTCTGAGAAATTTTGTTTCTCTGTTGTCTTCCTAAAGTTCTTAATGTATTTCATATTTGAGAAAAATTTTCACTGTTGTCTGTAACTTTATACGTACACACAATTCGGCACCACTGTGCTGCAGTTAGCATGATTCAGGGTTCTGTAATACAGCAAATGTGGACTTGTCCATTTCCTGTCTCTTTGTAGCTTTATGACCTTGGCAAATTGGCCTAATATTTTTAAGCTTTGGGTTTCTGTCCTATCCAACAAGGATAAAAAAAGATACCCATATAGTAGTAGTGAAGATTAATAATGTAATAGTTGTAAAATCTTAAAATAGTATCTGGCATATAGTAAAAATAATGATAGCATTTCCCATCTTCTTTTAATTATGAGGAGGAGGAAAATGCATATAAAAAGAATAAAAAACGCTGATTATTGAATATTAATGGGAGATGGAGAGAGATGATGCACCTCTTGGTTCTGTTGCAAGAATAAGTGATGACAATGTGCCAGACACCAAGTGTTACAGTTCTGAGAAAGGAGAACCTCTTTCCAGCTGTAGGGGATTGGTGGAAAGTCATTTGACAGGTGGGATTTCACTAGGTAGCAATAGATAAGAGCAAAATGAATGGGACAAAGTTTGCAAAGCAGAAATGCTGTCTGTAGGAGAGAAGAAATGAGCAGGCCCCATCTGATGTGCTCCACTTGAGGCCTGTGAAGAATTACAAGATGAGGTTGAAGAATGGGGAAGATCTTAAAGAACTTGAAATTTATTCTTGATTTAGTAAATGGCCACCTAATTGGGTGAGAAATAGGACTGTGGAGGCCCATATTAAACAGTGCTTCTATTTTAAAATAGCGTGTAAGGTAGAAATCAGACAGAAAAAATTAGCCATAAAAATCATTTAAGTCTCTCATAACCTAAAGAATGGGGTGCATGTATCTGCAAAAAGGGTCGGATATATAATCTTGAAAATTAATTTTTACTACATATAAAAAATTTTATTAGTACATGTGTCTAGCACTTATTTCTGTTCCTTGTGGGAGGTTAGTACATGTGAATAACACATCTTAATGTCTTTATATGTCTCTTTCCTTGAGCCTTTTTTTTTGGGGGGGGGTAACATTTTTAAATCTAAAGAAATGGACTAAGTTAGGAATAAAGGAAAAGCCTTTATTCCTTTATGTGTAGGTGCCCCAAAGTTCCCCAAAAATCTCGTCTTTAAGAAGCTTTTAGTGAGTCTTTATTGTTTAAAAAGAGATTGAGGTGCAAGGTATGTTTGCATACTTCCTATATTCCGTTGGACACTAATAGTAAGCCACTTAAATTTTATACATGTTAATTCAAGTTACTTGCAATTTTTATCATGAGATCAAATACTTTATATCAAAGTGCCTACTAGAGGATTGTTGGTATAAAGCACGTGGAGTCCTATGGAATTTACATAAAGGATTCCTAGTTACAGGGTGAAAGTAGAAAGGATTCACATTCAAGATCAGACATTGAAAGACCCCATCGCTGAATAAGTAATTAGATGCTAGAATAAAGAGGACAGAAGACTCATGAAAATATTGGAGTCATGGACACATGCTTTAATGATGTAGAGAACTGCTTATTCTGATAAGCAGACAAAAAGATTGAGAAGTTTTGCCTTGTGGAAATTGAGGCAATGGCACATATCAAACTTCAGGTACCCTCAATTCGCAGAAGGGTGGTTAGACAGAATATAAAACTTGTGTGTGGAGATGGAATAGACAGGGAGGATGTACTCTCACAGTCGGATTTAAC